>NC_068357.1:76622621-76940954 GCF_020536995.1 Dreissena polymorpha | reverse complement strand
ATTGTTATAACGCTTTGCGTTGTTAGATTGGTTTATGGTAACAAAAAAAGGCAGTTTTCGTCTGTCTTGTCATGTCGACCAAAGACACAAATGGGAATGTTAATCGTACCCCGTGGCAATAAGTCATTGCCTCACTGATGATTTTAGGAATTTTATATTTCAACAACATTTACATCAGGATGTGCGTACGATTGGTAAAAATCTGCAATAAACTTGTTGGTATTGATTAAGTTAAAATATAAAAATTAACATGCAAATTAGTGTCGCCGTTGAACTGGATAAAAAATGCCGAGTATAATATAAATTGTACGAGCCACCTTTCTACTAGTTCAAACTGTCGATGGCTAAGTCTAAGGTGTACATTATGCCCCCAAAACATAAATTTAACATAAGTAAGAAAGTAAAGAAACTTTCTGGACATAAACAACTTTACTGGGATCTGATTGACTTTTTAATGCTTCCCCCCCCCAATTTTTTTTTTTTTTTTGGGGGGGGGGGATATAGTCGCCGCTTCGTCTGTCCGTCCGTGTGTCCGTCCGTGCACAATGTTTGTCCGGGCTATTTCTCAGCAACTAATGACCGGAATTCAATGAAACTTTATGGGAAGCTTTACTACCAAGAGATCTGCATATTATCAGCGGGTTCTGGTCGGATGATTTTTCACAGAGTTATGGCCCTTTGAAGTTTTCCATTAACTGTACATATAGTGCATTTCTTGTCCGGGCTATTTCTCAGCAACTAATGACCGGAATTCAATGATACTTTATGGGAAGCTTCACTACCAAGAGGAGATGTGCATATTATCAGCGGGTTCTGGCTGGATGATTTTTCACAGAGTTATGGCCCTTTGAAAATTTCCATTTACTGTACATATAGTGCAATGCTTGTCCAGGCTACTTCTCGGCAACTAATGACCGGAATTCAATCAGGGGGTGGATCGTACGCAAGTAACTGGCGTGGCGTAAGTGAGAAAAATAGTAATTGGTGTTCAAAATGGCGGGTAACGGGTTAATTGTGAATGTTTTCTTCGGAGTTTTTGAAAGGTTTGTACATTTACGATACTTATTCGGCATTATACTTACGCGCAGGATGATCTACTGATACCCATTTAACCTCGGTATAAATCCTATTGATGAATTATCAATATTAAAAAAGTTATTGAAGACTGTATGCACAAGATTCTCATTGTTTACGACTGACACGGTTCATTGTATGTGCATTTTTATGCCACATATAAGGGTTTCTCAGCAGTTTTTATGGAAAGGTGGACTCAAAAACCATTATAGTTTAACTTTTATGAGCACCAGGATGCTTCCAACAGGCAATCGCAATATATGCATCAAAATTCGAAAATTAAACCCCATTTCAATAACTGGTGAGCACAGTACCCCCACTTTCAGTAACTGGTGTTTATTCAAAAAGCACACTAGGTATGTGCACATAAAAACAAGGCTTGAAATCACCAACGTTTGAGTCTGATTTATAGACTCAGACTTAAAAAAAGAATCGAAATATCATTTTATCTACAATTCGTATCATACAAAAATCACATTTAATATAAAGAGATTTACACAAAGACCTCTTTTCATTCATTATTAAAGCATGATTTAATATCGCTTGATAATTTATTGAAAATCTCAGTCTGAGTCTATATTTTAGCCTTCCAACGTTTGTGAATACGGGCCTTTGTGCAGTTACAATCCCGTTCCTCACAACTTAGCTTTCTGCGTTTAAAGGGATCTTTTCACGCTTTGGTAAATTGACAAAATTGAAAAAAGTTGTTTCAGATTTGCAAATTTTCGTTTTAGTTATGATATTTGTGAGGAAACAGTAATACTGAACATTTACCATGGTCTAATATAGCCATAATATGCATCTTTTGACGATTTTAAAACCTCAAAATTATAAAGCGTTGCAACGCGAAACGATTGAATAATTCGGAGAGTTCTGTTTTTGTCGTTAAATTTTGTGAAACTACGAAGATTGCTTATATAAGGTATAAAATACGTTCACTATGTGTACTCGGCGGAATAGCTCAGTAGGCTAAAGCGTTTTTACTTCAGGACTCTGGCAGGACTCCAGGGGTCACTGGTTCGAAACCTGCTCCGGGCAATGTTCTTTTCCTTTTTTTGATTTTATTCTTGATTTTTTACTGAAGCTTTTACGATCCAATGTTTATATTTATCAATATAAAGCATTTAATGAATAAGTTAAAAAATGCCAAAATCTGTGAAAAGGCCCCTTTAAAGATACCATTGGTATATTGATGACTACTTATAATTCTTTTAATTTCAGTAAATTATGAAAAAGGTAAAATTGTCCAGGGAAATGCAAATGTATTTATTTGTTTCTTATAAGGTCTAGAAACAGTATGTGCAATACATAACTGACAAGTATATCGTATAGTTATGACAAGTTCGAAAGTAGTGACTACTTATATATATATATATATATATATATATATATATATATATATATATGTGCTTCAGTTTATACATTCATAATCAGTTTACAAAATGAGAATAATGAAATGAGAAAGAACAATAAAATAAAAGTGTTTTGCAAATATTTCATTAAACATTATTTTAATTCCAGTTCGTTTCGGATTAAGACAGCCAAAGCACGCCGCTACGAGACGCCTGATGACGTCACGAAGGAGATGCGTCCGACTGAAACTGACAGTAGCCACACTACATTGGACTCGTCGAGGATATCAAGAATTGTTGTTCGGTATGATAAGCACTTTTTGTTTATTTATCTCTAAATGCTTCTATTGTTATATTGAATGACACGTCTATCAAATTTAAATTAAAAAGACGAACAAAAGAAGAACGGTTTCCAGAGGATAACACATGGCCCCAATGAGATCAGAGAAATGGACATGAGTCGTACGCACGACTTTTTTTTCTTTCTGTGCTTCAAATTTGTTCCAAGCTATTTCAATTCCATTGATGAATGACAAGCATGCGGACCGGAGACACCTATTAATGCACACTCCTTAAAAGTCTAAGCGTGCCCTGATCTTTGAGACAGGGACTGGGAACTTGTGAGCGACATTTCTGACAAGGTTATTTAAATCAATACATTAATAGCAAATATATGGACTGGATATACCTGTTTAATGCGCGTGACAATTCCTCTGTGCTATACATGTGTGCCAAGTTGATTTAAAATCCATAGATTAATAACAAAGATATGGATCGGAAACACAATTATGGACAGATGTACAGACCGACAGACGGTGCAAAGACTATTTATCTTCCTTCGGTAACATCATAAAGCATTATTTAAATTTAATTGCAGATTTTGGATTTCTCTCTATGCTACAAACACTTATGTTTCAGAAACCATGAGTTTGACATAAGGACTTCGCACAAAGTAAGGAAGGGAACGATAAGCAACATCGGTGGAATTCTGAAATGCGTTCAGTCGATTCGGGAACACTTCAAAGTTAATGAATCAAAAATACTACCTTCTTTAAGACTTGGCATTTCATCTAATGATTTAAACGAACTCTAAATAAAACAAATAATGCTCGTTTCATAATAGCTGATTTAAAGTGACTTTGACATTAAAAAGGGATTCATATTGATAAATAAATGATTTTGTATAAGCAAAGAATAAGTAATGCAAGGGATATTATTGCATGTTAGCAGTACTTGAACATGACATTATTTAAAATACGAGTTGTTTACCCTTTTCTGAAATGTCAACATTTTATATAACCGTACTAAATTTATAAATAATTGTCTTGTAAAATAGTCAGATATGTGTTTGTTAAGGTACTGTCGAATGTAATATAATAATATTTATGTAAAAAAATATTTTTGTAAGTTGCTTACCTGCCCAGGGTTAACACAAGACTGCTAAGCAAGTGTTTGTATAACAGAACAACTATACGTATTGCATAAAAAGGCAACATTTTTCAATATCATTTTGTGCGGTTCAGATTGGGTATGATAAAACTTCAGGAACAGTGCCGGTTGTGAACCAGTAGCATACAGATTTATATTTTATTCTTAATCTTAACTTGGAAAAATGCGTATCACGCTGAAACGAGTAAGAACATGTAATTGTTACACATTACAATTTCAGCCTCATTACAATTTTAGGTGATAAAATGCAAACGTATTGGTTATTTGCTTATTTAGAAAGTAAATGTACATCCCTGAAGATTTGAACAAGTAATAATGACTAAATATCATTATGGAATATGACCCCTCATTTTTTCTCCAAACAACTTATCTCCGCAAATAGTAAATGGACAAAAACCCACACTTGATATATGTGTTTATAGGTTGTCCTTGGTTAATTAACCATGATGCTGACATCTGTTTTGTATTTATTTATAAAAGCATTTTCAGTGATTGTGTTGTTTAAATTTAAACATTAACCATTTGGTATTGTGCTTTTTTTGGTTAAGACTTGTCTAAGTAAAAAGGAGTATTTCTATAGTTTATTCCTTACATTGTTATATCTATGAATACACTTAAGTTATCATAGTCCCTTTAAACCAATGTGGGAACAATATTTGTCTCCCGGAAATCATGGAAAAGCTTTGTCAGATAATGTGCATAAGTGACAAATAACAAGATTCAACGAGGCCGTGTTTTCTTATTTAAAGTGTTCAAGGAATGTTGATCAGTATGAGATTACAAGTAACTAATATTTGTGTGACACGGTAAAAGTTGTATTACACGTTTTAAGGCTTAAATCCGCGAGACAAGTACAGCGAACTATAAATATTAACGTTTTTTTTCTTTATAAATTGCATTTTTGGTAAATAGTCACCATTATTCTATCTCTATGATATGATATGATAGACTCGCAGATGACCCCTATTGATTTTGAGGTCACTATGTCAAAGGTCAAGGTCACGGTGACCCGAAATAGTAAAATGGTTTCCGGATGATAACTCAAGAACGCTTATGCCTAGGATCATGAAACTTCATAGGTATATTGATCATGACTCGCAGATGACCCCTATTGATATTCAGGTTACTAGGTCAAAGGTCAAGGTCACGGTGACCCGAAATAGTAAAATGGTTTCCGGATGATAACTCAAGAACGCTTATGCCTAGGATCATGAAACTTCAAAGATACATTGACCATGACTCGCAGATGACCCCTATTGATTATGAGGTCACTAGGTCAAAGGTCAAGGTCACGGTGACTCGACACAGTAAAATTGTTTCCGGATGATGTCTCAAGAATACTCATACGCCTAGGATTATCAAACTTTATAGGTACATTGATCATGACTGGCAGATTACCCCTATTGATTTTCAGGTCACTGGGTCAAAGGTCAAGGTCACAGTGACCCGAAATAGTAAAATGGTTTCCGGATGATAACTCAAGAACGCTAAGCCTAGGATCATGAAACATCATAGGTACATTGATCATGACTCGCAGATGACCCCTATTGATTTTCAGGTCACTAGGTCAAAGGTCAAGGTCACGGTGACCCGAAATAGCAAAATGTTTCCGGATGATAACTTAAGAACGCTTATGCCTAGGATCATGAAACTTCATAAGTACATTGATCATGACTCGCAGATGACTCCTAATGATTTTCAGGTCACTAGGTCAAAGGTCAAGGTCACAGTGACTCAACTTAGAAAAATGATTTCTGGATGATAACTCAAGAACGCTTACGCCTAGTATCATGAAACTTCATAGGTACATCGATCATGACTCGCAGATGACCCCTATTTACTTTTCAGGTCACTAGGTCAAAGGTCACGGTGACTTGACACAGTAAAATGGTTTTCGGATGATAACACAAGAAAGCTTACGCCTAGGATCATGAAACTTCATTGGTACATTGATCATGACTCGCAGATGACCCCTATCGATTTTCAGGTCACTAGGTCAAAGGTCAAGGTCACAGTGCCAAAAACGTATTCACACAATGGCTGCCACTACAACTGACAGCCCATATGGGGGGCATGCATGTTTTACAAACAGCCCTTGTTAAATTCAAATTTCAAATATGAGTATATAGATTTCTTAAAGCGTTTTAATTTCAACGTTTAATGCCGATACGTGTCGGGTTTGAATTTCGAGGAGCAGGTAATATGTATCTTTAATTCTTGTTATTTTAAATATTTTATCCAATCCAGATATTATATTATTGATAGTAAATGCACTTAATTAATATAAAGTTACTTAAATCTGTAAATAAGTCAATTTAATATTTGTCTTCTTGTCTAACTGTCTGGATAGCATTCATTGCATGATCAAAACTGTATCTTTTACTCCATGTACATATATGGTATCAAGCAAAATTGTCTTTGATATTTTGGTCTAAAATGCATCTGTATGTCGAGCACAGATAATCTAATTGGAAAAATAATTCAGCAAATGACAGAATATTACAGCAACAAACATATAATATACATAAATATAATAAATAAATAAAAAAATATCATAACAACTGACATTTCGTGAAAATATGTGGATAAGTTTCAGCGCAAGTTAATGTTGTCTTAATTTTGAACGAAATAATGATTTATGGCTTGAAAGGTCATTTTTACGATATTGATAACTTATATGAGCTAGATAGATTCCTGTCCGCAACCTGTTTAACATGTTGTCATTAATTCTCGTTCTGTTTGACCTCTAAATTTGACCTTTGCCCAAGGGGTGCAGGATTTATGCGTGGCACACCTCCACATGGTTAACATTTTGACAAATAGTATTTAAAATTGAATGATGAACAATGAAGTTACAGCCCAGACAAAGTGAAATCAGTTTTAAGTTACCGTTTTGACCTAACTATTGACCACTTATTGTGACCTTGAGTTTTGAGCTAGAGAGAAGGCTGTTACACACGGGATACCATCTCCATATAGTTTACATTTGTGGTTGATAATGTTAACATTTAATGGTAAATGAAAAAGGTACGGCCCGCATAAACTGTGTTGTGGCCAACTTTGACCTTATAACTCCAGTGGGGTATTGACCTTTGAGGTATAAAGACATATATTTAATAAATCTCATTGTCTCTTTATGATTGTCGTTTGTGGTAAGTTAGTTTAAAAAACAAGCATGTTTAATGACATGTGAACAGTCAAGACAACTTGAACGTTGTAACGTTATGGTGGCACATACACTCGATCTTTGTGACAGCTATATAGACCTTTCCAGTAGTGGGTTAGGCCAAATTTATGTTTTTAAATAGCGTCATATGACAACTAAACCAAAGATCAGTTTAGAACGAAGTTATCATAAGATCAATGTTCTTATGACACTTAACATATTTCAGTCGATTTTGAGATTACGCTTGAGAACCTGTTTTCCTGTACGGCAAGAAACCAGCTTACGGTATTTAATCTCGCTTGATATGACGGTTTACCGGTATTACATTTTTGAAGGGGCCTTCCATTTTCTGCTACTTTTGTTTTTATAAGTGACTTCAAAAAATGGGTTTATTGACGTAACATTTTGGATGAGTTTCTGGAAATTATGAATAACATATGTAATAAAATTCTTACGGATGAAATTTAATTGTATCAGTATACATACTAAATTTATAATTTGCCCTAGCATTAACTGGATTTTTTAAAACTGAGGGACCAGGTTCTTAGGTTTGTCACTTTGCCTATTATCTTTTTACTCCTGTTATGTTTGAAATAATACATGCTCTACAAAGTTATACTCCAGACAATATGTTGACTTTGGCCTTGAATAAGGCACATGATTCATGTGCAAGACACTTTGCCCATAATGCTGGTAAACTATTCCTAGTGATTTTAAAAATTATTTATTGTGAACAAAGATACTGCGGGGAATCACGTGATCACAAAAGTACATCGTGCGCACAAAATGGCGGAACTAGCTCTCGCTTAATGACGAAAATCAAAGTATTCTCATATTTTTTCGGCGTAAGCTGTATTAAGCCAGCTTTTCACCTTACCTGACCTTTGTAAGTGTCCAATAAAATTCAAATAAAATTTCCCGCGGCTGGGTACGAATGAATACACTTCATTTATTCCATTGGCTGATTTGAGTATACCACCAGAACATTGGAAACATATCCGCGTCTTTGTAACACTGTTTTACTGCATGAAACAATTTTATCTGTAATGAAAAGGTTTAATAGATAGAACAGTTTTACACTCAATTCTCGACATCAATACAGTTTGTGCGTGCACCTTTTATTTTCAGAGAATTACCAGCGCAAAAGCGTTTATATTTTAAGGCCATGTTCTCATATTTAGTACTTACTTCCGTATTCCTGTCAACATGTTAACATGTAAAAGTATAAAGAGCAGTGGAAGCGAGGCATCACTTTAATGCATTGCATTTCAACCCGCGAGGTATCGGGTCAATTCGCGGTTAGTGTGTGAATGTCAGAGTTTATATACAGGTCATCATCGGAGCTCGCGGCCAGTAAAATAATCGTTATATAATAAAGACGCTATCCGTGAACTAGGTGACCTGAAATTTTCTTTAGACCAGAAATATGTTAAATGAATATATTCAGCAATATAATTATGGTATGTCAATAATAGATTCTTAATGTGTTTTCAACAATACAATGATAAATATTATTTTTGATTAATTTAACAATAACTTTTCAACAATATTGACTAATGTATTAAGCATGAGTGCGATGATTCTCGATACTGTTAATAATCGAATCAAATAGCAATGCCCGACAAACCACTAAAACAGGTTTGTTCGAAGAGCGCGCCTATAAATACGGATACTTCGCGTTTGGCCGGTTGACTCATATGTTTTAATTTCACTTCCATTCTTCTTTTGGTTTTCTGTTTTGTATCTATAGGTTTATGACTAGCAATATGTAATAATGTAAAATAAGCCGCGAAAACTCCGCGTAACATCCCGTACTGCGTGTGATGCAGCTAAGAACTGCACAGAAAAAGACATTCGCTATCCTTGATCTCATTCATTGAACTATCAACACCTTATATCTTTTTTAAAGATATTTCTTGTTAATATTAAAATTAATGATAACTATGCGCAGAGTACCCGCTTAGTCGCCTTATGTACTCTGGTAATTGTCGTTTTTCTCAGATTTCTGTACTTTTCTCAAACATTCAGGAACAATAAACAATGAAAATTGTACATCGTCTGAACATACTTTATTTTGACGTGTTTGCTATTCAAGCTGACAAACAGCGAACAAAAATACAACTTTATTTTTGCTTTATAATATGCTAAGAATATTTCGTACAATGTTTTGCACGTTGTTTAAGCTTTTTTTTTTTTAGATCTGTGGCGAGTAATTTGGAAAATAGTACATCGTCTGAACGTTTTTTTTGTTTGAGTACATCGTCTGAACGGTTTTGAGTACATATCTGAACTGCTTCTGTTTTTACGTTTAATGCGATGTTTAAATAATTAAATTGTAATAATATCTGTGATCAGTCAAGCGATTTTTCGCCCAAATGACGTTCCGTTCTATGATCAGAAAACACAAAATTCTGTGTTATTTTACATGTTTACATAGTGTTTAATTTTATTAAATTAAATTAATTAAATTAAATACAAGTCGCGCTCGAAAAAGGTTGTTATTTATATATATATATAAAGGCATGAAAATAATGTAATAGGAAGTATGTCATTTTGACGAAAGATCCTTGACTTTTCACATATTTATATTTAAAAAGACCAAATGCAGTCTGCAGTAAAACTAAACTGAATTTAACATTTCTTTTTACATACTTGGCGCATGTGACATTTCTTTTTACATACTTAGCGCATGTGAGAACTTTTTAAAAATATAATCCTCGGCTCGAAACAGCGGCAGCTCTGAGCTTGCGGTGATTTTGTCAAGCTTCAATAATATATGTAGTATATAATATTAAATGTAAATCTTAGTCTGAATTACATATATGTGGCAATCGATATATAATTATTTTTGTGAAGATAAAGTATTGATGTCATAAAATAAATTGGTATAATTAGATGTCTGTTATATATAGCTGTTTTATTATTTCAGAATGCGCCAAAAGTCAAGTCTATCGCTTCATCGCTTGAAGAGAAAGCGCTTGAAAACATCGCAAACAATACGATTAGTTACACCAAAATGCATTTCGTCAACTGCATGTCACACTGGAGTTTGTCTGCAACAAATTACACCTGTGCTAACGCCTATTAAGTCACCATTTCGTTCACCATTGTATAAAGTATTTCCACCCAAAAAGCGAGCAAAGAAAAGCATTTCTGCAAGAGCTCTTTTTGAGCAGCAGCCATCATGTGAAAAATATGCCGTGTCATTCATGACGCTACTGATTCAGATTTTCTTCTAAAAATTAACAATGGATCAGTCAAAACGAAAAGCGAAACGTTGAGTGGAATCGATATCGTGTGAATCTCAAAGCTATGAGAATACTACAACACAAGCAGCCAATTTAACGAGATACATATTCGTAAAATAGTTTGTACTAATGTATCTAAGATATGAAATAGGTGTATATCTTCATCTAAAATATTAACTCTTATCAGATTCTACCACCTCCTTTTAATACCAATTTTATGAATTGTTATAGACTTTCCAAATGCTTTAAGAACGCTTTGTGCTATTTTATGCAAAATACAAATTATGTTAATGTTTTGTCATGAAATAAAATTTAATGTTAATAAAGAAGTCATTATGACCTAGTGTTATATTTTATATGCAACATCTTATAGAGGCCCTCGAATACATGTATGTGTTATTTAATCTTGACTGGGGTCAAAAGTGACCACTCGCAGGATGTTAAATATTGTATTGAAGCTAAATAACTGATAAAATAACTTCCTACAGGACAAGTGCCCAGTTTGATGGGGGGGGGGGGGGGGGCAGATATAAGACATTAGCAAAAAACAGCAAAGACACTTTACACAAGTTATGATGCTTCAAGAGGAATTTACTGGATTAAAGCATTTTGAGAACTTTTATATTTATTATCTATTTTATATGTATTATACCCGGTACATGAATGTCTTCCTATCAGAATATACTGCTGTTGATAGCCTAGCGCAATGTTGAAATTATGCATTTGTACACTTCAGCATGTGGTGCATTACAACTAGTGTTTTGTGTATTTTCTTCATAGTCAGATATAAGTTCCAATAGAAAACATCAGTGCAGCAATGTTTTTTTTATAAGCGATAGTGTTAACAAGGTTTTGCTATAGCCATACAAGGTAAACTACCCCGCTTCCTAGTGGCCATGTTTTTCAACGGACCGTAATAATTTTCGAATCAAGCCGATGTATCATAACAACAAATGTTCGCACAAAGTTTCATGAAGATTGAAGTATAAATGTGACTTCTAGAGTGTAAAAAAGGTTTAACTATAGCCATGTGAGCAAATATGCCCCCCCCCTGGCGGCCATCTTTTTCAACGAACCTGAACCATTTTTAAAGAAAGCTGATATATCATTAAGACATTCGTTGTGACAACGCATCAAGAACATTGAACGATAAATGTGAATTCTAGTGTTAACAATTTTTTCTTTATTTTGACCAAGTGGCCTAGGTTTTGACCTGGTGTGACCAAGTTTCGAACACGACAAAGATATCATTGGAACAACTTTTCTTATCATGTTTCATGACAATCAATCAATAGATTTTACCTACAGAGTGCTTCCAAGGAAAAATGTTGACGACGCATTAAGGACAAATGGTGATCCTAAAGCACACCATGAGCACCTTGTGCTCAGGTGAGCTAAAATAAGAAACTAAACGTTATATGTTTTATGTAACAAATGTAATTTTTATTTGATTTGCATTTAACTAAATTTCCAGTACTTTGTATTGGTTATGTCATAGTCAGAGAGGTAACGATTATGCTCATATACAGTGCATACATTGGCATGTTCACAAATTCAAATATATGGCTGTTAGAATAAATAAATTCTTTATCACAGTCATTCTCAAGATTTATTAAAGTCATATCACGGTGATAATTTTGTCATCAATCCCTTGACCGGTTCGGCTGTTGGGGGGAAATGAGGGGCAACAATACAGAAATCCTCCCCCAGTCAGGTCTGTTGTGTGCTGCTTTAGAGTAATTCCTCCATGGAAAGGGATGTCCACTCTTAAATTATCCATCCAGCTTTTCTTCTGAGGGCCTCGGCGCCGACCTCCCTATAACGTGCCCTGGATAACAGTCTTGCACAGATATTTGTGCCTGGTGACGTTTCCAAAACCAAGCCAGCTGTACCTAAGCACAAATATTCGTGGTCATTGTAGTGCAGCTATAAAATTGCCCTTACTCAAGCTTGTTTCATTCCGTTCACTGTTGTTTATTTCTCAATATGAAACAATAAAAACCAATCCAGTATAATTTGTCCAGTTCATATTGAGGTGCTTAATTTATTTGCCCATCGATATGTAGAGAGAACATTACCGGATTCGATTTGCTGTTGGCATATATGGTAAAGTCTTCTTTGACCTTGTGAAGTACAATCTGATCTCAGTTCTGAAATTTAAATATAATAGCATACAGTTGACAATATAACAGCAAATTATTTTTTTAACATATTGAATAAACACACATTCACAGATGGGCATGAAGGATTTCTTTGCCTATTAATTTTTGTAGTAAAATTTAAAGAATACTAGCCTTATAAATAAAGTTATTGGCTAATCACAGTTGTTATTACAATTTTATTATGATAAACATCGCATTAAAAGTAAAAACAGAAGCAGTTCAGATGATGTACTCAAAACCGTTCAGACGATGTACTCAAACAACAATTTGTTCAGACGATGTACTATTTCTAAGCGTGTTATCAAGCAAAATATGCTGTATTTATTTCGTTGTTTGTCGTCTTGAATAGCAAACACGTCAAAATAAAGTTCAGACGATGTACAATTTTCATTGTTTATTGTTCCTGAATGTTTGAGAAAACTACAAAAATCTAAGAAAAACGACACTTACCAGAGTACATAAGGCGACTAAGCTGGTACTCTGCGCATAGTTATCATTTATTTTGACATTATAAAATATGACAATACCTTGATTTTCGTCATTAAGCGAGAGCTTTTTCCGCCATTTTGTGCGTACCATGTACTTTTGTGATCACGTGATTCCCCGCAGTGAAAGTTATATGAAGCCAACGGATTAAATATATTATATTTAATGCCGTGAACCGTGATCAATGGCATATGGGCCTGGGCCTGGTTCTTGCATACCACACTACGTCTCAGCAAGCCAAAATATTTGAGGATCCATTGATGATTGACGAACTTAATCTCAAACCTGAAATCCAGGTCATGACATTACACACAGCAATATTGTTTATATTTGGCCTCATTGGGAGTTTGCTATCGGCATGATTAGTTTCTTCACTTGACCTATACTCACATACTTGATGGCACCACATTTATATATTAATTAGTTATTTTTATTTGATTAATCCAGAAATAAATGAAAAATGGGTAATTAATTTACTAGGTTGGAAATTACTTAATGTTTATTATATAAAGATAACGCAATATGCAGCTGCATTGTCATTAAGGTGGCAATACTCATTAATGTTTAATGATCGTTTATGACTAAATAGAAATATCTGTCATTGTTAAAGACGTTGTTTAGCATATTGTTTGTGTGTGTGTGTGTGTGTGTGTGTGTGTGTGTGTGTGTGTGTGTGTGTGTGTGTGTGTGTGTGTGTGTGTGTGTGTGTGTGTGTGTGTGTGTGTGTGTGTGTGTGTGTGTGTGTGTGTGTGTGTGTGTGTGTGTGTGTGTGTGTGTGTGTTGTGTGTGTGTGTGTGTGTGTGTGTGTGTGTGTGTGTGTGTGTGTGTGTGTGTGTGTGTGTGTGTGTGTGTGTGTGTGTGTGTTGTGTGTGTGTGTGCGTGTTTGTGTGTAGAGGGAGGGGGAGGTGAACTGGTACATATTGAGTCGTCTATCAAACCGGACAGGGTTTGTTACAGGAAGAAAATTTAAAACTTATTCAAGTGCATGGTCATGCCACAACACTTCTAGTTTTCAATAAACCACTCGTCTATTATCTTCCTTGATACCAAGAATACGACAGTTCTCAAGTTCTGATTGAGATGTGCCCCAAAACGCTTTGTATTAACAACTTAACAAAACTTCCTTCAGCAGTCTGCAAAGGGTTAATGTTAAATTATAAGAGGACCAAAGGTCTTTGGGCGTTTATCGGAGACGCCAAAAACAAAACAGTTCTGAGCATGTGATGTTCACAAGGTTTAACAATAGACGTAAGGAAAATTGCATTGAAACCTGGCTGCGATGTATTTGAATAACAAGACAACTTATCATGTTATAGCAAAGCCAAGCCAAAACAAAAGCTGCTCCGCCTCAAGGCGGTCATGTTTTTAAATGGCATGTAACTATATCTCACGAATATGAGATATTATTATAACACATGTTTACAGCAAAATTTATGATACAGTATTGCGCAAACAGACATGATTTCTAGAGTGTTCACATGTTTATTTTAATGTGAACTGGTAACAATGTTTTAAGGTCGCCGTGGTGTAATGGATATGGTGTCCGCCTAGCGACCGGGAGGTCACGGGTTCGATCCCCACCATGGAAGCGTTCTTTAGATCTCCTCCAAAGACACCAAGTACTGGTTCTAGGCCCAGGAAACGGACTCGAGAGCATTTATATAAGCCCTAGGCTTTCGATGCAATCGAGCTAAAATAAATAGGTTTAAACTAATTTTTTTAAGATAAGTTTTAACTTTGGGCCAAGTTTTATGAAGATTGGGCTAAAATGCCGCGTTTGGAGTTTTCACATGCTTTGTATTTGAAGCTTTGAAACACCGTGAATGTTTTGAACTCATCCGAAATGTCAATGAGAAGATTGTTCTTTACCAATTTAGATGAAGATTGTACAATTAATGTTGCCTCTAGAGGGTTCACAAGCGTTTTTTTTATTTGACCGGCTGACCTGGATTTTGACCTCATTTAAACCAGTTGCAAACTCAGTCGATATGTAAACTGCATAAATGTTCTGACCAAGTTTCTTGTAGATTTGGTAATTATTATGGCCTCTAGAGTGCCCCAAAATCAAATGTTTATGCATGATGCATTTTACCGATGAGCATTACGGGAACACAAACACTCATCATGGAGCCAACATTTCAAATTTCCCATACAACAGCTTTTCCGGACTGTAACTTTGTCACTTATCATGCAATTTTGAATTAACTTACCAAGACTGACAAACATGAGAATACGGCGTGTCGCGTGTAGCTTTTGTTTCAAACTAAGGGGTCAAATATTACATTTTACTATAAAACCACGTATCCCGACAGTAACTTTGTCATTCATCATACAATCTCAAAATAACTTCCCGAAAATAACAACCATGAGGAGACGTTGTGTTGCGTGTAATACCCGTCTCCCTACCTTAAAGGTGAAGGGCACACTTATTGTTAAATGTTTAATTTGGCCACAAACAGCTTGTTCGGTATGGGACTTTTTATTAAGTTCGATTTGAAAATTATTTACAACAAACGATCCGTTTGTTAGGACTGTACCATGTTACACAAGCGTCACGGCATACATGTACACAGTCTAGGCAACAAATAAAGATCAACGTTTAATTTTATCCTTGAAACAGCTTGTCCATACTTTAACTTTATCAGGCACCATGTAATCAACACATTACCAACAGTGTTAACCAGGTGGAGTAGGCGTGCCACTTCTTGGTCAAATATCAATGTGTTAAGATAAACTTAAAAAAGTGTCCTTAAATTGTAACAAAATTTAAATTAGATACAATTTTTATTTATGTGTTGATGTTGCTATTTATATTGTAATTGTTCGCAACATAATTATGATAAAATGTGATTATCAATCACAAATGTTCTTTTTTTGTAATTTGTCGTCTTTTAATAAATGAAACAGTATTCCTGGAGCCGCACCATGCATTAACAATTGTATATTTTCTTGTTTCCTTTGACCTAGTGGCCCAAAAGTGGATTTGGCGTGTAGAACTCATCAAGGTGCAGCTACATATGAAGTTTCAATGTTGTAGGTGGAAGCACTTTCATTTTAGAACCAATGTTCAAAAGGTAAACAAAGGTTAACAAAATGTTAAGATTTTAGGACACGACGAGCTGCCTATGACAATACCTCGGGTTTTCTCCGAAAACAGACGAGCTAATAAAGTCTTAAATTATAATAAGGAAAATGTGTCAAAAGGGTTCTGAAACAAGTGTTTAACTTCCTAACATGTGAACACTTGGTCTGACAAATATTGTCGGGGTCCATGCGTCTCTTGCCAATGTATAGGGGTTAATGCCATATACCATATTAACTAGTTTGTCTTCCATAATTCCAATTTTCATTTTATACTGATTATACAATATTGAATATAGCAACTTGATATTTGACATGCATGTGTATCTCATGACGCTGCACATTTTGAGTGGTGAAAGGTCAAGGTCATCTATCAATGTCAAAGGTCAAATATAAGGCTTCAAATCGGCGCAGTAGGGGGAATTGTGTTTCTGACAAACACATCTCTAGTTATGTGCAAGAGTAAAATTTGTAATACAATATTTATGGAAAAAAAACGGTGAGGGATATTGTGCGTTGGCAACTGGGAATATCTGAGAATCCTTAATTGTTCGGTAATTGGAAAAGGCAATATACGAAGTATAAAAAGAAAAACAAATTTCATATTACAGTTCTAAAACCGTAAGCTAAATAATAATAAACATGATGAAGTAAACATTGGTACTAACTATTCTAAAATAAACATGTATTATATTCACAAATAAATATATATATTTATCAATGCAGGTTATAAAAAACGCAGTTTTACTAAAATGTGGCATAGTTTGCTCGTTTTACAAACTCTTTATTTGATATGGTGTCAATGATGGATTTCACCACGATGTCCCAAGTAGATTTTAGGACGTAATTATCGCCACGTCGGGTCCACAGGATTCTTGTGTTCGTCCTATAAAGCATCGACATAGAGGGTGACATTAGTTCTTCATTTACTTGCTCTTTGATCATCAAAATGACCGGTTTACCCAGTTGTAATGCCAAGTCAAACTCCAGTTTACAGTAACCACTGTTCAAGTAGTCATTGGACAATAGGACAACTAACAACATCGAGCGCCGAAGACATGAAATTGCCTCATCGTGAATGCTACGTCCGAAACGAAAGTTTTCATCTCCGACACAAAGTAAATTGCGATCTGTCTTAACTGCCCTTTTCAAATGGTCACGAAAAGGTTCGACTACGTGTTCACTTACAAAAGAATCATCTTTGTTGCTAAAGGCAAAGAAAACTGCAAATTCACAGCCACAATCGCCAGCTCTTAGACGACGAAGAACATTTACTCGATTGTTTTCAGAATTTCTTATTCGCCTGTATCGCACAAATCCGATTATAGAAACAATTATAAAAACAACAATTATTGTTGGGAGAAATGAGGACAACAGAACCACCCATGTTTTGCGTGCCTCCTGTTCACAAAGATTTTCAAGATGTTTGGAAACTTGTTGATTGACTACAGATAATACACCATCGTCGTTGGTGCAACGTAAATCACTCACATTGACATATGGACAACTTAATAACCACTGTATGTATTCAAAATGTGAACACAACGAACATCGTAGAGGGTTACCACTCAAATTCAGTCCGTATTTTGTTTCATTTGACCATTGTACTAAATTTAACATTTGCATCGTTTCCGTACTTAAACCTTTGATCTGATTATACGACAGGTCCAATATCTGCAATGTTCGGGTCTGATTAATGTTAAAGTCTATGTCTTCAAGATAATTTCCTGACAGATTTAACGTTTGAAGATTTATACATTGCAAAAACATACTATGCGACAAGTGTGTTATCTTGTTATAACTTAGATTTATATTTTTAAGTGTTTTGGATTGAAATAACTTTTCAAACAAAGTTGCATTATTTGTCTTCATGAATGCTAAATTGTTGTACGACACATCCACCGTTCTAAGTTTTCGCATAGATTGCACGAAATCGGGGTGGATGAATTCCATTTTATTATCATTAATTGATAGAACTTCAAGATTCATGAGAAAGCATAAAGTACCTTCCGTTTGAACGTCGAGTACTTTGAGTCCCATACCGTTTAACGACAAGGTCTTCCATTTAATGTTACAATCAATATTTGTGTGCAACTTTGTAATGTTCTTTAAAATAAGTGTACTTTGTCCGTTGCAAAATTGGTTAAACAATACCGTTTCTGCGTCCCAGAAATCAATGATTTGTTTCATATTAATAGACACGTTGCTGTAATTCTCAAAAGGGATTTTTAGTTGACATATGACCTGAATGTGTGGCAAGATAATACCACTCACGTCCAAAAACCGAAGGCTTTTACAAGGTTTAGGTGATGGAGCCCTGTCACCAGAAAACCCAAACAAATAACTTCCTCTAAGCGATATATCCGTTAAACTGTCACAGTTCTCATTGAATGCTCTTCTGTTAAAGTCCTTAAACATAACGTAGCTAAGATTCAACGATGCTACGCTTCTGTTCTTCACGAATTGCCAGAAGGTATCAGTCAGGTGAAACGCTTCATTGCCTAAGTCTCTTCCAAAAGTAGACAAAGCGAGGCTTTTTAGTTGTAGCAATGAACTGTTTAAAAGAATATTTAAGAATATATCAGGATCTGCTCGTGTGCAGTAGGACACGTCCAATAAAGAGACCACATCCAGACCATTCAGTGATCCGTAATCGAAAGCTGAACTTGGAATGTTGATTTTTAATTCTTTCAAACTTTTTAAGTTCACAAAACAATTGTTTTGAAGCGTTACCCCACCCTGATTGATCTCATTATAAATTCTCAATGTCTGGATATTCCGCCAACTTTCATTCGAGAATGTTTTTTTCGTGATGCTGAGATCATTATTGAAGCAGCCAATTTCAACATTTAGTATTTCAGATTCTATACCTTCTGGAAAATTATTGACGCATTTCAAAGAATTATTATTCGTTTTGCAACACATTGGATTAAAATCGTTGCACGACTCCAACTTGTTTCCATTAACGCACAATAGATGAGCATTAAGCGATATAAACATGTAAAAATAAGACGCCATGTTCATAGGTTAAACGTGCACTGACTACTATCGACCACTGCGCAGGAAAATATGTATGCACCGGAAATAAATATATTTGCGTACTTATGTGTGCAGATTCAAAGCTCTGAAAACTTCTACATCGACGTGTGTTTAAACCTATGAACTTGTATAAATGGAAGCGGGAGATGCATATTTAACCATGGTAGATATTTTGAGAACATGTTATATTCAGACATATTTAATTGATATTAAATTATCATATTATTAAAACAATGTTTTATGACGTACTTTTTGGGTCAAAAGTACAGATACGCCAATAGCTAAAAATAGATATCACAGCGGTGACAAAATTGTCACAGCGGTGACATTTTTGTCACTGCGGTAATAAGTTTATCACTGCGGTGTTATATATTTTGTCACTGCGGTTACAATTTTGTCACAGCGTTGACAAATTATGACTGTTGGTATATTTTATATCTGCTGTTACATTTATTTGTTTGGGTCATTTTTCAACCAATCATTTTTGCCGCAACAAACCGATATTTTTTTTAAAGAAAATAATTAAATATTTAACAATAAATTTAAATAAAATCAATACGGACGAATAAAGATAGTTAATGAGCTTATTCATGTGTTTGTTCTTATGTTTTTGCCCTTAAATGATTTTATTAAGTAAACTAATTTGAAAAAAGAAATATTGACCCCGCAGTAAATGCTATATTCGAAGAAAATGGCGGCGCAATTCGTTCAGAGAGCTAAAGAAATTATTTTATCATGCGGTAGAATTCTACTTGGTGATCAAAGTAGGAATGTTTTGAACGACTCTCTCCTTACCCTTAATTCGTTGTTGCTGAATGTTAGGAGAATGTGCACCGAACATCCGAGGATGGAAGAACTTGCTAACATCATTGTCCGTACGATTGAATCCATAGAGCAACATAAGAAGTGAGTTTTGTTTTAATAAATTGAATTAATGATTATATGAATAATAGTGTTGGCACATATTTAAAGTGACAATGAACATGGGTGTGTGAATAGGTCTGATAAATAGGTCACTGAATATTTTGATGACCATCATTTCAAATATATGGCTAACAGTGTTACTTATGGCTGATACTATGTCTGGATATTTGTTGGTTTGGGTAGCATTAGTTGCAATAATTCAACTCTCAGCTGTATAACCTAAAGCCGCCATAGCAAAAATCATCAAAGGCTCTGGGAGTACGTTTATATGGACCAGGGTAGCTCATCATTTTATTTCATGAGTGGGGACGATTGAAATTAACCGGTAAGTAAAAAAAGAATGGAAAAGCGTATACTTTTGTCGTTGCTAAGCATGCAACACCTAATAACCCTTTTTATCCTAAATAATTCCTTAGTATCGGGGGCTAATAGCCTTCTGCCCCTAAAGCCCTGCTTTGTTGATAGTGGTAAACAACTGCGTACAGTTAAAGTTCAGTCTTGCCCATGAGTGATCATAGATCTTATTTTCACTGTTGCGAAGCGCAGAACAATAACTCCATTTGGAGTTGCTTAACTGTTATGTTAAAGATTTGTGGACGTTTTGCGCCAAAGTATTTTCGCATTTTGTTTCGCTCTATTACTACTACTACAATTTCTACTGCTACTACAACTACTACTAGTACAACTACTACTACTACTACTACTACTACTACTACTACTACTACTACTATTACTACTGCTACTGCTACTGCTACTACTTCTACTACTACTACTACTACTACTATTACTACTACTACTACTACTACTACTACTACTACTACTACTACTACTACTACTACTACTACTACCACTACCACTACTACTACTACTACTACTACTACTGCTGCTGCTACTGCTACTACTACTACTACTTCTACTACTACTACTACTACTACTACTACTACTACTACTACTACTACTACTACTACTACTACTACCACTACTACAACAACAACAACAACAACAACAACAACAACTACTACTACTACTTCTACTCCTACTACTACTACTACTACTACTTTTGCTACTACTACTACTACTACTTCTAGTACTACAACTACTCAAAATGAAAGTATCGCGATAGTGTTACCCAACCCTCCATTACATGATGATAGAGGGAAGCGATAGAACACTATAATTGGGATAACAATATTTAGGACCTGCTCAACGCTTTCAAAGTTTTAAATATGCGTGTCTAAACCTTTAAACCTGCTGCTACTGCTACTGCTGCTGCTACTACTACTACTACTACTACTACTACTACTACTACTACTACTACTACTACTACTACTACTACTACTACTACTACTACTACTACTACTACTACTAATAATAATAATACAACTACTACTACTACTATTACTACCAGGGGCGTTTCTGAGGCTATTTCAGCTATACGCAAGATCGAGCAGCGAAGCTGCGAGTGGGGGTAGGTCCTGCTGGGGAGGTTTGGGCCCCCCCCCCGAAAAGTTTGGAAAAATTCATAGCAGATGGTCCGTTTTGGTGTTATCTTTCAGCCACGTTTTGGCAATTTTAATCCTCAATTACTTACTTTAAAAGACAGATAAAAGGAAATATTATATTAAACATTGTCAACAGTAAATATACTTTCGACCATAATTTTTTTGCTACGTTTAAGTGTCAATGCTTATAAATCAATAAGCCTTATTGCGATGGAGAATGGATCCGTAGTTGCATAGGTGTGCGAGGGTGTTCAACTCTATTGCTGGCGGGAGTATGGGGTCCTCCCCTAGAATTTTGTTTTAATTTCTTTGCAAATGGTGTAATTTAGTGTTGCATTTCAGGAATATTTTGGCAATGTTTATCCTAGAATTTTAGCTTGAAAAAAATGAGAAAAATAAATATTTTTAATGAACAATGCCAACTGCAAATATACTTTTGACCATAATCTGTTAAGTTTGAGTGTCAAGGCTTTAAATCAAGAAGCCTATGACTGCGAGGGAATGGGTTTGTAAATGTGAGGCAATGTTTGACTCTTGCTTCCTCCTCCAGAAAATTTTGGATTTCATTGCAGAAGGAGCGTTTGTTTTTTGTTATCTTTCAGCGACATTTGGCAATTTTATTCCTCAATTTCTTCCTCTAAAAAAGTAAAGGATTTTCCATGGAAACATTTCCCATGTCCGTGTTTTTGTTGCGACTCTGTAAAAATGTTGTACCACGCCCACAGCGTGTGTATTTGTTTAGACGAGTCGTCAAACCGATGCGACACGGCACCAAAAACTAAGCCCGTCATTATTTTCGTCTGAAACTGATTTGATTTAGGGTATTTCGTAAACTGAAAATTAAATTCGTTGATGAGTCTTGATCGAGCATACTTAACTTTTATTTAACTCGTAGATCTATCATTCGACAAACCTTAAGGGAAATGTAAAGCTGTGAACATTTTTCCACTTATCTGTCAAAAGAGCTAGCTTCTGAGCATCATCTAATGAACATGTTTCGCTGACGCTATCTCTAAAAATATCTGGATAAAACGGAGTGTTCTCCGACATTTTGAAAATTTGCGCCATGTTAACATAATCTAGAACCCGTGTCCGAATATTGGTTCAAAAAAATAATTGAAGGGCGACAACATAGTCGTATAACGAGTTAAGTCTGTCCAGTGATTACACAGTGAACCCCTCATCAGTGAAAAAGACTTTACTTCGTATGTTTGGAGTTAAGACTGCGTTGTGTTTTGTACCCACTGTTATTTTCTAAAAGTGGACGTCTAGTTTGCTTGTTTACATATTTATACCCCTAACCCCCCCTTAGCCCTCAATTTTTATAGCATTTTTTGAATTTTAAGAGTTTTCGTGTTTTAAAGTTTAAAACTGAATTATACGCACGGGCGTACTGCCGTATGCCTAGGTACGCCCCTGACTACTACTACTACTACTACTACTTTTACTTCTAGTACTACTACTAGAATTAATAACGCGTAACTTAGTTTCTTTGTTTCGTAGCAAGATGGAAGCTAGTCTAAGCGCTTTTCATGACGTGACGTCACAATGTTTATCTTAGCGCGTGTGGTTTCCCATAAAAAAAATATTTAAACACAAAATACTAGAAAACTAGATTTTTCGCAAATATGACGCCTACGCCAACGGGTAGATCGCATTCTGGTCCATATATCAAATTTCAGCAAACGTGTTGGGCCAGTTTTCAAGAAGCTCAAATCGCGGCTATATGCCTCGACTTAACGAAACTTAGCCCCCATTATCATTCGTTCAATTGAACGTCATCAATAGATGACGTCCAATATAGCACTCATTCCATATAATGAAACGATTTTTGAAGACGCCAATACACATCCAATCACGAGTATTTAGAATTTAAAATATGACAGTATTTGCAATCATAACATCAATTAGTCTTAGTATGATATTTGTAATGTTTGTTATCTTTAATTTATCAGACATCGAAAAATATAAATATTGTATGTAAGTTTAAAATTCTTAAGTACTAGTAGATTGTATCATAGTTACAAACAACACACACTGGAGACTTCGTATATCGTATCGCATGCTTCTTGTATACATTCCTATGGAAGCATATTTGTGCCACTACTTACCAAATGAAATAACGTGAAAATAATGGCGGATTTCGCGAATTTTTTTTCTCGATAACAGATAAATTTTCACGAAAAGAAAATATATTATGTTAACACGAATTTTTCCCTGTTAGTGCTCTAAACTGCCACCACATAAAGATAAATTAAAGTTTTCACGAAAATAAATAACTTTTTTCGAAAACAGATAACTTTTCATGAAACCTTGGAAATAATACATTTTCACGAAAAGAGTAAAATAACACCCAGGTTCCTACCTCCAAGGTCAAGGTCACACGTATAGGTCAAATGTCCATATATGACAATATGATAGTTTTTCGTGTCCGGAGCTTACTTTCGTCATTTATCAAGCGAATTTCATTTAGCTTTCAAGGTCAAGGTCACACTTATAGGTCAAATGTCTAATGTAAAATTTCATTTAACTTGGCACAAATGTTTCCCATCATTAGATTATATGTTGCTTTTAACACCCAGGTCCCTACCTCCAAGATCAAGGTCACTCATATAGGTCAAATGTCCATATATGATTATATGGTACAATGTTTTGTGTCTGGAGCATAACTTCGTCATTAATTAAGCGCATTTCATTTAACTTGGTTCTAATGTTCCTCGTCATCAGACTATGTGTCGCTCTTAACACCAAGGTCCCTACCTCCAAGGTCAAGGTCACTCTTATAGGTGTCCATATATGATTATATGGTACAATGTTTCGTGTCCGGAGCATAACTTTGTCATTTATTAAGCGCATTTCATTTAACTTGGTACTTATGTTCCCCATCATGAGACGATGTGTCGCGTTAAACAACAAGGTATACCTACCTATAATGTCAAGGTCACACTTATAGATCAAATCTCCATATATGATACAGTTTCATGTCTCATTCGTGTCTGGAGCATAACTTCGTCATCTTTCAAGTGAATTTAATTTAACTCTGCACAAATGTTCAACATCATTGTCCAATGTGTCATGCTGAACAGCCAGGTCCCTACCCCCAAGGTCAAGGTCAAACTAAGACTTATAGGTTAAATCTCTATTAATGGTACAATGCTTCATGTCCTGCCTGCGTCCGTAGCACAATTTCGTCCGCGGAGTTCTTGTTTTTTTGTTGTTTTTTCTTATTTTCTTAACTTTTTGATAACACTGATTTCACATTGATTGCTATGCTGTGACATGACAAAAAGTCTTATTTTAAATAAATAATTTCTAAAATAAACAGTGTCATTATTAATTTTATTTGCCCTTGCTTGACTTAATCATGTTAATGTGTTTTAGCTCTACTTTTCGACGCATGTTGAATTATTGTTGTTTGACCATTGTAGTTGAGGACATCAGTCTTGTTTAAGTGTGTGACTGGTGTCCGTTTTTCAACAACTATCAATGGTTTCCACTTCTAACTTTGAACACTTGCAGCCAGTTGTGTAAACTTTGATAAAAGTTATCATTAGTTATCTTTTCAATATTTTGGATAATTTAATTTGGATTCCAATTGTATAAAAAGATAAACGAGACCATCACATGCTTTGGATATTGTTTTTTGTTGTTGTTAAAGTTAACCAAGGTCTTAACCAATTTGGACAAATTTAAGCAGTGGACAAAGATAACCGGCGGATAAGATATCCAAGTTTTATACAATGGGCTGTTGTTAACTATCAAAAGGAGAACACAAACTTGCAAGACAGATAATCCAAAAAATATTTTGGCAGAATTATGCCCCATGTTCAACGTATATTTTTTCACTTAGATTTTCATTTTATAATAATAATCTAGCAGTGCCCTGAGAAAAGTCGAGTGTGTGGATGTCGAACGGTTCTTGTTTAAATATCATCTTGATTACCATCAAACAAATTCAACTAATACAGCCACCTCTGACTTACCTTTGCACTTTCACATACTCGGTGTAGTTGTACCTTAACAAATAGTTAGCTGTACATAACTCTTGATCTATTTATCCATATATACTTGTGTGTTTGAGGTATGTTACTCAAAGGTCAAGGTCACATGTAGACTACTGCATAATGAAAATTCGTTTGGATATGATACACTCTTATTGCATGGCATAAAACTGTTATTCTCACCCCACATTGGCGGAACAAGGCAAGACGAGAAGTGCCTTATGACAACCCCTGCATTCAAGGTAACACGAGAAAATGACACCTGACAGCCCTCTGACACGACTGCAAGACACAATGATATCAAATTTGACAGTCGTCATGAGTCAGTTTCTCTCGTTTATCTTTAGTCTTTACAGAACCGTCTCAAGGCGCACCTTGTGTTACCTTGTTCATACCGTTTGTCCAATTTTTTTATAACTATTTGGCAGTATAAGGGCGATTGCTACACATGGGCAGAACAGAAGCATTCCACCGTTCATATGAAATTTGGAATTGTTACGTAAACAGTGCAGTGATCCAGAAATTATATTTCCAGACACTCTACCCTTCGTGTAACACTACTTCCCCCTTGACGGTATTAATTCCATATACACCTTAACCTGGTTTGTGTTTTTTTTAATTTCAGGGTGTTCATAATAAATAAACCTAGCATTTTGGCCACATATTTAAAAGATATTTTAAAGCGAAACTGACAAAATATGTATTGTTTTATTTACACACAATCATACATGGCAATGACAGTGCATACAAAGCCAACAGCTTGTATAAAACTAGTACTTGCTCTTCTTTCAGACACAACTATATCAATTAATTGACATTTTGTCAACCAATGCACAAGTTAGCCAGCTTGTAAGGAAGTATCATTAAGTTCATTTTTGTTTCATTTCCGTGTTAAACGAGGCGTTCAATGTACATGATTATTGCAGCAAAAAGCTCTGTTCCTTCTTCTCTGTTTCTAGGTGGGTATTGAAGATTCAAATCTCCGACAGCTGCTCTTGCAATTGTCAGGAACTCTTGTGATACACCAAGTTCTGGAGGGCGTTGAGAATACTCCCGTTCCACATCATTTAATTCCCTTTGGTCAACCAGTGATATTTTACAATCTCTTGCGCCATGTACTTCTGGCTGAAAGAACAACACCTCAGGTTTTCCTGCAGTACATGAAATTCGGTTATTTCGACGAACACAATGAGTATTCCAAATATTGCAAACTTCATTGAGGTCTTTACTAATGACAAGAAGAAAACAATATCTAATGCATTCTAAGTGCACACTATCAGATGTGTCCAGTAATCCGAAATCACTCATATCTTTAAAATGGTTCATCCAGACATTTCCACACATTTCTCTAAGACTTCGCCAAAACCTCTCAATTCAGACATTTCTGTTAGATGAAACATAGACGAAGCTTTGCATCCCCTGGTACTGATCTGCGTCTGTCCATCGTAATGCCATTTGCACATCACGGACAATAGAATTTTCTATACCGCGTCACCGTAAACCCGAACTGGAATGCCATCAATTTCCCTAATGTAATCTAAATAAAAGCTAGATATGTACATCGGCAGCACCTTGTAAATCAATGAGTCCTAAAAAAAGACGAACCATCTCAAATGTAGCTGCAAGTCCATGATTAATCAGGAGTCTTTGACGCATTTGCCGGTAACCAGCATTTTCACCGGAAGCTGATAACTCAAGCAATATTTCTTGAATAATTTCGTCGAGACTGTGCTGACTTTGGCCTCTAGTCAGGCGGTAACGTCTCAAGACTCGGAAAATTGATCGTTCGCTTGTTATTGTTCCATGTCGTATGGCCATAACTCCAAGAATTTCACGTATAGAATAATCTCTCTGACGATACAAAACAATAAGCTGTGATGATGACATACCCCGAAGATCGGCGTCCTGAATATCGTATGCGGGCATGATCTGGAATTACCATAAAGAAAATTAGAGATCTATTATTCAAATAAAAAATCCAATGGTCTAACAGGTGGCTTTCCAAAGGGGAAATTGGTACTGTACCGTTTTCGACCTTTGAACTCTAAATGTGACATTGACACTGTATAGACTGGTGCATTAATGAATACAGAAAAATCGCACATCCATTTCTCACCCAGTAATTCCATTTGTGTGTCTGAAAATAAATATGTAAAAACAGCTTCATGTATTTTCGTCAACAAAGATGCATTTACATAAAAAATAAAACAATAAAAGGAAACTTACTACTTGCTATAGTATGCACGTACACTCCAGTTCTTGGTCTGTAGGATAAAGACAATGTTCACCAATTGAAGAGCATCTATTTTTATATAACTTGCATCTTTCGCGAATTAATATTAATAATTTCATGAAGTTATCTGATTTCGAGAAAAGTTATTTGTTTTGCGAAATCTTCCATTATTTTTATGAACATTTTATCTGTATGTGTTGGCAGTTTAGAGCACTAACATGCATAAATTCGTGTTAACAAAATATATTTATTTACGTGAAAATTTATCTGTTTTCGCGAAAAGAATTTCTTTTTCGCGAACTCCTCCATTATTTTCATGTTATTTTAAGTTGTTAAGTGGTGGCACAAATATGCTTCCATAAATAAGTCATTGCCTCACTGATGATTTTAGGAATTTTATATTTCAACAACATTTACATCAGGATGTGAAATGTCGCCGGTGTGCGTACGATGGGTATAAATCTGCATTAACTTGTTGGTATTGATTACGTTAAAATATAAAAATTAACATGCAAATTAGTGTCGCCGTTGAACTGGATAAAAATGCCGAGTATAATATTAATTGTACGAGCCACCTATCTACTAGTTCAAACTGTCGATGGCTAAGTCTAAGGTGTACATTATGCCCCCCAAAAATAAATTTAACATAAGTAAGAAAGTAAAGAAACTTTCTGGACAAAAAACAACTTTACTGGGATTTGATTGACTTTTTTATGCTCCCCAAAAAAATTGGGGGGGGGGGGAAATATAGTCGCCGCTTCGTCTGTCCGTCCGTGTGTCCGTCCGTGCAGTTATGGTCCTTTGAAATTTTCCATTAACTGTACATATAGTGCAATTCTTGTCCGGGCTATTTCTCAGCAACTAATGACCGGAATTCAATGATTCTTTATGGGAAGCTTCACTACCAAGAGGAGATGTGTATATTATCAGCGGGTTCTGGTTGGATGATTTTTCACAGAGTTATGGCCCTTTGAAATTTCCCATTAACTGTACATATAGTGCAATGCTTGTCCGGGCTACTTTTCGGCAACTAATGACCGGAATTCAATCAGGGTGTGGATCGTACGCAAGTAACTGGCGTGGCGTAAGTGTCTTATTTCAGATGTCATCGTCAAACGGAGACGACTTACATGCGAAGAGTGCGGTGTTGCTTCATCGTTCGCATGCTCTTTAAAGCGTCACATGCAGCTTCTAAGTGGATCCACCTACGTGTGCAATTTTCTAAGGCGTGGAAACCATTTACTTTAATTGTAAAAATTCACTGCAGCGTCACACCCGTTCCCACATCGATAGTCTAAAAGTGTGTAGTCAGTGTGGGAAGGTGTTCACTATGACGTATTGTTTAAACAAGAATGATTATGAGCTTCATCTAGGCAATGCATCGAAGTATTCGTGTAAACTGTGTGCGAAGCCATGTCAGCCAAGATACGCTCTTCAACAACATTTAAGTACACATTCTGATGAAAAATATACACCTGTGAAAGATGTTCGAAGTCGTACAAAGCCCATTGATTCTTGAAATGAACAAATGCAGCCTTCCGGACCTTGAATAAATAAAGGTTACATGTGCAACATGCACCAAAACATTTAAGACAGGATGGCTGTTGAAACAGCATATGAATAAAAACGATGCTCCGAAAGTGTCAAATGTTTAAATGGATGATATTGGAACAGTTAATGTATTGAATATTATACATAGTCATGCATTCATGTAAAACACAAAGCCGCAAAATGGATTAAACAACTTTTACTGCGTCAAACAAGTATTAGTTACTTTAAATATCGTACTGATCAATATTCTGACATCTTGGACATCTAAAGTGTATTCATAGATATAACAATATAAGGAATAAACTATACTTTCTTAATAAGCAAATACCAATACTTGTGTTTTTATTAGCTCATATTGTCTAGACACTGATATTGTAATGTATAACATATACATGTCCTAACTCGTTTTAAATAGCAAGATACGCATTTTCCAATTTAAGAAAAAATAAATAAATTGGTATGCTTTAGGGTACCGTTTTACTAAGCTACTTACGCAATTAATAGACTTAAGCACAATTTTTAAATTCAGTCTATTTCCTTCAAATTCTTGATGCATTAAAATTTGGTTTGTTTGAAATGAAATGAAATGAAATTCATAATATAATGTTACATTCTAAGTAAAAAATTAGTTTGCCTCTATCTGAAATAAATGAAATTCAATTATTTAAAAATATGTGCGTAAGTCTAAGACTTATGTAACGGGATTGTTCATGATTTTAAACCAGTAAAATTTCATATCTGATCCGCGCAAAACGATATTGAACAATGTTTCCATTTGTATGCAATACGTATAGTTGTGCTGTTATAAAATCACTTTATCTTTGCACTCGTGTTTAAACCCTGGGCATTTAGTCAACTAACAATTTTTTTATTTATCATTAATATTTATTACATGACATTAGACAGTACCATAACAAATACATATATCACTACAAGACAATGATTTATAAACTTAGTACGGTTATAAAGAATATTATCAATTCAAAAAAGGGTAAAGTGTTAAAATCATAAAATTTCATAATTTTATTTTCGAATACTGCTAACATGAAATGATCTCTGTTGCATAACTTATCATTTGCTTACATTGTATCATTAATTTATAATAAAAACATGAATATGAATCAATATGAATCCCATTTAAATGTCAAAGTCACTTTAAATCATGTATTTTAAAAAGGGCCGTGTTCGCTTTCTAACTTGAGTTCGTTTTAATCATTTGATGTAATGCTAAGTCTTAAAGAATGTAGTAGTTTTGCTTCATTAACGTTGTAGTATTCCCGAATGGACTGAACGCCATTGGGAACTCCGCCGAGGTTGCCGATCGTTCCTTACTTTCCTTTGTGCGGAGTCCTTACGTCAAACTCATGGTTTCTGAAACATTAATGTTTGTAGCAAAAAGAGAAATAAAAAAAAAACACACTTAAATCAAAATACTGTTAATAATTCTCGCGAAGGGAGGCATATAGTTTTTACACTGTCTGTCCACAATTGTGTGTTTGGTCCATATCTTTGTTACTTTTGCATGATGCATATATTGCGATTGTCTGTTAGAAGCATCCCGGTTCGCATGCAAGGTAAACTATGATGATTCTTGAGTCCTCCGTTCCTTGAAAACTGCTGAGAAAACCTTATATACAGTCTAAAAAGCACATACAGTGAACCGTGTCAAACGTAAACAACGCTGCACTTGCGTATTAAGTCTTCAAATAACTTTTTAAATATTGATAATGAATCAACAGGATTTATACCGAGGTTAACTGGATATCATTAGGTCATCCTGCGCGTAAGTATAATGCCGAATAAGTATGGTAAATGAACAAATCTTTCAAAAATGCCGACGAAAGCATTCAAAAGTCATAGGTTAACGGCCATTTTGAACAACAGTTGCTATTTTTCTCACTTACGCCACGCCAGTTACTTGCGTACGATCCACCCTCTGCCCTTTACACTTTATACTACGGGAGTGCACATCATATGTGTCCTCACATGCCTTATAATTAGTATATTTCTTCACTATCGAAATATATCGTATGTTAATATTTGATTTAAACGCAATTTTCTTTCGACACATTTAAATCACACTTTCATAGCCGCGTCAAGCGAAAATGGGTCTTATGCGTTACGGCTAGCGTATCTTAAACCCAACACGTGCATTTGCGCAGTCTGGTCGGAGGCGATACTGTTCGCTATAAAATCACTCAATGCGTTATGGTCTCAATATGTATCTCCTGACCGGACGGAGAGATGCGCAGGCTGAGTGGGCTATAAACATGATGGGCGCATATGGAATAAGAACCATTTTCGCATGATGGGAGTTGTAAATGGCACATTTTAGCCCAATGCTTTTCGATACAAACTTGATTTCAAAATAGCAAACTTGTAAATAAGGGCAGCTTATCCAGGCGTTCAGGAACGATTTCCAGACGTGCTGACCGAGTACGGCAAACATTGTGGTTGGATAATTGAACGATTTTTCTCTTATCGTGACACTATAGTATTTCGGTAATGTTTGTTTTCTCATATTGAAAGCAAAAACTGTGTTAACCGATAGTCAATTATATATTCCCGGACGATTTGGTGAACGAGTACTGGCCTTGAAATTCTTTAAGATGAATTTTCACGCGTTACATTTTGTAATTGGGCCACAATTTGTGTCGTTTGAACATACAGAGAGTACATGTACTCCGGAATTCCTTAAACTGAACAGTGCTACATCCATTGCGCTGAAGACAGACACAGTGATGTAGCCAAAGTTCATAGGTTTCAGCCTTCTGAGATAATCGAAATATCCATGCGTGTCTGCTGGCGTTATGTAAAAGTCATTTAAGGTGAAAAGCTGGGTAATACAGCTTCGGCAAAAAATCGCATAAGTGCTTTATACCTATCAGGGACCTATACAAACAAATAATTTTTTTGTGTAGGTCCCTGTACCTATGTTTAGGTCAGAGTTGTTGTCACCGTGTGAATTGCTAGGGTAACAAGTAATGCATAAACAACAAAGTACGGATCAACATGGCTGTCTTTATGACTACCTAACTCGTGAGTAAAAAGTATTGCTCGCAGATTTATTTTTTATTTATTTTCATCAATTATCTTATTGCATATTTTTTTTATTGTTTAAGCATTGGATTAAAGTTGTCATTGATGATTGAGGTAAATAAAATTGAGTTTTTGTTATGCTGTTGCATTTTTTTCATTTTCTACCAAGAAAAGTATTACATTCTCGATTCGTTTTTTAATTTTATCTCATATTTTCAATAGGAAAGTATTTAAAGTAACAGTTTAATGTGAAACTATTTTTTACGTGACACAATCGGTAGTTATTCGTCAGGAATGCTGCGTACATGTGATGTAGGAGGCCCGACCAAAATAATTATTTTATGTCAATTAATCATATGTGTTTGATAAAGTGTGTTAACGGCCAGGGACCTATACAAACAATTGTATAGGTCCCTGCAACGACATAAGTTAACGTGAAGCAGGATAAATCGAATACATGGTTGGTGCCGAGATCGAGAAAGTTTATCCGGTTAGACCCGACATTCAGCAAAACAGTATAACCCTTCTTCTGCGAAAAGAGCATACAATTCGATTAACTCAAATTTTTCATATCAACAGTCATGAAACTTTTTAGCTAACCTGAGCACAATTGTTTGCTCATGGTGAGCTTTTGTGATCGCCTTTTCAGGCTTTTGTCCGTCGCACGGCGTCAGCATTTGCCTTGTTTACACTCGACTCTAGTTCCGATCATCATGAAATTTGGTCAGAAGATTAGTGCCAATGATATCGTATTTAATGATAAAAAAATATTAATACTTTCATTGGAACCACACCTCCTCCTTGAATGAAAAATTTCACAATTGAATTGTTTAAGCAGGCGGTCACTGGTGTATTGTTCCATTAGTATCAACATATTTTTACTTGACAGGAAAAGTAAACAATGGCTACAAGTAACATAATTTTACACGACTGACTTAAAAGTATCAATTTTGTTTGTTATTTACATTTAGAGGACTTGCATTTTCAATGTGATGTTGGTCCCATTTTGCAATTAATTGTTGACTACCAGTCAGTGCACAGTGCATTAAGTAATGCTCGATTGGTCAGCTCGGATACTACTTAAATGTACCCCTGGTACTCTAAAGTATACTTAAATGTACCCCGGGTACGGAAAATATACTGAAACTTACCCGGCAATTCTAGCGCTAAATTGGACGTTATCATTTTTTTCAAATTAATTATGTTCATGTTTATGTCAATATTTTATGAAGTGGTATCTATATTATCGACAGCATTACTCAAAAAAGCATGTCGATGCAGGTCTTGTTCAAAGAGAATTTGGTTTTGTATTCCGTTAGCGCGGGAAGAGGGCAACGGCAACGAGCGAGGCATGGTATTGTAATGCGCATGGGGCGGTTAGAGGGTTAGGGTAAGGGGTAGGGTTAGGGGTTGTGTTTTGGTTAGGGTTAGCCGTTTTTACATATAATTTTGGGCGGGAATTAAACACGGGTACAATCTAAATTGGCCGGGTACGTGTAAGTATATTTCCGTACCCGCGGTGAATTTAAGTATACTTAAGAGTACCCGGGGTACATTTAAGTAGTACCCGGGCCGACCATGACCAATCGAGCTTAAGTAATATGTATACATCTGGAGGTGCTTGGCTACCACGTTCAACCATAATCTTTTTTGCCGATGTTCATTTTTTTAAATGCTTTTTTATTATATTCCTCCTCCATCCTAGCAAACATATGCTTTTTTGTATGACTTGTAACACCAGTTATTAAAAACATTTATTTCATTCATTAAACAATTAAATACAATAAAAATATAATTAACTGTTTTTCATTGCCTTTCAATCTAGAAAATAAATGAAATTCTGTTTTGATAGTTATTTAGTATTATCATGTAGGCATAATTGTGAGGGTATATTCATTGTAGACAGTTGTGTTTATAGTGTGATTAAGATCTTTTAGCAAGGATGAAATATTGTTATATAGCTACTTGTTTGATTATGTACCGAAACAACATTTTGTTCAATAGTGCAGATGCAAATTGCAAAGTCTGTCAGATTCAAAACACTATTTACTATCATTTGTGTTACCTTCGGTAAATCTGAGGCGCGTGAGGTCATGGTTGCAAACAGGCTAAAGCACACTCATACCCCATCAAATTGCAGAGGATCTAACAGTCATCTAGCTCTTTCCTTTTTAGGTGCCCCCATTTCCTTCGCTGGTTAAAGTGCGATTATTTTACCAAGTAAAATGTTCTATTATGCAAAGAACCGTTTTCTTTTCCTACTTGATACATTTACTGCTTTCTATTGAATACTTTTTATTGAATACTTTACAGACACAACACTCGTACCGAAATCGCACTTAATTCGATGCACATTTATATGGAAGGGAAGGGCCGCAAATGTTACTTATCACCAGAAATGTTGCACGTGTTGAGTATTCAGCTTATATGTTCTATGTTGCTATTATCGATTATACATACATATCAAATAATACCTGTTAAAATAAACAATTTTTGATATTTAATGTTTCAATTTTCAACAATGTTAATTTTCAAGGTTGATACATCTCAAATGTTCATCTTGTGCATTGTCCAATTAAAACTGTTCAATGAATAAAATATTAAATGTTCAAAATGTAAAATATACATTTACTTTATTTTTAAATCGCATACACAACGCACAATCGTCACAACTCTAACGCTTCTTTACAAAAGTGAATGCTACAGAATACAAATTTGCAACAGTAACTTTAACGAACTGCCGATTTCCGATGTGAACATGTAAACACGTCTAGATTAGTCATCGCGTATCTTAACATCTTGCAAGGTTACAAGTTGACATTTGCACAGTTGCAAAGTCCGTAATCTTCAAGCCGTGGAAGCGGCAAAATTATTTTTCGTCTTAGCCAGGAACCAATGCCTAGCTTACGGGCCAGGAACCATTGTAAATGTAAATAATGATTCTTCTGGTGCACAGGTGTGGGCGCGTGGCCAAGTCATTTTAACACTATCAATATGTCATAAAAACATCATTGTGAGCAAACATTTTTTCTGATATAATATATATCTGTATATATACATATACAAGGTTCCCGATTTACAGCGATTTCGACGTTAGAACGGAAACAAAATGGACAAATCTGTGTTGTAAGTTGATAAACTCGTATTTGTTTTGTACTTATGTGGATTATGTTCGGTAGCTGGGATATTTCGAAAGTCTTAAAAACTAATCTTTAGGATATAACCTTAAAGAAAACTCGGGAACGTACCTCTCGCGCGTGGCTTTTGTTGTTCTTTGTTATCGAAGTGTCCGTCTGTTATCAAAGTATCCGCATTATCAGCATTATCAGCGTGATGGAACTGCTTGTCCAAAACCTGCTCAGTCTGGCCATCGCTGCCGTCGCCATGACAATTCTTATTGGGCCTCAGCGGTGCTGGTACTATCCTTGGACAGTGTTGCACTCAAGTACTTGAAGCTGGTCAAGTTTTCTCCTAAATATACACCTTAAAATAAGCTTGTAAGTCCCTAGTAGAGACTTGAAGATAAGCGTGTAATTCCCTTGCATACCATTGAAAAACGTGCACATCTCGATTATATAGACAAATAAGCTGCGGAAAATAATGTGTAAGATGTATTTCTAATTTCATATATGACCATTCTCACAAATATTCAGAAAAACAACAACAAACGTAAACAAAATACAAATTAAAAAGAAAAAAAACACTCACCAAATGGTTTGATAGGGATTGTCACACAAACACAAAGACATCACACTGGGTCGTTAAATAAAGGTTTAACAGATGAAAAAAATCAGTTTGTTAAAAATGTGAGCGCTTTACAATTCTACAAGAAAGAAAGCAAAGCAAATTACAACCTGTCCGAGGGCTCTTGATTTAACTTAAAAATTACGGCAAAATAAAATCATAATCAATTTAGGAAATCTATTCAGGCGTTTTAAAAGTGATTACAAACTGACATGATAACCTTTATACAAATTTAAATATTCTATTAAGTGAACAAATCACGCAAATAAAATAAACAGTTAGCTGAAACAATGTATGCCGATATAAAGTATGAATTTACCAACAACAAAATAAACCCCGCCATTTAACATCAGAACAAATAAAAAAATCTCGTGGCCAAAATAATAAAAGTGCAAAATCAATTAAATCATCCTTCAACATAAAAGCACCGATTTAGTTATAAATAAGCAATAACACAAACTTATCTGAATACCCAGCAGACTTATGTCAAGGTGTAGTTTATCTATCTTTAAAGGTGAGCCAATCAAAGGAAGCTAAAATAAATCTTTTTACTTACAAAAAATATAAAACATAATTACTACCAGTAAAAGTTATTCACAATTTAATGGATTATCCCCCTGGGGGATTACCTACCAACAATATTATGAAAACATCAATCGCGTATTATCTTTGCTTTGGTTTACATAACGTTTTTAAAGGGAACTGTGTTCTCGTTTTGATAACTTGAAAAAAAATGAAGAAAAAAGGTTTCAGATTTCCAAATTTTAGTTAAAATTATGTTTTTTTTTTAAAGGAAATTGTAATATTGAACATTAAGTGTGCTCTAAAATATGTATTATATGCATCTTTTGACGATTTAAAAATCGGAAAATTATAAAGAGTTACAAACGCGAAACGATTGGATAATTTGGAGAGTTATGTTGTTTTCGTTGTATATGTAACATTACAAGTATTGTTTATATTTGGTATAAAATACCTCAGTCTGTGATTAAAACAGCACGGATGGCCGAGTGGTTTAAGTGCTAGACTTTAACTCCAAGAGTCAGTGGTTCGAGCCCAGTTGTCGATTACTTTCTTTATTTTTAGTTTTGTTTTATACTGGCGCTCTTTAATTCCACTGTTTATATTTATCAATTTAAAACATTTAATTTCAAACTTCGAAACATGCTAAAATCCGTGAACAAGTCCCTACGACGAACTCAAGCTTTTTTGTATGATAGGCTGACAATCAAATTCTCTTCGCAACCTCATCAACAGCGCTCAAATTAACCTGGTTTCACAGAGTCTTACTATAGCATGTCGAAACTAAATGCATATATATAACAATTCAGGCAATATCGTTTAAAAATGTATCGATGTAATTTTGTCTTTTATTGTGTAGCCGCATGGCATTCGTGCAGTGAAAGATATCACACAAAACACTTTGGATTCACAAAAAAAGAAAATTAAACCATTCATTACAATTAAAACTTCTAATTATATTACAAAATATGATCGCCGTTTCAAGTAGTTATAAAATATAAATGTATTTATGTAGAAAAATATAATACTGTAAGTGTACAGTTACACATTTAATTAGAAACATATGCTATAATAAGTACCATATATATCTGTGACTATGTACATAATATGATATTATTAGTCATAATTCACATGAAAAAAAACGTTACGGTTTAAAAGCAAACTGTACTTGTATCTTTTATTACAACAATATTCGTGCTGTGTAAGATAACACACAAAACACTTTTGATGCACAACAAATGTAAATTTAATTACATGTTTATAACCTGTTAATATAAATTATTGCACATAGAATACAATGATATTGTTGCATCCATCGCAATTATACTGACCCACAATGATTGTGGATGTATTGCTGTTAAAGCAGACTGAGTATGGGCCCAAAAGTTCATCCTTCATGGTAGCTAAAGTAGCAAGCTTTCTTTTGCCCTGACTGTCCACCTGTATGATAGTGTGGGACCCCATTCCACAAACCAATACCTGACCTGCAGGTGTAACGTGTACACCACGTGGTTGTCGTAGTTCAGGGTCACTGAAGGTAGCCAGGAATGTTCCATCTTTTGCCAGAGTGAGGAGTTTGTCCTGATGGTAGTTTGTAATATACAATATGTCCCCTTTGGGACTCACAGCACATTTGAACACTGCAAAATAGAATTAAACTCAGATACTGGACATTTCAAATATTCTTAAAAAACTTACTGCTGTGATAGTGTGGCATTTATGTAATATTATGTGTAAATGGGTCCTCATCGGTAAAATATTTTCATAAAGTCAATAAAAATACATATTTCTATAGAACCATTCAATGGTAATAAAAGGTTTATTGCCATAAAGATTTACATTTTGAAATGCAACTATGCGGGAGTATCATGCAAATAAATCATCAAGCTTCATTACATTTAAACTTTTGACTTCCTGAAAACATGTATTTTATAGGTCTTTGGTAATACAAACAACAGTAGAATGGTATTCTTGACAACAGGCTATACGTACATTCTATCCAGCCAGTAGGCAACACATTATTTATTAAATTAACTTTTAACTCAAATTATATAAACATTTAATTTGTTTTTATAAACGTTTAAGGATTGACATCAGGCCAGTGTGTCATACTTAATTGCGGCTATTAAAGTTAACAACACATCACTTAAATCATACAGCAATACCAAAACGCGTGACGCAGTCTGCAGATCATAATAGACCAGTTTCAATTTACTATTGCTGTTTTTAGATATCACGTGAGGCGTCGAATTTCAGAACGAGGCTGAACGTGTTTTAAAGAGTGAATGTTTGAAATCAGATGCGGCGTTGCGTGGCACTATTAGCATTTGATATACGTTAAGCCTCGTTCTGGATTTCTGCGAGTCACGTGACTTCGCCCTCTTATCAATTTTGGCGTGAAAAGGGTCTATTCTGATATTAAATAACAAACTGATGCAGAATTTGCAATGTAGACTTGAGGAAATGTGAACAAACTCGGTTTATAGACAATCATATACATGACTGTTTTTTTTTCGGCGTAGCTGTATACGCCAGCTTTTCACCTTAGCCTGACCTTTGTAAGCGACCAATCAATTTGAATAAAAAATTTCCTGCCGGTAGGCTTGAAACTTTTCGCAGTAGGAAACGTGCAATCTACAAACATATTTCACATTAACATTAATATGTTATTCCATCGACTTTCTATTTTTGGGAAGTATAGGGTATGAAAAGGGATACTACAGTTCGTTTAGCAACAATGTAAACTGCGTATTCAGCATGAAACAATTGTATCTCCTATGATAACTGTTGAGAGATAGAGCAGTTTCACACTAAATTCTCGACATCAATACAGAGTGTGTGCCCCTTAATATTCAGAAGAATGTCGGCGCCAGAACGTTTGTACTTAAAAGCTGTGTTCTCATATTTGGTAATTACTACGATATTGTATTATGTGCACACATTAATTTTAGATCATATCAGTATTGTTGTTCAGTTACCTGATATACGCTTTGACGAAAATACTTAAAATTGTTTTCGAAATTGACCGTTGAACACGTATTGTTTAAAGCTTTAAACAAGCCGTCGTTTCAGCAGTGGAATTGCTTCCTCACTTTAATGCATTGCATTCCAACCCGCAAGGTATCAAGGTCAGTTTTCGGTCAGTTAAAGAAAACGTTATATAAACGCTATCTCGTAAACTATGTGAACTTAAAGTTTATTTTGATCAGAAAGATACTAAATAAAGATATTCTGCGATATTATGATGGTATGTCAATAATAGATTTTGAGGGTACTGCAAAAGCGATATCATTAAGGTACCGGTTTTAGGAACTATGAACTGAATCATAAATTTGACAAATCGCTTTAATCAATGATGTACATATACTATTTGTGAAACCATGTGTGAAACAATTTTAACAAAAAAAAAACAACGTTAATTGTGTTATTAAGTTTTCTTTTTATAATATTTCATCTGGAGATTTAGATTTTTTAATCATACATGACCCAAGATTTCATCACAATAGAGTGACAAATGTGGCATCATTTATGTTAACAAGGTTTTCAAGCTTTGATCTGGTGACCTAGATTTTGACCCCACATGACCCAAAAGTTAAACTTTGCCTAAATTTCCCTAACAAACTTCCTTCTAAAGTATCATCATTATTGAATAAAACATTATGGGCACTTGAGTGTTTACAAGGTTTTTGAAGGATTTGGACCTCGTGACCAAGATCTTGACCCCACATGACCCAATGTCAAACTTTGCCTAGATATCATCAAGAAAAACATCCTGGTCAAGTATCATCATAATTGGACCAAAACTATGGCCTCTAGTGTGTTTACAAGGTTTTCGTAAGATTTGGACCTCGTGACCAAGATTTTGTCCCCACATTACCAAATGTCAAACTTGACCTAGATATTGTCCATACAAACATCCTGGTCAAGTTTCATAATTATTGAACCAAAACTCTTACGTATGGAGTGTTAACGAGGTTTTTGTAAGATTTGACCTGCTGACCTATATTTTGACCCCTCATGTCCAAACATCAAACTTTGCTTACAAACGTAAATATTATCACTAAGATTCATAAAATTTGAAACAAAAATCTGACCTCTTGAGTGTTCACAAGGATTTGTTATAATTTAATGAAAATTTTTAAATCGAAGGGCAATAATTCTGGCATTTATTATGCGATTTTGCTCATTATCAAACTTGACACAGATCTTGTGGCCATATAGCTTCTCAGCAACTTTGATAAAAAATCCTTGAGAAATGAGAATGCTAGAGTTTTTACAAACCAAATGTGGACGGACGGACGAACGACGGACAATGACCGATCCTTAAACCTCACCTGAGCAATCAGGTGAGCTTAAAAGTGTGTGTTTTTTCACCGATCTGAGCCTTTGGCAACTTGTTTGAGATATAAGTAAAACCAATGTATTGACTAAGTTTCACGATGATTAGGCAAAACATGTGACTTCTAGAGTGTTCACAAGGTTTCTTTATAGTCATATAAGGAAAACTGCCCTACCCCCCCCACCCTGGCGTTACCTTTTTTCACCAAGTTTCATGGGCATAAATTGTGACTTCTAGAGTGTTTGCAAGGTTTCTCTATAGCCAAATAAGGAAAACTGCCCCGCCCACTGGCGGCCATGTTTTTCAACGGACCGGAACCACTTTTGAACTCAACATATCATGAAGACAAATATTTTGACAAAGTAACATCAAGATTAGGCATGAAATGTGACTTCTATAGTGTTTACAAGGTTTTTCTTTTTTTTTTACCTAGTGACTTGGTTTTTGACCCAGCATGACCCAGTTTCGAACTCGATCGGGGTATCACTGGGAAAAAATCTTCTGACCACGTTTCATGAAGATCGGACAAGAAATGTGGCCTCTAAAGTGTTAACAAACCAAATGTGGACGGACGGACGACGGACGGACGGACGACGGACAAAGACCGATGAGTAATCGGTAAACACTTGATCACTATAGGTCATATTTTTTATAAAGATTGAATGAACCGACTCCTCTCAGGTGAGCGAACAAGGGCCATTTTGACCCTCTTGTTTGTATATAATCTTTCTAAAGATACTTTGATAAAAAATATAAAGATATAATTGTTGGCATATATGTTCTTTTCAATATAGAAACGCATTCATCGGCCTTAAATTTAACAAAGTTTCGTTTATGAATTTTCGGAATTTCTGTGATATAAATACATGTAACATCACTAAATATAATTGCCGTATGCATATTAAGCGACAGGACTCAAAACAAAATGCCTCTATGTTAAAGTGTAAAGAAAGAGATTTTAGAGCCAGAACGCATAGAATATAAACTTTGCTTGATGTTAAATGTGACTATATGGTAGAATAATTGTCACGTCATGTAAGGGATGTATAAGTTATTATTCTAGGTTTATTTTATTGAGACAACTAATAATGTGTTTATAAACGTAATGTTACATTATTTTATTGCAAAATGCAGTTTTCGCATTTTCGACAGAAGCAATTTGACATTAATTACGCAAATTATCTTAGCTTGCATGTATTAAAATTAATAAATTGAGGCTGAATTCACATGGGAATTTTGATAATGATAACATATGACAAATACTTGCTCAATTCGTGTTTTATCACTATTGTTAAATTCATTTTTATTACGTAAAATGTTAACCCTATAAATAAAAAATTTGGTATAATGGTAGGCAAGTTCCATGACAAATACTTTTATCGATAGACGATGGCAACTATCGAATTTCGATATATATGACATTGAATCTGTTCAAAGTAAGTGTTTTTGTTTCATACTGCTTTGCATATATTGAACGTTTTAACTGTATAAACTAAGTACAGTGGTAGTAGAAGTAGAAGTTTTCAACCAAATTGGTTTACGCTAAATGGTTTGCAAACTGTTCATAAATAATAGATTCTACGTAGTCCAATTTTTAAACCCCAAATATGCACATAAGGGAGACACAGCCAGGGCTCTGTTAGATCATCTGCGGCGGCGCGGCGGTTCTGGGAAATGTAGATTTATTGCAGGTAAATGTAAAGCTCCATATTCTTAAGGCAAAAGTGGCACAATTCTGCTAAATGTCAGGTCAAAGTAATGACCATTTGTCAGTAACCGAGCATGATGGTCCCAAACAAGATTGAAATTATATTTAACCTTTAGAACTCTGATATTGAGTATGTGTACGAAATCATTATGTCGACACTGAAATATGGATAAGTAATGAGAGAGTCGGTCTTCATATGTTTTTATCATTCCTATTTTTGAATCATAAGTGATATAGTTCCAGCATTGTCTGTCATTTTGAGTAGGTAGTCTGGAAAAAGACATTAACTCGTACAAATGTTAAGTTTCATCAATTCATTCTTATATTTAATTATCATTTCGTCATTGCAATACAAATGTAATCATGCAATTATTATTACATTGAAAAGATTAAATAGAAAAAAAACCTATCAATATCTATTTTAATTAAATGTTACTATCATGTTTTCCTTTATACATGTATTCTGAAAACAATATTTATGTTATCATTTAAGAGTACCTTTTTATTTTGGAACACGGTATTGGGGTGTGTAATAGTAAATTCTCTTTTTACAAGTTATGGCACTACACGCAGGTGTGCGAATGCAGTTGATTGCATTTGTCCTTTAAAAATGAATTTACACATTTGTTATTTATGTACGTTGATATCTAGCTGTGAACTATATATGCAAAATGTTAATACATCTTCATACCTGTACGACTATCTGATGTATCTTCGTACAATTTACTGACAAGGTTCCCGTCCAATGTGTATTTATATACTGCAGTATCAGACGTAATAAACAGGTCTCCCTGATGGTGGGCTATTCCTTTACATACATGCTGTAATTGAATTTTTCTCCCTGTCATCAGTTTCCCCTTTTTGACTTTTATAAACTGGGCATCGTGCCTGTTTCTGTCATCGTCATTCACAGTTACAACAGTTTTACTGACTGTGATCGGACAAATGTCCCGTGGAAAATTAGCCACTGAACAGTAACTCAAGACTTTGCAATGCTGATCCAGCAGTTTCACTTTATTATTAGTCCAGTCTGCAACCAGGGTGTGTCCATTAGGCAGAGTACAGATGCCACTAATCCAGCATCTGTCTAAATCACGTGATTTTCTCATATTGTACTCAGACTTACCTTTCACAGAGAAAGCATAGTTATTGAGTACAATACTACCTAGTCCCGACAGTCTAGACAAGTACTGGTAAATGTCGCTGTTATACTGGTTTCTTTCTGCCTCGACATTCTCTACCGATCTCCATAGACGCGATAACTTGTAGAGGTGCTGCTGAGTGTCCTTTATAGTTTGGTTTAATAATGAACTTTCAAGTTTAACTAAATTCTCGTTTAAGTCTGATTCAACCTGTTTTATTATCTCCGTGCATTTCCATCTGGTTATAAAGCTGAGTTTCGTCTGGTTTATAATATTGCTGTATTCTAAAGCTTCATGTAGGTGTTTCAATTCAATATGAATCCTGATGCATGTATCAGCATATGTATTGAGAGAAACTTGAAGGTTTGACAGTGTCTCTTTTGTTTCTTTCAAAGTGATTTCCTCAATCTTGTCTAAAGCAGAACGTATTTCCCGGTGCATATGTTTTACCATGTCTGTCATATTTTGAGGCGTTTTATTCAAAGTGCGCTTTTCAATTTTGTTTAAAGTGGTATATATTTTTGTATGCATTTCCCAAACCTTCTTTTCTTGTTGATGGAATAAAAACTTCAGATCCTTGAGGCTGGACTCACAGTATGTATGAAGCTCCTTCAGTTTTACCGGAATAGTCCGAAGCTTCACAAATAGTTGCGTCACGTCGACCAATGGTTGCTCGACTGAGTTTAGACTAACTCTTACGCATTTTCTGAAAGAAACATGGATTTATAATCCAATATACATATGATACAACACTTATAACATTTAGGATTTTGATATATAATTAGATAAGACACATATTTATTTGAAAGCTTGTAAAAGGTTGAAATATACAAATATACAGACATGTTGGTCGAACGCGCTCCCCTAAATAAGGTTTGTAAATGAATCTTTCTGAATGATACTTATGTGACTTTATTTGAGATGATAAGTTAGTTAAGCGTGCGTATGTGTTAAAACTTAAAAGGTATATGAAAGAATGTCTTCAGAATTGTGAAACGGTCGGCAACTTAGTTTGATTTTTCAGTTGAAAATATCTTGGGAAACAGCTGCTGATTATCTATACTTATCGATTGGTCTGTTTAATGTTATACTCACGTCAAATGCAAGCAAACAAGCACAAGTTTGCACTGAGCTATATATTCTATTTTTTTTCAGATCAAGCCAACCATGCCTGATCGAGAATGGATAAAAAAAATGTTTACTAAATGCTACTGAACTTTACTGAAGCAGTAAAATGGTCGTGTTTTAGTTTTGTGCTCAGTCAGTACTCAATGAAGTCAAGGGCGTTTAAAGATAAAACGCAACCCAAATATTGAAATAAAGTTAACGAAAGAAATAAAAGCTTTAGATAATAGTATTTGGAACATTCGTGTTATAATTATCCAATATTGATGTACCAACACAATTCATTTTAACATGTAATTTCCGTTGCTAATTTGAAAGTGCAAACTATTAAAAAACTTTCTTTTCAAAGTTTGATTTTAATTATTGGCACAAGTCACACCCTTATACAATAAAATTGACCCTTTCTGCAAATCTAATTATAGACCAGTAAGTGCCTTAACAATGCCCTCTCAAAAATTTGAGAAAGTAGTTGCTTAACAACTTAACTCTCATTTTGATAAAAAATAATAATATTTTTATATGCTTTTAGGAAGGGACATGACTGCCGGACCACCCTATTAAAACCTATTATTTTGTCAAAACTGCCAGCATATGGTATGTCAGAGCCTGCATCCAGACTCCTCCAGTCTTTCCTTTCTAACAGAAAACAGCAAATTAAAATAGGAGATACCGTAAGTACATGGGACAGTATAACAAAAGGGGTCTATCCTGGGCCCCAACTGTTCAACGTCTTTATTAATGATATTTTTTATATTATAAACAAGTCTACCGTATTTAATTATGCAGATGATAATACTCTTTCATTTTACACACCAAACTTTGATGAACTTATAAGTGTCTTACAACAAGAAAGTAACATTCTTATTGATTGGTTTCATTTTAACAAGATGCAAGTTAACCCTGACAAATTTCAATCTTTTGCAATAGGCAAATCGACTTCTAGTAAAAAAAACAACTCATTTAAGATAGATGGTGCCGATATTACTTGTGAAAAAGATGTTAAACTACTTGGTATCGACATAGATTATAAACTTTATTTTGATACCCATATACAAGGATTATGTAAGAAGGCAGCCACTCAGATAAACATCTTAAAGATGAGTTTGAAGACATTTAAGGGTAGCAAACAAGCTTTTAATTTTCCATACTTTTGTTTTATCAAATTTTATTTTTTGCCCAATGACCTGGCATTTCTGTTCAATAATATTAAAAAGAAGATGGGAAAACTTCGGGAAAGGGCAATTCGTTTTATATACCATAACTATAGCACTCCATATAGTGATCTTTTACAACGGGTAGGCCTTCCGTCCTTGCAAATAAGACGTATAAGATCAATGGCTATCGAAACATTTAAAATCATATATGACATTTCTCCACCTTTGTTAAATGCTTTAGTTGTTAAAAGACAGTCAACCATAAATTTTAGAAATACCAATATTTTACAGATACCACAGGTACGCACATCAACATATGGTAAGAATTCCTTCAGACATGATGCCCCCTCGCTGTAGAACTCCCTACCGGAAGTATTTAGAAAACGTACTAATTTTTCGCTATTTAAAACTGTAATTGGATCATGGAATGGCAAAATCTGTAAGTGCAAAAGTTGTAGATTGAGTGGCATCTCCACAGCAAGGGAGCATCACATCATTTAGTTTTATAGTTTTACTTGTGTAAACGTGGGTTATTTTCCACTTTAATGGTATATGGTGTTAGTATCTGCTTAGCTTAGTTGCCGCTCAATGTTATATGTTGTTATTATCTGCTTAGCTTAGTTGCCGCTCAATGTTACATGTTGTAAGTATCTGCTTAGCTTAGTTGCTACTGTCTGTGTATGCTGTGTATACTAAATTCTGTAAGCTTCTGTTTTTTATGTTTGCTGTGTCTCTGTATTATTTATATGTGTCTTAGAAACCCAAGATAGTGTGTATTGTTTATTAGTGACTAAAGGTGCTGCTTTGTATGCTCTGTAAATTAAATGTGCTAGCTTCTGCCTTATTTTATGTGCTTAACATGTACATGTGTTTTAGAAATCCAAGATACTGTGCATCGTCTATTTGTTGACTAAATGTGCTGTTTTACGTTTATATGCTTATCAAATGTTATATGTCTAGTAACAACGCTGTATTATATATTTTTTGTACTTGAAATATTTGTTTACTTCTCTTTTTATTTACAAGAAATTTAATGGATATTTTATTATTTTTTCTTAAATTATCTGACTTTTAAGCAGACAAATCTAAACTTTTTTAATTACCATATCTGATGTTAAAATATCATTCTATATATTTTATGTATATTTGCCTTATTTAATTACAAATTGGTTCTAGTTTTTCAGCTTTTATTGACTTGTTATCCTTATTCATCATGTTTTATAGTCGGTTGTACAAGCTGCCTGAGCTTATGTTTGCTGTTTTATTCACTCTTGCCGACTCAAAATAAATCTTATCTTACTTATCTTATCTTATTGTCTAGAAAGGGAAATCAATATTCTTATTAATGACAAAACCTGCAATACCATGACATCAATACACAGTTTGAAAAACGTATTTGTATTGAATATCAATAGAATTTGTATTGGCAACATAGAATGTCATAAAATATTTTGCGCGCTCTTTCTTTATTGGTCAGTGTGATTTTAAGTGGTATATCCAAATATTCCGCGCATTTATAATAGAACAACTTGTTGTCAAGGTACATCTTAAATCAAGAATATGAACGTCTCGATTTCGATTATCTATAAGGTCGTTGCTCCTTGTCATGATGATCATGAGGTTTATTTTAAATATTATTTATGTTATGTTATATTGTGAGAGGATAACCGTTTATGTATTGCCATGAATTTGTCAATTTTATTTTAAGTGATTATTGGTGTTGCCAATAATGGTGACTGTGGCCATGGCAAAAATCTAATACAAAAGTTCTAAAAGTAGAACAAATAATGTTGTTTCCCAAAATATTGTAAACCTATGATTATCAGAATCTTTGGTCTGAGTCAAAATGCTGCTACTGCTGCTGCTACTGCTACTGCTGCTGCTACTGCTGCTTCTGATGCAACTGCTACTGATGCTGCTGCTGCTGCTAGTGCTACTGCTGCTGCTACTGCTGCTGCTGCTGCTGTTGCTACTGCTGCTGCTGCTGCTACTTCTTCTGCAACTGCTTCTGCTGCTTCTTTTACCACTACTGCCGCTGCTACTGCTTCTGCTAATTCTACTGCTGCTGCTGCTAATGCTGCTGCTGCTTCTTGTGCTACCGTTGCAGCTACTGCTACTGCCGCTGCTTCTTCAATTGCTACTGCTACTGCTTCTGCAGCTACTTATGCTGCTGCTGCTACTGTAACTGCTACTGCCGCTGCTGCAACTGCTAATGCTGTTGCTAATGCTGCTGCTACAACCCCTGCTGCTGCTACTGCTACTGCTGCTGCTTTTACTACTGCTGCTGCTATTGCTGCTGCTACTGCTTCAGCTGCTGCTACTGCTGCTGCTTCTGATGCTGCTACTGCCAATGCTGCTGTAACTGCTGCTGTTACTGCTGCTAAGCTACTGCTGCTTCTACTACTGTTACTGCTGCTGCTACTGCCGCTGCTACTGCCGCTGCTGCTGCTACTGCCGCTGTTACTGCTGCTGCTTTTGCTACTACTGCTGCTACTGCTGATGCTACTGATACTTTTACTGCTGCTGCTGCAACTGCTGCTGCTACTACTGCTGCTGCTACTGCTTCTGCTATAGATGTTCCTACTGCTAATGCGTCTGCTGCTGCTGCTACTGCTGCTGCTACTGCTAATGTAACTGCTACTTCTGCGTCTGCTACTGCTGCTTCTACTGCTGCTGGTACTGCTGCTTTTGCTGCTGCTATTGCTGCTCCTTCTGTTGCTGCTACTTTTGCTGCTACGACTGCTACTACTGCTAGTGCTGCTGCTGCCACTGCTACTTTTGCTGTTGCTTTTACTGCCACTGCTACTGTTGCTGCTACTGCTGCTGCTTCTGTTACTGTTGCTTCTACTGCTGTTGCTACTGTTACTTCTTCTGCTACTGATACTGCTGCTACTGCTGCTACTGCTTCTTCTGCTGCTACTGCTGCTGCTACTGCTTCTATGGCTGCTACTGCTACTGCTGCTGCTACTGTTACTGCTGCTGCTTTTGCTACTTTTACTGCCGTTGCTACTGCCGTTGCTACTGCCTTTTTTGATGCTAGTGCTACTGCTGCTGTTACTGCTACTGATGCTGCTACTGCTGCTGCAACTGCTGCTGCTACTGCTGGTGCTTCTGCTAATGCTACTGCTGATGCTAATGATACCTCTACTGCTGCTGCTGCTACTGCAGCTTCTACTGCTGCTACTGCTGCTGCTGCTAATGCTACTGCTAATGCCACTGCTTTTGCTATTGCTGCTTCTACTGCTTCTGCGTCTGCTGCTGCTACTGATGCTGCAACTGATGCAACTGCTGCTGATACTGCTGCTGCTACTGCTGCTGCTTATGCTACTGCTGCTGCTTTTGCTACTGCTACTGTTGCTGCTACTGCTACTGCGTCTGCTGCTGCTACTGTTACTGCTTCTGCTACAGCTTCCCCTTCTGTTGCTGCTGCTACTGTTACTGCTGCTACTTCTACTGCTGATGATGATGCTACTGTTACTGCTGCTACTACTTCTTCTACTACTACTACTACTACTACTACTAATACTACTCAGCTAATGCTACGTTTACAGTTAATGGTAAACATATATGACTCAAATGACAATATATTAATACTTTTGATCATTTTGAATTTGACTATGAACAAAGTTTCTGATAATCATAGGTCTATAACTGTCAAAAGTATTCAACTGTCATAAGTCTTTTCTGCAGATTCTTTTACTCAAGCTTGCCGGCTACAACACAACTATTAAAAACCTTTAAAGCGTTGAGCAAATACTAAATAGGATAAGTTTCAGCTATTTTTTATACAGTTGGTCAATTCATTGTTTGTGTAATGCGTATTTGCTTTCAAAAACCAGAGAAAAACTTCGTAAAACAATTAATATCGAAATACCTGTGACTTGAGATAACACACGTAGAGCAGCACAGCTGAGTATGATCATCGCAAAAAAAGCGAAGTCGTTTATTTGTGTGTTTTTCACATAGTTGTAATAAATCCATAAAAGACTTCAAATCATTTGAAACCGGCCAGTTCATACTTTCTTGCCTTCCATACTTTATATGTTTATTAAACAATTGATCATGGTGGAAAGCACATTGCCCACAATAAAACTTCACACACGTTTCACAGTAACATTGTGCAAGTTCCAATCTATCCCTTTCTTTGCACGATATACAAAGAAAGGTTCTACCAATTGCACCAAAAGACGATTTTCGATGATTCTCCATTTAGCATCACAGTTTTTAAAACAGTTTCAATAAAAAATATGAAGTACTTCAAATTTTCGCTGACTTTACACAGTCTGACAACAGAATACCTCACAACGAAACACAGACTTTCTTCAATGGGTTTAAAAAGATTGCATCTACCAAACGATTTGCTGTGCCAACTGTATACATGTAAGGTCACGTGATACCTTGGTTTATCCGAACTTGCAAGGTAGGGAGCGCACGAGATAAAATGAGTATTTTATATTTGACCTAGCGATTAAAGGTTTTACGCTTGATTCATAGCAAAGTCAATAGGTTCATATAAATTATGATCATATTGTTTTATTATGCTTAAGAGGTTAATATGCAAAATAACCTGTATATATCACCCATGCTATTAGTCATGCTAAAAAGACTGAATATGTTAAACATGCGGGCATTTTTATCATATTTGCGATGAGCTGGCAAAATGATTTGCATGATGCATGTTTAGCAATACAAATGGTCCATTTTTTATGATAATACGTTTATATTTAGATTGGTGGAATAGAGTTACTTTCTATTAATCCAAACAGTTTTTTGTGTTTCAGTAACCCGGACTTAATCAGAAAATAAAAGCAAAAAGTGGAGTGCCTGATACACGGCCGTTAATCACGGGCACCACCGCGGGTGGAGATTGGCTCGTCACACAGGAAAAAGGCATGGATTTGCTTTCAAAAACTACAGCATGCCATAACTTATAAAGGTCACTCCGTTTCTAAATGGGTTTTTATTATATGTTTCTGTACATTTGTTGATGAATAAATCTGAATCGCACTACATGGGCCGATTTTTAAAATAATGCGAAATATGTTATGCGTCGGCGAAAACTAGTTTGAGCCCGTGATTAACGGCCGTGTAATAGGATTGTTAAACAATTCGAGTTGTGATAAGAGATTTACAAATTTTAAAGAGCGATTTGAGTTCCTTTCTTATCACTATGGGATTGTAAATATTGACAAAGATATTTGATGTTTGTGTTGCATCTGATAACAGTGCGTCATTCGTTAAGCTTGTTTTTTCTGTCGAGTAATGTTTGCTTTTATGAACACCCTAACAGCGTTGTTCGTGTATTCTGAATTGCTAAATGCTAAATAATTTATGTTTTTAATGAATGAATTGACATGCAAAACATAAAATAAGATACGTATTTAACTGTTAATTATTTAAGTATATACACTTTACGAACTTAATTGACGAAACATATTACGATGTATGGCCACACTTTTCAGTATACATGACGTGTTTTTTTTATTAATCGGGTTTTACTGTACAAAAAAACTTGTAATCGTAAAAAACTCTAAGGCGTCGAAACCATCATCGCGGGCGCCGCCCCCCCCCCCATATTGAGCTGTAGCCGTTCCGCGGCTGTACGTTCTTTTTGTACGTTCTTTTTGCAGAGGGCGCAATTAATTTACCAACGGTTTTATCCATGCACTCACGCAGATTACACTTTATATTATTCATATTATGAGTATACTATAATTACAGGTGTCATGCAAACAATCTGGTACTATAGGCGCGGTATATCGGCTACCCAAGGATGCGGTTACATGATGTTTAATTTACAATGAAGGTGAATGACCGTAAGCTTTATATGACCTCCACACAGTTACTTAAACAACCATCTCCAAGATATCGAGAATGCTCATTGAGTGTATTTCGAGCCCAGAACCTCTCGATCGTACGACGGGTAATATATCCAAAGTCGCTATTTAAAAGCTAATGTTATACGTTCAACGAAATCTTCTCTTCTCTCCGGTTATCGCAATGGTTTTTCAGGTGACTCTTACCTTTGCGACTAGGGTTCAATATGCCGGCTAACGGCGCACATTATCTAGATTGTTGGTTCTCAGACCGGACAGGTGGCGTTTCCTCAAGGTACTGCGACTTTCAAGGACAGCACATGATCACACAAAAACAGGATATCTTTCAGTAAAAAGAAAACAGCTGGGCATTGCAGCTATAATTCCAAACTTGTCACAACCTGCGTGAGTCTACTAATTTTATTAGTAAGTTGTGAGGTTCCTCACATAATGCATACTCATGTGCGAAAGGACTACACAAACTTTGACATGCACACGTTCCTTACTTTTTGATAAAACGAGTGAATTTACGGCATGGTGACATTCATTTGATAAAGCTGCAACGAATAAATTATATCAATATATATTCTTATAAATTACAAATATTATCAAAAAAGAATATGCATATAACTCTTAGGGTTAATTTTGTTCGCATGAATAACATAAGAGTCCGAATTCAAGCCGGATCTCTTACCTGCTTGTAAGAGCGTACATAATAATTTCAAACAAAATTGTAGACGGTCATCTCTTAAAGATTTGACTGAACATATTTTCAAATGGAGCCCATTGTTTCGGGTAAGAATTATTGTTTAATTCTCAAATAATGAAAAATCCAGAAAAATCAGGAGACATTCTTGTAACAAGTGTTACTCAAATTACCTTTACAACAGCATGCCAGTATGCACATACGTATAGCATCATCACATGCGCTTAAATTATTTATCTAAAAAAAGGAATGTGTATCTTTTTGTTGTCGTTTCTACATTTCATCTGTGATTTAATTAGCCAAATGCTGCTTTCAGAAGACACGAATTCTGATTGGAAGTTTCCATTTGTTCTATTTAATAAATCACTGCCTTGTTGCAAACGTTCAGCGGGCATTACACAAATTAATACGGCTACACAGAAGCTCTGTTAAGCGCTAAAGTCTATGGTTTTCGTTTACTTATGTACACCAATACAAGGGCACAGCACCTGCATAAAAATACATGTATATGGTAATGTGGAACGTTCCGTTTATATGACACATTTTCTAGTTTTGCCAATCAATCGGGATAAACCAATACATACCACTTTAGTTATATACATAACGTACCGGCATATTATTTAATATTTTCCCTTATCAACTGATCAATAGTTAAAATCTGAACGTATGCATGTCCTTTATTACAAAGGTTTAGCGATTTAGCAATCTCTGTTTTAAATGAAACTTTAGTTAGGTGATTTATATACCCATTGATCGACACAAATGCCTTTACAGGCTACGCAGCTGAGCGCAGAAATACCTTCTGGTGCAAGGTGTGCACTTACACGTTTGCTACTTATTCTTGTTCGATATACAACAAAGAAAGAAAATAACGATAAAAAGCATGTCGAACGTTTTATTATATGTTTATGAAACCATCATCAACGTTTGCATCGCCTGGGAAGTTCGTTTAAACTTTGTACGCAGCTTTGAAGATGACGAGATCGGGATAAGACACTTCGTTACAAACCAATTGACCCGTATATCTCTGTGATAAAAATTGGAGTGACTAGATAAGCAAGTATCTAAAGGTGAATATAACATTTTTAGTTGTTCCTAAGAACAACTAAGTTTAATAGTGGCGTTTTGAAAATCGGTACCCAGACCACTACCGTTCACCAAATCACTCAAAAATCGAGGAATGAAGGCGATCCGCGCCGAGAAATAGTTTGCGGAGGTATAGTTTACTTAATTAAAAGTAGTGCATTATGCCAGTCAAATTGAGAAAGAAGTCGCGGAGCGGAAGAGTATACTTTAGATAACATTTTTGCCTTATGAAATAGTCCATTGCGTGATACGTTATAATAGCGTAACACAGCTCTCCTTAAAGGTCACAGGGGCAGGTAAATGCATTCACAAAGACGCAGCAGGGCTTCTAAATGTACTCTTTTAAATGAACAAAATTCTTTATCTGTTCAACGGGAGAAAAACGGAAAAATCTAATATTATTTTACTTAGTCATCAATAAAACAATTATTTCATTGTGTAAAGCAAAATAAAAAATATTTAAAGAAAAATCATTTGCATATAAAGTCCATTTCATTGGTAATATAATTCCGTTGCATATATTATGTTACGTCGCTACCTTTGGGCACGTGGTTTTGCACACATTCCCGTCGGAAATTGTACACGTCACCATTGGGTGTTCCAATCAATATCAATGTATTGTTCTTCAGTAGAGAGGAGTACTACGCACATGTCAGGGTATTGCGGTCACACAATTTGTTAATGTCATGGGGCCGATATGCCACTACGTTATGATTGTAGTTCAGAATATTTTACGAACATGGGAAAACGCAATCTCTTGCACGACGGTTATATTACATTCACCTCTGTGTTGGGCTCAGAACGGACTATTGTTATGAAAGCGTCTCATTCATGTCATGATCATACCAAGCGTTCATCATTGAGGTTACAGTATACTAAACAATCTCTTGCACGACGGTTACATTGCATTCACTGCATTAAAGAAAACCATCTCATACCATGATATCTTATATCAGTCTTAATTCATTATTATAAAATTGATATGGTTTTTTGTTGTTAAGAAACCAACAAACATACACACGTCGAAGCAATTCTTAACGTCACTCAATAAACATTATGTTCAATTATTTACATATGTAAAGTGCGTGGAATGATTCTATCTGCGCAAATGGGCAATACAATAGTTCCAAAGAGTTGCATTAAAACTCGCAAGTATTTGCACGATTTATCGTACATTTAAAAGTCATATTTCTTAATTTAATGCATGCGATCTTAAATATCCAATCAAATATACATTGAATGCGTTTGTTCGGTTTTAGCTATTTTATAGACAAAATGGCGTGCTGAGCCTTTCGCAGAGTTGTATGTGAGAGCAAGGAACGACAACTCTGCGTGGAGATTGGGGAAAACGTTGTGTTATGATCAAATCAATAGAAATAAACCGCTATGAACACTGAAATTCAGTTGTGTACGTCCATTGTGTTTTAAAGACTACGTGACACAGTGTGGAATGTGTTTAAATGGTAATTCGCATTTTGACTCGGTCCTCGGTCACTAAATCGTCCGGGGAAGACATAATGGGCTATCGATTATAACACAGCATTGCTTTCAAGATGAGAAAAATAATATAGTGTCATGATAAGACGCAAATCGTTTCATTATCTAACCGCAAATGTTTGCAGTACTCGTTCAGTCGGTATGGAAATCGTTCTTGAAAGACTGAATAGGCTACCGAAATTTTTAAGTTTGCTACAAAATAACACAGTTTGACTTCAATTTAATATCGAAAATTATTTTTCTAAGATGTTTCATTCGATGGTGAAAAAATAAACTCATAATAAGCAATGTGAGAACACAAATGATTTTATCCCTCGTAGTATAATTTTTATTAACGAACATTTACATATGGTTTTAATACACGTGCAATTAATTACACACACTTCATACGGTGAATATGCGACTAACAAATGACAAAAACCACAAAAACAGTTTAAACCTTTTGTATGTATGTATTGTATTTATTTTGACCTTGCGGTCAAGGATAACCCATGAAAGTGCAAGCACTTATTTCCAATGGGGTCCTTTGGTTTTGCTGAAGAGACAGCAAGCAGAAGAGACAGTATTGGGATACAAGGAATCCGGGTGCGATACCCTAGCTCTTTGCGAATAGATACCTTGGTTCTTTTACGTGCTCAGTGTATAGCACCGATACACGCGAGAATTACCTGGGTTTCATACCAGTACATTTCTAGTTGGGTGGGAAACACTTGAAGCATTGCTGAAATTTCCAGTGCCCCGGTCGGGATTTGAACCGGGGACCTCTGGAATGGTTGACCAGAGTGTTACCACTCGACCACCGCACCACCCTTTTGGTTTAATTTAATCATTTAAACCGTACTTTTCTAACTAATTTAAAAGGTTTTTGAATTTGCCACTTTTTACTGATAGTCTTGCATGACTATTTTTTAATAACTAATAAAAATAACGGTTGCTAGGGTAACCGTTAAATCATAAAATACCAGTGATTATTAAAATATTTGTTCGTATGAACGTATTTTGACATAGATAGTGCCATTATGATGTCAAATGTTTATAAGAGTAAGACACAAGATTGAAAATAAAAGTGTGAAACAAAATTTTATTAACATCTTGAAGCAACAAATGCTTGCTGCAGTCGTTATTTCGTAATAATGATCAGAGTCTTCATAAACTTAAAGGCGTCAAAAATAGCAATATTTATTTATAAGTTTGGCATGATACAAAATTCATTTCCTTGCCATCCATTTAACATTGTATGTGCCATTTTTATGTAAATATTGCGTATTAATAATGTCAAATATGAGGAAAAAGTCACTTCCTTAAATCCGATGAACATACGTCACAGCATTTTTCAAAAGGTTCTGTAACTACAAGCTCTATACTCTGTATGTTGTCATTTTTACAAATGCTACATTTTGATGAATTGTGTGGTGCACATTTAATTTGCCTTTTTTGAATGTTCATAACTTTGTATAAGCTGAAAGAAAAATCTTTGACATATTTTAATAGTTTAACCACCTTCAGTCCGATAAACCATTCCCGCAGCTATTTTTAATAAGCTCGGTCATTACAGGCTCTATGCTCTACATGTTCGTATTTTTACAAATGTTAAATTTTAATGCATCGTGTGGTGCACATTTTATTTGCATAAATCGAAAATTAGGGTGTTTGTATAGGTCCCTCATTAAAGGTGAAAATGTAAAAGAAAATTGCGATTTAAAAAAAATCAAGGTTACTCTTTAAATGTAATAATATTCTCTAGTTTAAAAGAGCTCGGTCAACAGCTGGAGCGTGCACGTCGCGACCGGAGCAAGAGTCATCCGCAGAAGATTTTCTTGAAGACTCAGAAGATTCGGCAAGCGAAATGGTTATTGTCCGTAGGCGGATAGTGGTTTCACTACATCGTCTGAGGAGGGTCGGATATGGGAACTTCTGCGGGCGGCTCTGTTAATCAAGCGAGTACCGTCATACCTCGACTCGAACGTCCACTCCCGCTGACTACGCTGACTCCAAGAACTTGGAAGGATCGCAAAGGCGAATTGTAATTGTCCGTACGTGGATAGTGGTTTCACTACATCGCCGGAAGAGGTACGGGAGCAGCTGAGGTGTGAATTTAGAGGACGGACGGGGCGGACCTCGTGTAGAGAAACAGGCCAGGATTTCTAAGGTGCGGCCCTATGAGATAGTGGGAGTGTCCCAGGACGGCGGTTCTCAGTACTCTAAACGTTTTGGGGAAACCGTTCTGGGGTTCGGGTCGACGGCTTGTGGCGTTTAGAGGGGCCATAAAAGCGGCGCAGCGTGCAAAGAGCGAGAAGAAAGTCTTTTTTTAATTGTCAATTTAAATTGCCAGCGTGCACTCGTCTATTTGGATCAAAGTTATTTCGTTGGCGAATACTCGTGCAGCCAAGGTAAATTTGACCTACTTTGGTTCAAAATTTAATAGTTTCTCCTGAAAGATCACAGGGGAAAGTCTGCACATAATGTAGTCGTGAAGAATCAGTGATGATTTTAAAATAAACTTCTGAATTACACACACGCTTTAAAGGAGCACTATGTAACTTTTTCAACTCGTAATCACCATAAACTTCCATGGGGTAATAAATAATCCATTGATAAGAGATAGCATGACGAAGTATTCTAGCCACATTACAAAGTCATGTGTGCTGACACAGATGCTTCACGAGATATTCTCAGGTTGTGTGTATATCAGAGTTTATTTACAGGTCCTACTTGCCTCTTCACGAGGTCTTTGCAGCCCGACCTGCACCTGTGACCTTTCAGGGGAAAAGATTTAATTTGAGCCAAAGTAGGCCAAATTTACCCCGGCTACCCGGGTATTCGCCAAACAATTTTGTATTAAAATTGTTCGAACAGTGCACGCTGCCGACTAAACGAACACATTGACGAGCCTTGGGCCACAGCGATGACGACCATAGGACGCAAAGGTCTTAAAGCCGTTACAGCGTATCCCTCATCGTTGCGACATATAAGTGATGTCCCTTTAGCTGAAAACATTTTGATAAATGACGACAATTGGACCGCGTACTAAAGCAACGTGGAATTTTGAAATAAGTGAAGTTAGGTTAATTAATTGATAACGCATGGATATAGATTAATGAATGTTTGAGATTTTAGACCGTTATTTAATTATATAAAATAGCAGTTTTTTTCTATTGATATTTTTCATTTTTAATTTATATTGTTTTTCTGTTACAGACAAACAATACATAATTATCGCTTTATACTTTGATCCTAGTTAATCAAAATAAATCCCAGATATGATCTTTTTTAAACTTTAATTATGTTTATAACGCATGCAAGTTTGTCCAATACTTGTGGAGTGTAATTTTATAACTCTACCCTTCTTACGCTTCTGCACACCTTCTTGAACGGTGTATTGAATTTCTAAATGTGGGGCAATCGGTACGGTTGTTTTTGCATAATTAGCCGTAGATGGCATGATGTACTGGTGCCTTTTACATTGACAATTGAGCTAGAGACACCGTTTTTTGCATATCTCACACCGTCTGAACACAATGAGCTAATGTGGCAATTATAAATGCACGGCAAAATGCGTCATTCTGAGAAATCAATAAAATTATATTTCGCCGAAGCGCTTCGATTTCAAGTGGTACATAGTTGTGTGTATTTCGAAGTTTAAGGCGTTCCTCTGCACCAGATGCTCCATAATTTGAAAACATGGATTGTGTCCCAGCTCCTACATAATTTAATTACTTCAGTTACGATAGACAGATTTAGATCTTTAGCTGTAAGGTCCAACCATATAATTATGAAAAAAAATCAATTTCTGTTGTGTTCTTGTGCTCTGTAGGAAAATCGGAGAACTCGGTGGAAGAATAAGCTCACCGTCCAGCCATGCGGCATGGGTTTTTAAAATGCATAAATAAAGACATTATGTACGATCCGGCGATACGTCTATATGACGTTCGATATCTCGGTGCTACGCATTTCGCATCGCTTCAAAACGCTGATCATGTGTGGCTATTTATTTAAAGAAATTCAAAGACAGAGTTACACTCCGGAAAATTTGAGTGACCACGTATGCTTAGACATGAACTTGTTACCTTGGCCCCGGTACTGCTTGCGACACGTCGTCTCTGTAATATAATCACGAACATGCTCGATTCCATTTGATGACGTTTTAATCAATCAGCGTTACTTCGCTTTGAATACGTACATAGTTTATATGAGCTTTTCAAAGACCTCGACTTAGAAAGCAGACTTGCTAAAACTCTATCGAATAGAGGTATGCATATAAATGTTAACATCGTCTATATAAATATACGACATCTCCCCTTTTTTCCCCAATAATTTCTATGTTTTAAGGTAGGCTTCGAACGCAGTCCTAAATATAACAGAGAAACTTTGAAACATGCAGTTGAAGTCTTTGAAAACATACAGTACATTAATATATATTACTTAAACAAAATGATCACTGAACTTCTTGTTGATGGAATGTCCCAACTGTTTGGACTTCTGGAATGTTTCTTGGTGGAATGTTCCGAATGTTTATATTGTATCATCATCATGTACATGTAATGCTTAATTAAATTTTCAGAAGTTATTTCTTTAAAATGAAGAGAAAAAAAAAAAAAACATAATAAAATGTATAACACTTGACTAGAGCTATGAACTGTTATTAACACCTATTGTCTTAGCAGCAAATTAAAATGAAGTTTCTTAATTATTTGTTATTTATGCAACTCAGCTAAATATCTTGACAAGTGACTGCAAGGGTTTATTATGCCCATTAACACTACAGATCACTTTGTCATCACAAAATCACTGTATTTTGGGGTTTATTATGCCTATTAACACTACAGATCACTTTGTCATCACAAAATCACTGTATTTTGGTGGCATCTTAACGTTTCGACCTGAACGGGCGGTTGTTCCCTCTGTTGTTGGTACTGGTAATGGAATATCAGCTGGTGGTGGGTGGTTATTTTCTGATTGGTGGTTATCCTCCGGATGTAGATAAGGAACATCTTCTCGGTCGTCCCCATGTGGTGTAAAACACGCCTTTGTTGGACGAAGGTGTGTACGATTGCGGCGATATAATTCCCCATTTTTTTTGTTACGAACAATGTTAGATCTTGGAGATTCATGTTTTTGAACTACTGTCGCCGGTTCCCATTTTGAATTTTCTTTTCGTTTCATGATTATTTGTTGCCCAGCTTGTAACTTAACCTGTTCTTTCGAACAGTGTTTATCAAATTGGCTTTTGTTCTTTTTCTGCAGAAAACGTTTTTTCTTAACTATGTTGATGGTAGTCGTTTCTGCAAAAGCGGCTTTGTTATTTGTAGTTTCGTTTTTAGTCGTCTACCGAGGAATAATTGTGCTGGCGATTTATCTATTCCTTCTATATTAGTGTCTCTATAGATCAAGATGGACAAATATAAATCACTGGCTTTCTTTAACAGATTTTTATTGTCTGTACCCCTCGTTCAACCAGTCCAATAGATTGTGGGTACATTGGAGAACTAGTCACATGCACAAAACTTGGCAAATTTGGTAAAACAAGCACTGGAAAACTGCGGTCCATTGTCTGAATAGAGTTCATCTGGTATGCCATATCTTGAAAATTGGCTCTTTAAATACATTATGGTATTCTCACTCGACAAGTCGTCTAGTTTCGCGATTTCAGGCCATGAACTGAATCGATCAACAGAAAGCAAGTAGTTTTGTCCCTTGAATTGGAATAAATCCACGCTTATTTTTTGACCACGGCCTTTCTGGAACTTCTGTAATGACTAATGGTTCTATTGGATTTCTATTTTGGTTTTCTGCACATTTCTCACATGCGGCCACCTTATTTTCAATTTCAGTGGACATTCCCTGCCAAAACAACGTTTCCCTAGCTCTGCTGATGCATTTGGTGATTCCAAGATGTGCTTCATGTATTTTGTCCAACATGTCTGGTCTCAATGATTCAGGCACTATCAGTTTGTGAGTTTTAAACAACAAATTGTCAACTACCGAAATTTCGTCGCGAAAGTTCCAGTACGGTTGTACTCTATAATCTAACAGTTTTTTTACTGGTTGGCCAACCAGTCAATACAACATCTTTTCATGCTTTCATGGCTGAATTATTGTGTGTTTCTGTTTGAAATGTTTCCATTTTCTCTTTTGAGACAGGCAAATATGATATTAGATTTAACGTTAACTCTTCAGAATTCAAGTCTTCTATTGTTTCATTCAAGAAAGCCCTACTTAAGCAAACCGAAAAGAAACATTTCCGCCACTGGTTTGTAGACAACCTCAATGTCTTATCTTTGAAAAGCCAACACAATTCTTTGTAAACGCGGTGGAGCTTGATGTAGCGGTTTTTTGAAGATTGCCTGTAGTGGTTTATGATCACTTTCAACTCTTATGTTTTGTCCAAATACATATTGGTGGAACTTGGTACAGCCATATGAAATCGCGAGAGCCTCTTTTTCAATTTGCGCATAATTTTGCTGTGCTGTAGTTAAAGCTCTGGATCAATATGCTATAGGCTGATTGTTCTGAAGAAGTACTGCACCAACTCCTTTTGATGGTGCGTCTACAGATAATATGATTTCCTTTTGAGGATCAAAGTATCGAAGTACTGGCATTGTACTCACAGCATATTTTAATGCTTCAAAAGACTCTTTTTCATAGAATTTACCCAATCAGTTGGTTCTTTCTGTTGAACAATCACTCCTTGTTTTTCCATGGATAGTAATTCTTGTTTTACTTTCTCTTTAATAGCTACCGTCACTTTTCTTGGTGGGTGGACTTTTGGTTCAACGCTAGGATCAACTGTTATGTGATGTTTTCCTGGCAAACATCCCAAACCTTCAAATATTTTTGGAAAATTATGTTCTATGTCCTTTAGTACCGATTTCTTCTGATTTACTGTATTGATCCGCTGCACGAGATTCAATTCAGAACATTACTCTGCTCCCAGTATTGTTTCAGCATTTTTCATTTGTACCACTTGAAATTTTACATTGTGCTATTCATTTTTTACTTTTTACCGGTAATGTACCTGCCCGATAGTTTTTAAAATGGGTCCACTGTAGGATTTCAGCACGGTTTTGTTGACTTTCACTTTGTACCCAAGGCCTACTTTGTTAAATGTTTCTTCTGACATAACGTTACACTTGGCCCCTGTATCTAGTTGTAATTTTATTGGTCTCGTGTTTATCTCTGCATCAACCAGCCAATCTGAATTCATGGAATTTATATTGTAAGTCTCTTCACTTAGCTCGATTACCATACCGACATACATTGCATCTGAATCGGAAGATTGTGATGTATAATCTAGCTGATGAACACCTTTCCCGTATTTCTTCTTATATGGTTGTTCATGTTTTACTTCTACATTTCCTAGCATTATGATCCATCTTACCACATTTGTTGCATTTCTGACTAATTGCTGTGCAATTTTCATTTGAAGAATGACCCTGTGATTTTCCACATCTAGTGCACGCTTTGTTTTTTTTTCATATTAATCACGTTTTTGATATTTGTCATGTTTTTCATATTTTGGTTTAAAGTTCATCCTTTTTTCCGAAATGGCATTCATGGATACTGCTGCTTTTGACACACTTTGCATTGTCTGTGATGCACTTTGCATTGTCTGTGATTGTGTCTTCGCTATTTCATAGGATCTGACAATATCAACCGTCTTAGTAAGAGTTAAAACTGAGCCAACACAAATGAACTTTTCTCTGGCTTTCTTGCTCTTGAGCCCCAAAACGATGCGGTCCCTAACCATTTCGTCCGGATTAGGATATGCACAGTCCCTAACCAATGTATGCAAATTGGTGACAAACTGGTCGAATGTCTCGTCTGCTTGCACTCGACTCTGAATCTTGTATCTATTGAATACAATCAGCGTTACTTGACGCTTTGAATACGTACAAAGTTTATATGAGCTTCTCAAAGACATCGACTTTGAAAGCAGACTGGCTAAAACTCTATCAAATAGAGGTATGCATATAAATGTTAACATCGTCTATATAAATATACGACAGTCTCCAAATCATGTTTTTGGTGGCAAGTGTTTTAAAACTTGCTTGGTAAATTATGTAGCTACTGACTTAACTACATGTATTTTTGTTATGGTCATTTTTCGCATTTAATGTCACGCATTGAGCGTTACCCTTTAACCCCACGTTGTGCTCATATCTGGTCAATGTTTTAACAAAAAAATAAGTGAACAGGTTCAAGGCGAATTTCGATAAGAAAATCTAAAACTTGCAAAAAAAGCCGTTCTTCAGTGTTTATTTTTGTAGATCCACCCGTTTAAAATGTATGAAATGACGCATTTATTTATCAGTGAAATACATGTTGACAGGAAATGCACATATTGAATATTACTTCTAGGTGCTTTTGGCCAAGATCCGCATTACCGTACTGTACGGCAGTAAAGTCGTTCATGGGAAACTCATTACCTTGTTCGTAGAAACCTTTAGCGCTGCATCACCAATACATACATCAACTATCTTCGGAATGCTCCGCGAGAAAGGTGTTTTATGCAATCAATCAACTGCTGATCCAGAATGCTGCACCACAATCAACATGGCTCAATTTTCAGAAAAAAATGTGTTTGAGCGTCTAACTTGCCAAATAATACAATGAACTTTACGAAAGTCAAAAATCATCAGGGTCTCGAAAAACTCGTGACGATCTAAGACAATTCCGTGTCTCGCGCTCAGAATAAAAAGAAAAAAATACACGTTTTCCATTTAATTTTTTCTCTCACTTTTGATTCTGAACTTTCCCCGAAAGAAGCAATTTTTTGCGGTACGCAGAGCATCGGGGCCAAGGTCGCCGTGGGGTAATGGATATGGCCTAGCGCCCGGGAGGTCACGGGTTCGATCCCCACTGCGGGGGCGTTCTTTAGATCTCCCCCAAAGACACCAAGTACTGTTTCTAGCTTGGCCCAGGAGACGGATTTGAGAGGTTACACGAAGCTTGAGGCTTTCGATGCAATTGGGCTAAAATAAATAGGGTTAAACTTAACTAGAGCATCGGGGCTGATAAAACGACGTCTTAAAATAGGGATTTAATTGTTCCCAGTTTTTCGTAGTTTCGTATATTGTTCATACAATTGTATTACTTACAAGAAGATCGATATATTATTTGGAATAAACAGTGTTACATTATTATAATAGAAAAAGTCACCATAAAGATATTGCTTTCATCAGGATTCGCTGCCCGAGAATCTTTTGAAGTAATATCGAAGCCGATACAACTAGAACAACTTGTGGACTATATACGTAAGGAATAAACGAATCATTAGATTCCACTTACACAGCCAAAACGGGAAGCTACGTCGGCTGAAACATTTTTTTCGTTTGCGATGTTTATATACGATTCCCTGATTAGTCATGTCTTGAAATGCAGATATCTTCCAAATCTCCTGTTAACATTATATATTAAGTAAATTGTGGTTTTATTTAAATTAATTTAGTGAATAATCAAGATCAGTTGTTACAAGGACCTATTTTTTTGTATTCGTCCTTGGTTGATATGAAAATAAAAGTACGAAAGTATATGTGGTAATATATTCAAGCAAAGGTATAAAAAGGACGATTGTGATTTGTTTACGATAAAATACGCAGGCGAGATATACAATTCAACGTGCGTGTAGCGATAAACGGCCGTGCTCGACTGTATCAGCAAAATGGCGTAAGTGTCCACGAAGCACGTGTTACAAAGGGAGGCCAGTTTAGTAGAAAGTCCGTCATGACCTGTTTTTTTTTTAAATACACAAAATGACCATCTCTTTGGGATTGTTTAAGTTCTTTTGTTAAAAGGAAACACGAAATGGACTAAATAATATAGAAATGAACATGCCGGTTGACAACAAGCCCAAGACGGCAAGCAGAAGACAGATGTGAAAATCATGGCAAATAATCACATCACTCAATCCCCACGTGGCTCAAATGTTGCTTTTTAATAAAATTTGACATTTTTGATATCTGTTCTGTTCCCTCTGTTGTTGGTACTGGTAATGGAATATCAGCTGGAGGTTGGTGGTTATTTTCTGATTGGTGGTTATCCTCCGGATGTAGATAAGGAACATCTTCTCGGTCGTCCCCATGTGGTGTAAAACACGCCTTTGTTGGACGAAGGTGTGTACGATTGCGGCGATATAATTCCCCATTTTTTTTTGTTACGAACAATGTTAGATCTTGGAGATTCATGTTTTTGAACTACTGTCGCCGGTTCCCATTTTGAATTTTCTTTTCGTTTCATGATGATGTGTTGCCCAGCTTGTAACTTAACCTGTTCTTTCGAACAGTGTTTATCAAATTGGCTTTTGTTCTTTTTCTGCAGAAAACGTTTTTTCTTAACTATGTTGTTGGTAGTCGTTTCTGCAAAAGCGGCTTTGTTATTGGTAGTTTCGTTTTTAGTCGTCTACCGAGGAATAATTGTGCTGGCGATTTATCTATTCCTTCTATATTAGTGTCTCTATAGATCAAGATGGACAAATATAAATCACTGGCTTTCTTTAACAGATTTTTATTGTCTGTACCCCTCGTTCAACTTGTCCAATAGATTTTGGGTACATTGGAGAACTAGTCACATGCACAAAACCGTAATTTTTGGCAAATTTGGTAAAACAAGCACTGGAAAACTGCGGTCCATTATTTGAATAGATTTCATCTGGTATGCCATATCTTGAAAATTGGCTCTTTAAATACATTATGGTATTCTCACTCGACAAGTCGTCTAGTTTCGCGATTTCAGGCCATGAACTGAATCGATCAACAAAAAGCAAGTAGTTTTGTCCCTTGAATTGGAATAAATCCACGCTTATTTTTTGACCACGGCCTTTCTGGAACTTCTGTAATGACTAATGGTTCTATTGGATTTCTATTTTGGTTTTCTGCACATTTCTCACATGCGGCTACCTTATTTTCAATTTCAGTGGACATTCCCGGCCAAAACAACGTTTCCCTAGCTCTGCTGATGCATTTGGTGATTCCAAGATGTGCTTCATGTATTTTGTCCAACATGTTTGGTCTCAATGATTCAGGCACTATCAGTTTGTGAGTTTTAAACAACAAATTGTCAACTACCGAAATTTCGTCGCGAAAGTTCCAGTACGGTTGTACTCTATAATCTAACAGTTTTTTACTGGTTGGCCAACCAGTCAATACAACATCTTTTCATGCTTTCATGGCTGAATCATTGTGTGTTTCTGTTTGAAATGTTTCCATTTTCTCTTTTGAGACAGGCAAATATGATATTAGATTTAACGTTAACTCTTCAGAATTCAAGTCTTCTATTGTTTCATTCAAGAAAGCCCTACTTAAGCAATCCGAAATGAACATTTCCGCCCCTGGTTTGTAGACAACCTCAATGTCTTATCTTTGAAAAGCCATTACAATTCTTTGTAAACGCGGTGGAGCTTGATGTAGCGGTTTTTTGAAGATTGCCTGTAGTGGTTTATGATCACTTTCAACTCTTATGTTTTGTCCAAATACATATTGGTGGAACTTGGTACAGCCATATGAAATCGCGAGAGCCTCTTTTTCAATTTGCGCATAATTTTGCTGTGCTGTAGTTAAAGCTCTGGATCAATATGCTATAGGCTGATTGTTCTGAAGAAGTACTGCACCAACTCCTTTTGATGGTGCGTCTACAGATAATATGATTTCCTCTTGAGGATCAAAGTATCGAAGTACTGGCATTGTACTCACAGCATATTTTAATGCTTCAAAAGACTCTTTTTCATAGAATTTACCCAATCAGTTGGTTCTTTCTGTTGAACAATCACTCCTTGTTTTTCCATGGATAGTAATTCTTGTTTTACTTTCTCTTTAATAGCTACCGTCACTTTTCTTGGTGGGTGGACTTTTGGTTCAACACTAGGATCAACTGTTTTGTGATGTTTTCCTGGCAAACATCCCAAACCTTCAAATATTTTTGGAAAATTATGTTCTATGTCCTTTAGTACCGATTTCTTCTGATTTACTGTATTGATCCGCTGCACGAGATTCAATTCAGAACATTACTCTGCTCCCAGTATTGTTTCAGCATTTTTCATTTGTACCACTTGAAATTTTACATTGTGCTATTCATTTTTTACTTTTTACCGGTAATGTACCTGCCCGATAGTTTTTAAAATGGGTCCACTGTAGGATTTCAGCACGGTTTTGTTGACTTTCACTTTGTACCCAAGGCCTACTTTGTTAAATGTTTCTTCTGACATAACGTTACACTTGGCCCCTGTATCTAGTTGTAATTTTATTGGTCTCGTGTTTATCTCTGCATCAACCAGCCAATCTGAATTCATGGAATTTATATTGTAAGTCTCTTCACTTAGCTCGATTACCATACCGACATACATTGCATCTGAATCGGAAGATTGTGATGTATAATCTAGCTGATGAACACCTTTCCCGTATTTCTTCTTATATGGTTGTTCATGAATTTTAGTTCTACATTTCCTAGCATTATGATCCATCTTACCACATTTGTTGCATTTCTGACTAATTGCTGTGCAATTTTCATTTGAAGAATGACCCTGTGATTTTCCACATCTAGTGCAAGCTTTGTTTTTTTCATATTTATCACGTTTTTCATATTTGTCATGTTTTTCATATTTTGGTTTAAAGTTCATCCTTTTTTCCGAAATGGCATTCATGGATACTGCTGCTTTTGACACACTTTGCATTGTCTGTGATGCACTTTGCATTGTCTGTGATTGTGTCTTCGCTATTTCATAGGATCTGACAATATCAACCGTCTTAGTAAGAGTTAAAACTGAGCCAACACAAATGAACTTTTCTCTGGCTTTGTTGCTCTTGAGCCCCAAAACGATGCGGTCCCTAACCATTTCGTCCGGATTAGGATATGCACAGTCCCTAACCAATGTATGCAAATTGGTGACAAACTGGTCGAATGTCTCGTCTGCTTGCACTCGACTCTGAATCTTGTATCTATTGAATACAATCAGCGTTACTTGACGCTTTGAATACGTACAAAGTTTATATGAGCTTCTCAAAGACATCGACTTTGAAAGCAGACTGGCTAAAACTCTATCAAATAGAGGTATGCATATAAATGTTAACATCGTCTATATAAATATACGACAGTCTCCAAATCATGTTTTTGGTGGCAAGTGTTTTAAAACTTGCTTGGTAAATTATGTAGCTTCTGACTTAACTACATGTATTTTTATTATGGTCATTTTTCGCATTTAATGTCACGCATTGAGCGTTACCCTTTAACCCCACGTTGTGCTCATATCTGGTCAATGTTTTAACAAAAAAATAAGTGAACAGGTTCAAGGCGAATTTCGATAAGAAAATCTAAAACTTGCAAAAAAGCCGTTCTACAGTGTTTATTTTTGTAGATCCACCCGTTTAAAATGTATGAAATGACGCATTTATTTATCAGTGAAATACATGTTGACAGGAAATGCACACATTGAATATTACTTCTAGGTGCTTTTGGCCAAGATCCGAATTACCGTACTGTACGGCAGTAAAGTCGTTCTTGGGAAACTCATTACCTTGTTCGTAGAAACCTTTAGCGCTGCATCACCAATACATACATCAACTATCTTCGGAATGCTCCGCGAGAAAGGTGTTTTATGCAATCAATCAACTGCTGATCCAGAATGCTGCACCACATCAACATGGCTCAATTTTCAGAAAAAAATGTGTTTGAGCGTCTAACTTGCCAAATAATACAATGAACTTTACGAAAGTCAAAAATCATCAGGGTCTCGAAAAACTCGTGACGATCTAAGACGATTCCGTGTCTCGTGCTCAGAATAAAAAGAAAAAAATACACGTTTTCCATTTAATTTTTTCTCTCACTTTTGATTCTGAACTTTCCCCGAAAGAAGCAATTTTTCGCGGTACGCAGAGCATCGGGGCCAAGGTCGCCGTGGGGTAATGGATATGGCCTAGCGCCCGGGAGGTCACGGGTTCGATCCCCACTGCGGGGGCGTTCTTTAGATCTCCCCCAAAGACACCAAGTACTGTTTCTAGCTTGGCCCAGGAGACGGATTTGAGAGGTTACACGAAGCTTGAGGCTTTCGATGCAATTGGGCTAAAATAAATAGGGTTAAACTTAACTAGAGCATCGGGGCTGTTAAAACGGCGTCTTAAAATAGGGATTTAATTGTTCCCAGTTTTTCGTAGTTTCGTATATTGTTCATACAATTGTATTACTTACAAGAAGATCGATATATTATTTGGAATAAACAGTGTTACATTATTATAATAGAAAAAGTCACCATAAAGATATTGCTTTCATCAGGATTCGCTGCCCGAGAATCTTTTGAAGTAATATCGAAGCCGATACAACTAGAACAACTTGTGGACTATATACGTAAGGAATAAACGAATCATTAGATTCCACTTACACAGCCAAAACGGGAAGCTACGTCGGCTGAAACATTTTTTTCGTTTGCGATGTTTATATACGATTCCCTGATTATTCATGTCTTGAAATGCAGATATCTTCCAAATCTCCTGTTAACATTATATATTAAGTAAATTGTGGTTTTATTTAAATTAATTTAGTGAATAATCAAGATCAGTTGATACAAGGACCTATTTTTTTGTATTCGTCCTTGGTTGATATGAAAATAAAAGTACGAAAGTATATGTGGTAATATATTCAAGCAAAGGTATAAAAAGGACGATTGTGATTTATTTACGATAAAATACGCAGGCGAGATATACAATTCAACGTGCGTGTGGTGATAAACGGCCGTGCTCGACTGTATCAGCAAAATGGCGTAAGTGTCCACGAAGCACGTGTTACAAAGGGAGGCCAGTTTAGTAGAAAGTCCGTCATGACCTGTTTTTTTTTTAAATACACAAAATGACCATCTCTTTGGGATTGTTTAAGTTCTTTTGTTAAAAGGAAACACGAAATGGACTAAATAATATAGATTGAACATGCCGGTTGACAACAAGCCCAAGACGGCAAGCAGAAGACAGATGTGAAAATCATGGCAAATAATCACATCACTCAATCCCCACGTGGCTCAAATGTTGCTTCTTAATAAAATTTGACATTTTTGATATCTGCTGTTTTTCATTTTAAGAACAGAATACAATTTGAATATTTTATAACATAGAGCTTTTCCGGATATCTCAAAATAATAAATTGCACCACTTATATTTACACAGTGGAGCACATGTCTACCAAGTCAATGCACCATATTGCAACATAATGTCACAAATTAAAAACTGATTTGACTTAAATACGTTAAAACTGCAAAACAAAAATAAATACCATCAAGTAAAACATGTAAAACACTGTAATGTACAGTCATCTATTTGGCAGATGCATTGATATAGCCCATATCGGGCCCAAATGCGCATGTTTGCTAAGCATGACTTTTACCATCTGTTCGTGTACGCGGGTATGTTCTGTAGTGTTGTACGAACCTGTTAAATAAGGCGACGATTTGGCACATAATAGAATACAGGAACATATTTGATATAACGGTTTTCGTCAAAATTGATATTGCACAAATTTAAGACGACGCGAATATGTCAGCGAATATGATTGCGCAAAAGTTGTACCCTGCGCAATTCGAAACGTACCAGTCATATCAATGCGTGGAGATTGTTATTAGTGGTTTGTAACCTTTGACCTTAATTTATACTTTCGAATAATATAAAATGATTTAAAGTGAGAAAATAAATGTAATGTCAAATTACTTTTATTTCATTAATGTAAGTATGATATTTATTCTAAATGTATTAATCAGTAATACATGCATATAGTGGCTAATAATGCGCATCTACGGATGTACACGTAATGTCATCGTTAAGATGGCGCTGTCCGCAGAAGTATTTCGTCGCCGGTAAAAATCATTTTATTGTTGTTTAATATCTATTTGTCATACCTTACGAGACACACGGTGAACATTTCTAATCGTAATTTTTTATTTTGTGTTGAATTCACATCATTAGGGTATTCGTTTTTATCAAATTTGTTGTTAATTAGTGTTCTCAAACTGTCACTTTGTCACAGTTTGTGTGTGGTAGGCTACACACAGTCAATGTTTGTTAACCTTTTATTACAATTTTTATTTACTCAGAACTCGTTCGTCAAATAAAAATAGCATCAGGTATGAACAGCACAAAACACACTTTTTTTAAAGTTAAGGTGTACTTCAAACTTAAAGTTATAAAGACATCTCCAACTTCATACCCACCATGCTTCTGTAATTCCCCTATGGTACAGTTCGTTGCCCTGTTCGGACGTTTCACCGGTTCCGATGGAATCCGAATGTACTTTCAGTAAATAGCGGCGGCCACAAAGCGAAAGTTGTTTCGTTTTACACTCACACGTGCCATTGTTGAACAAGCAGTACATGATTGATGAAATCTTTATCTTAGGTAACAAAATCCCAAATACTTTATGGCAGGTTAATGTTTTTACTTGGTTGAAAATCGGAAAAATGACGTTTTGAATAATGAGTTTCATGTCAAATTTTTCTTGGGCATGGCAGGGCATATTTTATAGTGCAGAAGTTATTGCACAGGTACAGACAACATATGTTAAAAATATGATGTAAATCAATATCTGTTATCTGAATGAAATTATAACAAAAATAAATGGATAACTTTTGGCCAGTTCCGATGGATTTGACGTAACATTGAGTGGTGAGGCTCCTCAGGGACAATGAGCAAATTCCTGCAATTTTACAGTTTTTGATAATTTTTTTAACTAGTTTTTGTTGTATTGTCAGATGCTCAGACTCCGGTTACATTTCAGTAACCCATTTATGTTCGTCTGTCTGTCTGTCCATATTTTGATATGAAAGAGATTATTGAAATATTTCCAACACATGGCGGTATACATGTTGATATAGACTCCTATGGCCCAAACACTAAATATTGACTGTAAGCAGGCATTGACATCCGATATCACCATGCTTTTTCAATCATTTTCTGTTTCTCTTTTAATAAATGTATTCTCTTTTTCTTCAACATGAACTTGGGACAAATTAGGCTTTATAACCGTGGGTCTGACTGCAGGACTCCACGTAATAGTAAATGCACTTCCCGGAAGCAAGCTCAACATTTGAGCCCAGCACAGTAAAAAAGCTACAAAAATAACTTTGACATATAAGAGGGGATACAGAGAATCACCTGGTATATTGATTAGAGTGAAAGAGGCCATAGAAGATGTAGGAAAAGGTAGGATAGGAACCATGATTTGTCAGAAAGTTTCAGAGGATCCAGATGGTTGGGTTCAATGTGATATATGCGACAGTTGGATCCATGTTTCTTGTATTCCCGAAGACCATGACTATGATAAGACTGCTTTAACCTCTGAAGGAGTATAATTATTTTGCCATTTGTTTGTCAATTAAATAAAATATGCACTGTTGTAACTTTGCTGGAATAGTTTACGGTGACATTGTACAATATACACCAAGTCTTGTATGCTTAAGATATTGTTAATGTGTGTCCATAGTTGTGTTAAATTTTCAGCTGGAGTGCTTGTATCAGAAATGAGCCTACTTTGTATAATGTAGCTACATGTAATAATTGTAATAACGAAAAAAACCAACATAAAGTCATAGTAATGGTTCATATGTTTTATTATTGAAGGACAATGCACATAATTATATGTACAAATGTACTTTTGTTTTGCGTCATTTTTTTACATCTCTTGTATCTTCATTGCCTCCTTCTCGGGCATACTATCTATGGCATCACAGATGATATTAAAATCATTATCTGCACAGGTTATGATGTAGTCACATGGAATGACCACACCCCCACCTGTTGCTTCCGGGGCTGGCCAGGGCGCAAAGCTAGGGCAGGGCTCTCCAGTGTCTAAAGCAGTGATTTTACCCTCCAATTCTATGATATTTCTGAATGCACCAGCTAGTCCTCTTGGCACACGGCCTATGGGCAATCCTGCAATGTCACACAATATTAAGAAACGACTTTGGTCTGTTACATTCTGTCTCATTTCTGGAGGAAAGTCCTCAATAGGTGGAATCCACACTAATGCTGCATTTTCATCATGTAGATTTGTATATTCCAAGTCCACATTTAACTCGGTATGCATTGGAGGCCTTATTTTGAATTGGTGATAGCCTTTCATAACGCTATCTTCAATTTCGTACCTAAACATGGTGCCTATTTCCCAATAGTTGTCCAAATATTATTTCTGCAGCATATTAAGAAGTTTTGCATTCCCCTAATTTACCTCTTTAAGTGATTTTTACGGGTTAGTAAAAAATAACGGTGAACCGTCGGAACTGAAAAGAGGCACCGGAACAGGGCAACATAGTGCGATGTAAATATTTATAAATCTGAGAAATACTATTTTGAACTTCAGGTTAATCTTTTGTGATAATTTAGGCAAGTAATTGGTCGACCTATCCCAGCATAAACATTCTTTATCATTGAATGTTTTGATACAATTTGGCCTGTCGATGTCAAAATTCTGTCGGAACAGGGCAACGAACTGTAGTTTATTGTTGAGTCGTGGTTTCTTTTAGAGTCGTGGTTATAGAGATCGCGTGAAATTACGTGATTACACGTTCCAAAATTATGCAGTTATAAGAAAAATAGTTTTGACTAGGTCAACATCGTTTTTCTTATCAAAAATGCGACAAATACAGGTCGTTATTGTAAATCATCAGAGCTCTTATCAAATATGTCCTCTTTTATAAATTGTTCTTATAGTGTTCCTAAGTAACACAAAATCGTTTATTTACAATTATTTTCCATAAAAGATCTTGATATTGGAATAGCCAATCAGAATACACGGCTCAACAAGACAACATTTTCAAGATGGCAGTTTGACACTATCAAGACAGTCGATTATTTATTTTTATTTCTGATGATAAACTTTTGGAAAAAACGCAACAAATATAAAGAACAAAGGTTAATAATTACGTTTATAATGATTCATTGTCTTAAGTTTATATAATATGTGTGATGTTACCACTTTATGAAAATTACCCACGACTCAACCAGCATATAGCATAATTTTGAAACGTGTAATCACGTAATTTCACGCGATCTCTATAACCACGACTCAAAAAGAAACCACGACTCAACAAGAAACTACCATATCCCTGCCATGTTGGATAGCAGTTCCTAAGATAACAAAATAACATTTCTGGAAAAAGTCAATGGAATGTCAAATTGTATTTTACCATTCCAAATTATACTCATTTATCACACATGAGTCTCACATATGTATTGCAAATGTGCATGGCGCTCATGCCTCCACCTTACATGAGTTTTGCTAAGGCACAGAGACAAAGCCCTCAGTTAATACGGGAACATAGCGGATTGGTTGTCTTGCAATGTTCATTGTCTTTTTTGCTTTTTGACGGTAAACATAATTATATTTGAGTTTTAGTATGACAACAATTAACTGCATAATTGGTTTCTATAACAATGCCCAATTTTATCGTTTAATCATAAAATACACACATTTCAATAGTTATTTATTTCCCACAACCAGGGTTCTCGCTGTTGATCGCCATTGTCTCCAATCGTAACTAATAAAATATTGAAGTGACAACTTTTCGCAAATTGGGATTTAAACAATAATCTACATTTTATCTGCTCAGTATTTCCTTCAAATGACATCAGGCGCTTTGTTTACCAGCCACTTTACGGAAGTCATTATCAGAGCTCCAGATAAGGGTCGTATTGTCGTAATTACGAATTATTTTTATGTCCCTTTCATATTTATTTTAAAATTTTGTCGTACCATTAAGAATTACAAAATCAAGTTTCGAATATTATTTTTACATCGGTTCGTATCGATTTTTATTGAGTTCTTTTCGTGTATTAAAGATCTTTTCTGTGCTTATATAGAATGGTTTTCGTGTTTGTTTAACAAAGCACATTTTTTCCAATAAAAGCGGCGTGTACAGTTTATCTGTCAAAAAACAATGGCGGCGCCCAAAGCGCGTCCTAAAAACTGCAAAGCGTGCAAAAACACGCTTTTAACATATTGTACGCAAAGTGAGCCGAAGTTGAATGTTTAGAAAGACATTATAGAAAAGATCTTATACGATGTTGTATGTTCAGTTACCAACACAGTCGGAAAAGCTAAAAAACGCGACAGGACGGGTCCAAACTTAAACAAAAAAACATTGAACGAGTGGAAGGGACAATGCTCATGGCTAATCGTTGAAAAGATTGCAGGGGAGACCCGTTTTAATTGTGAAATATGTAAAAATTCATCGAAGGCATGCAATCTAAGCACAGTTTGGGCATATGAAGGTATTTGAAAAATAAAATTGTATAATACTGAATAGACACTGTTGAACTCGTATAAGTAAAGTTGCTTGTACCTTATTTTTCGGGGTATATGTCGCACCGGAATGTAAGACGCACCCCCTATTTTTTAACATTTTTTTATTTTTTTCCATACATAAGACGCTCCGGCGTACACGACGCACATAAATCATCATGAAATATTCCCAAATATGCATTCATTCATGTTAATCCATTAAATGTTTAATCCTCTTTCGTGTTTTATTTCAGAAAGAAGATTCATCTTAAAACGATGCTTTCATTTGTCCTCTCACATGTTCATTGTCTTTATATATTTTCTCCGTTAAATTTATTTGAAAGCATTAGTTTAAACAAAAACGTCATTCAAAACAATGTATTACCGGTAATAATTGACCATATCCGCAAGCCGTTGCATTCGCACATTTTGTAACCGTTTTGCCATTTATCGCAGTCTAAACACTGCTGATCATATTTCACAATAGCCAAAATTAAATCCAGTCTTGACCAGATTTTCCTGTAAATCAGTACACAGAACATTACCTGTTTCAATAATAAACTACCTAAATGAGCGTAACGTCAAAGATACAGCATTCTCTTTGCTACACTGCTTTTTCTTCAACAGTGTATAGACCCACGCTAACTTTCGCGCGCTTTTCTAACAGAACAAAGAAAAGTAAAATGATCCGTTAAACTAAATTTAGATTCACATGCTCTTCTTAACTTTTATTTTAATTTAAATTGCAATATATGTTTAATAAGTTTTTTTACACATTTTATATAAATTAATAAATATTTGACAAAATCGTATAATCTCGCTTTAAAATGAGGTCTGTTATGAGAAGGGCTAAATATTTGTATCGTGATAATCTTGTGCAGACGTGTGGTGTAACAGGCTAACCAATATCAAATTGTTTGGTTTGATGAATCTGATTCATTTTTACAATAAAATATTCCTTATTTATTAAGTCTTAGTATTATGAGTAATTCACACAGTTCAATGTCTGTTCAAACTGTGATCACAAAAACTAAATTATTATTCGCCAGTTAATTGAAGCCCTAAATTGGCACCTAATTGACAAACAACAGTTTGGGCCCCTTTTAGAGTGTGTATATTGCATTGCGCAATTTGAGCAATTCACACATTTTAATTGCTGTTCATAATGTGATCACAGAAACTTATTATTCGCCAGTCAATTTAAGTCGTTAATTGACACCCCATTGACAAACAACAGTTCGGGGCCTTTCTTGGAGTGTGTATATTGCATTGCGCAATCAACGCTGATACGGGCCGCGTTATCAGTTAGACACGAAGAATTTCACATTAAACATGTTAATCCTAAATGATTTCGGGTGCCAATTAGTAAATTTAGCAGACGACTACTTTTTTGTTGCGTTGTTTAATTTATGTTACAGTACTGTATAGGTAGCAGACCACGGTAGACACACACTGTCTCGGAGCCGCGGACGCCTTCTTGATCTCCACCACGCTCAATTCAGAAAACAATGAACCTGCAATCATAAAAACACATTCACTGCACACAAGTAGTCTGAAACTTACATTTAAGATAAAAAAAAAGAGCATATGGAACCTGTACAGGTGATACTATTGACAAAAGTGAAAGAATTGCAAGGCCGCAAACAGTGGCTTCAAAATAAACGTTTTACCATGTACGAAAGTGGCTGGGGACGAATGAAATGGAAATGATAGCCTGCTTTTGGAATGATATTTTTACACGCAAAACATAGCACAACCCATCAAACCATGAATAAATACCACGTAACCAGGTGGTTTTCGCGCAATACTTCACAGCGTGATCCTACTAGCGATTCCAGCTTAAAAAGAACCCAAAATACAATATGCCTACCCCAGTTTTCCTTCCTGAGTAACAAAGAACACAACAACAACAAGAGGTCATGACCCCACAGTTTCGCATTTGAAAATGGTCATTTTCTCAGGATTTAATGCAATTTGGGGATACAATAAGACCTATTACCCTCAAATTTGACATGGAAACCTACCCTTTCCCAATATTTCACTTTTTGACCGGGGCCAATTCGCATATTTCTGCTTCCTACCGTGTACTGCTACCTATAGTACCCCAATAGTATCGCTAGTAGTGTGTAACCGACTCGGTGTAAAATAATATAAGGTTACAAAAACAGCGATAACAAAATACCGGAAATGGTTATCAAACTCGCGGATTTATGCAATTCTGACTTAAAAATTTGACATTCTGACTTTGGAAAAAATGATTTTGTACATACATAAGACGCTCCGGAGCATACGACGCATGTTACTTTTGCCTGTAAAAAAGTCGCGACTTATACCCCGAAAAATACGGTATGTTTCTATTGATTTTTTACATGAAAATAACCATTATTATTTATTTTTAGGTCATTTAGAAAAGATAAGAATTATTTTCCAAAACTTAGTAGTAACGCTAAGAATGAAATTTCAGAGTTAAGAATTATTTTTGAAAATCTGGTAGTAACGTTAAGAATTTCACAAAACCTTATCTGGAGCTCTGATTATGCAACATATTTCCATGATTACAGTGATACTGCAGAAATCAAATGAATACAGTTGGGGCCATGTTCAGGTACCACTATATTTGAAGCAATTGTTTAATGAATCACACCTTTTGCAGTCATCAGGGTTCGACATTAACTTTTTTTACAGCAAGACCATTGGGCCAGCTCCTCTTAAAATGTACTAGCCCGAATCTGATGTCTACTAGACCATAAATGACAGGACAAATAAGCACTATTGTGTTATGTAACTGTTTAATCAGGATTTATCAGTAAATAATCAGTGAACACCAGAAAGTTATTTTGATGAAAAGAGTAAAACGTTTTTGCTCTTCTTCGTCAAGTTCAAGCCATGGGAACTCGATTTTCCATTTAGGATAAAATTGACATTTTTGTTTTTCTTCATATTTACGTTTCCTGTCAGTTTTACCGTCGGATTCTTCTTTATTAACTGATTTGTCGGACGAAAATCCGAACTTGAACAAAGCCATTCTTTAAATTACAATCTCTTGTCTGCTACGCCAAAATGTTTGCATTAACGATACTGATTTTCGATAGAAGCCGTACAAAAATGCTGTTAAGTTTTACGACACTGCAGAAAATCATTAATATTCATGACAACTTGACCAATGGAAAAAAGCAATTTCTGCGGGAAGCCCTCCTACACGTCTAAAAATAGCGATGAATCATGTGCATACTCCCCGTTTATTATGCCCCCCTTCGAAGAAGAGGGGGTATATTGCTTTGCACATGTCGGTCGGTCGGTCTGTCGGTCCGTCCACCAGGTGGTTTCCGGATGATAACTCAAGAACGCTTGGGGCTAGGATCATGAAACTTCATAGGTACATTGATCATGACTCGCAGATGATCCCTAGAGATTTTCAGGTCACTAGGTCAAAGGTCAAGGTCACAGTGACCCGAAATAGTAAAATGGTTTCCGGATGTTAACTCAAGAACGCTTATGCCTAGGATCATGAAACTTGATAGGTAGATTGATCATGACTCACAGATGACCCCTATTGATTTTCAGGTCACTAGGTCAAAGGTCAAGGTCACGGTGACCCGAAATAGTAAAATGGTTTCCGGATGATAACTCAAGAACACTTATGCCTAGGATCATGAAACTTGATAGGTAGATTGATCATGACTCGCAGTTGACCCCTATTGATTTTCAGGCCACTAGGTCCAAGGTCACGGTGACCCGAAATAGTAAAATGGTTTCCGGATGATAACTCAAGAACGCTTATGCCTAGAATCATGAAACTTGATAGGTAGATTGACCATGACTCGCAGATGACCCCTATTGATTTTCAGGTCACTAGGTCAAAGGTCAAGGTCACGGTGACCCGAAATAGTAAAATGGTTTCTGGATGATAACTCAAAAACGCTTATGCCTAGGATCATGAAACTTGATAGGTAGATTGATTATGACTTACAGATGACCCCTAGAGATTTTCAGGTCACTAGGTCAAAGGTCAAGGTCACGATGACCCGAAATAGTAAAATGGTTTCAGGATGATAACTCAAGAACGCTTAGGCCTAGGATCATGAAACTTGATAGGTAGATTGATCATGACTCACAGATGACCCCTATTGATTTTCAGGTCTCTAGGTCAAAGAACAAGGTCATTGTGACCGGAAATAGTAAAATGGTTTCCAGATGATAACTCAAGAACGCTTATGCCAAGGATCATGAAACTTCATAGGTACATTGATCATGACTGGCAGATGACCCTATTGATTTTCAGGTCACTAGGTCAAAGGTCAAGGTCACAGTGACAAAAAACATATTCACACAATGGCTGTCACTACAACTGAGAGCCCATATGTGGGGCATGCATGTTTTACAAACAGCCTTTGTTTATATAGGCTAGTTTTGTTCTGATGTAAATAACAGATACGAGAGTAATTTTACACATTAAGAAAAAATGTTTTAACAGCACTTAGTTATAGTTCTATAAATCAGTATAGATTTTTTTATGTACTACCAGTCAGACAAGCTAGCCCGCAGTTTTACTAGCCCGACCACGGATCTTACTTGACAATGTCTGTCGGACGTGCCTTAGTGTCGAACCTTGGTCATACACAATAATTGAATGAATGCAACCACATGTTACTTTAATCCGAGATCAGGTTTTTCCATTGTTACTTCTTGATGGATTGCATGTTTTATTTTGTATGACCAAAAGCTATACTCTTGCATGTATGGATGTTAAAACTCTATAATTATCCCCACGCTTTTTGAAAAAAAGGTGGGGATATTGTGGTTATCTCCGCCGTCCGTCCGTCTGTCTGTCCGTCCTGGCCACTATCTCCTCCTACACTAAAAGCACTAGAACCTTGAAACTTACACACATGGTAGCTATGAGCATATGTGCGACCCTGCACTATTTGGAATTTTGATCTGACCCCTGGGTCAAAAGTTATAGCGGTTGGGGTGGGGCCGCGTCAGAAATTATCACTCATTTTTAACCAGGTTTTCCGAAGGAAAAAACTGGTTATTAGATTGGCGAATGCGGGCGGGCTGGCTGGCTGGCGGGCTGGCGGAACAAGCTTGTCCGGGCCATAACTATGTCGTTCATTGTCAGATTTTAAAATCATTTGGCACATTTGTTCACCATCATTGGACGGTGTGTCGCGCGAAATAATTACGTCTATATCTCCAAGGTCAAGGTCACACTTTGAGTTCAAAGGTCAAAAATGGCCATAAATGAGCTTGTCCGAGCCATAACTATGTCGTTCATTGTCAGATTTTAAAATCATTTGGCACATTTGTTCACCATCATTGGACGGTGTGTCGCGCGAAATAATTACGTCGATATCTCCAAGGTCAAGGTCACACTTTGAGTTCAAAGGTAAAAAATAGCCATAAATGAGCTTGTCTGGGCTATAACTATGTCATTCATTATGATATTTTAAAATCATTTGGCACATTTGTTCACCATCATGGGACGGTGTGTTGCACAAAAGAATCACGTCAATATCTCCAATGTCAAGGTCGCCACGACTAAAAATAGATTTATTTTAAAACAAACTTACAAAGGGTGTTTATTTTGTTTGTTCATTTAAAAAGTTCAGTTTGAGTTGTCTCCCTTTATCAGATTTTTTTTCACAATGAAAACCTGGTTTTGTGACAATTTTGTCCCTTGTTTTAGGTTATTTTACATTTACTTCTTTATTTCTACACCGATTCACTTCAAATTGATACTGGACCTCTCTTATGACAATACGGTCAATCTTAACCATGCATGGCCCCATTCCAAACCCTGGGGCGCCCCGCCCACATAGGCTACACCCACCAAAAATTTCCATTTACTATAATTTTTTCATTTCTACACGGATTCACTTCAAATTGATACTGAACTTTTTTTATGACATTAGGGTCAATCTCAACTATGCATGACCCCAATCCCAACCCTGGGGCGCCCGCCCACATAGGCCACACCCACCAAAAAATTCCATTTACTATAATTTTTTCATTTCTACACGGATTCACTTCAAATTGATACTGAACTTCTCTTATGACATTAGGGTCAATCTCAACTATGCATGGCCCCATAACCAACCCTGGGGCCCCGCCCACATAGACCACACCCACCCAAAATTGCCTTTACTATAATTTCTTCATTTCTACACCGATTCACGTCAAATTGATATTGAACTTCTCTTATGACAATACAGTCAATCTCAACTATGCATGGCCCCATTACCAACCCTGGGGCGCCCCGCCCACATAGACCACACCCACCCAAAATTGCCTTTTACTATAATTTCTTCATTTCTACACCGATTCAATTCAAATTGATACTGAACCTCTCTTATGACAATACGGTCAATCTCAACTATGCATGGCCCCATTACCAACCCTGGGGCCCCGCCCACATAGACCACACCCGCCCAAAATTGCCTTTTACTATAATTTCTTCATTTCTACACCGATTCACTTCAAATTGATACTGAACTTCTTTTATGACAATACGGTCAATCTCAACTATGCATGGCACAATTACCAACCCTGGGGCGCCCTGCCCACATATGTCACACCCACCCAAAATTGCCTTTTACTATAACTTCTTCATTTCTACACCAATTCACTTCTAATTGATGATGAACTTCTCTTATGACAATACGGTCAATCTCAGCTATGCATGGCCCCATTACCAACCCTGGGGCACACCTAGGTCAAACATTCGGCGTGGGGATACGAGTCGGCCTCTGCCGCGCCATTTCTAGTGTTATTATTGAACTAGCAATATTTCAATGAGGATTCAGATTATTTCATGTTTAAACATTGAAGTGGCCTTCAACATGCACAAGGGTAGCTAAGTAAATCAAAATCGCTGTTTTGGCATTCTCCTGGAGCCCCATAGCCTGCCTAGACTGAAATGTGCCTCCCACTGATGTCATTCATTCTGTGCTGTAGGAATACCAGGATGCCCCAATTATCTGCCCTTCTCCTTGGTCTGATGTTGACACATCTTGCAAGTGCAGTCAGTAAAGACAATTTCAAGACGTGTGACCAGAGTGGATTCTGCAAGTATGACTTAAATTCTTTTCCATTTTGTTTTAGAGCCACCAGTAGATTAATATTTGCATCTAATGTTAAAGAGACCTGTTCATGGTTTGGGAAATTGACAAAAATGATTTTTTTTTTAGATTTGCCAACTTTCGTTGCAGATATTTGCAAGCAAACAATAATACTGAACTTTTTTCATGCTCTAAAATATCCATTATTTGTATGTATTTTTTGATGATTTAAAAACTTTAAAGGGACCTTGTCACATATTTTGGAATGTATTGAAGTTTGTCATTAAATGCTTTATATTGATAAATGTAAACATTGGATCTAAAAAGCTTAAGTTAAAACAAGAATACAATTAAAGAAAGAAAAATAAGTAACCCTCAACTGGGCTTGAACCACCGACCCCTGGAGTAAAAGACTGTCGCTTGACAACTTGGCCATCTGTGCTCATACAATGAACGTTGTATGTTGTATCTTATATAAGCAATCCTCGTAGTGTCACAAAATATAACGACAACAACAGAACTCTCCAAATTATTCAATCATACGCACACACATTTTGACCCCTGTGACCTTGAACTTAGGGTCCGCGTTTAGGTTTCGAAATCTGCGCTTAAGTTTCAAAAAATGCTCATATTACTTCTATCAAAGCGTTTTTTGGGGGCATGTGTCATCCTCTGAAGACAGCTCTTGTTTTATACTGGAGCTTTTTATGTCCCCCACTATAGTAGTGGGGGACATATTGTTTTTGCCCTGTCTGTTGGTTGGTTGGTCTGTTGGTCTGTTGGTTGGTTTGCGCCAACTTTAACATTTTGCAATAACTTTTGCTATATTGAATATAGTAACTTGATATTTGGCATGCATGTGTATCTCATGGAGCTGCACATTTTGAGTGGTGAAAGGTCAAGGTCATCCTTCAAGGTCAGAGGTCAAATATATGTGGCCAAAATCGCTCATTTTATGAATACTTTTGCAATATTTAAGATAGCAACTTGATATTCTGCATGCATGTGTATCTCATGGAGCTGCACATTTTTAGTGGTGAAAGGTCAAGGTCATCCTTCAAGGTCAGAGGTCAAATATTTGTGGCCCAAATTGCTTATTTTACTAATACTTTTGCAATATTGGTGATAGCAACTTGATATTTGGCATGCATGTGTATCTCATAGAGCTGCACATATTGAGTGGTGAAAGGTCAAGGTCAAGGTCATCCTTCAAGGTCAGAGGTCAATGGCCCAAATCGCTTATTTTATGAATACTTTTGCAATATTGAAGATAGCAACTTGATATTTGGCATGCATGTGTATCTCATGGAGCTGCACATTTTGAGTGGTGAAAGGTCAAGGTCATCCTTCTAGGTCAAATATATGGGTCAAAATTGCTCATGTTATGTAACTTTTGCAATATTGAAGCTAGCAATTTTATATTTGTCATGCATGTGTATCTCATGAAGCTGCACATTTTGAGTGGTGAAGGGACAAGGTCAAGGTCATCCTTCAAGGTCAAACGTCATATAGGGGGACATTGTGTTTCACAAACACATCTTGTTAGTTTTGATGTTAACATTTATCAATTTAATGCATTTTATGATAAATTTCCAACCACGCTACAATCTGTGAACAAGTCGCTTTTACTGCTTTATTCAGGTATCAATTGAAAGATTGTTAACGCTTTCAGTATAATAGCAAACCCAGTTTAATTGTCAAAAGCCAATAAGTAAAGAAAAGTATCTTAAATATCACACTTTTATTTGAAAGAAAGTACCAAACTAAGGTTTTGTTCTAGTTTAAGTTAATATTAGACTCGTGTTAATCCATTTTCGTACGTTTTTAATTCAATTGCAATTATTCAACAGTTCAGCTTTGAAATATCATAGCGCAGTTAGCTATGCCATTGATTCATTAGTTGATTAGTTGACCCAAGTTCACACTAACCTACAGACGTCATCGAGCCATGCAGCCAGGGGCCAGTCCCTATGTGGTACTGATGGACACTCTAAAGATTCAACCCACAACAATGGAGGTGCAAGTCCACAACACCAAAAATAATGTCCGGCTTCTCTTGCAAGTTACTGCGCTCAAATTTAACAGCGCAAGATTTAAAATCAACGAGCTTAATCCGATACGGAAACGCTACGAGATTCCAGTGGGGGATGCACTTGTTGGAGAACCAAAACAGCAGGAGTGAGTAGCTATGTTTTTAGGTTTAGAACTTTAAAAAACTTTATGCTGTGAATATGTTTGACTTTTTTTTGGTGTCGTCAATATGTTTGACTTTTTTGGTGTTGACAATAAATTTGACTTTTTCGTTCTATCAATATGTTTGACTTTTTGGAGACACTTCTGATTTTCATCCGGAAAGCGCCAGTACTTTTACTGGTGTTTGATCATTATGAAAAAGATCTTTTGCATGCCCCCAAATATGCCCATGGATCTTTCATTTGCAAACTTTTATTTTGATATCATCATGTATGAAAATGCTGGTGTAAAGAAATTAAACAGAGCTGTCAAAGATTTGTTTTGCATAAATACTTATCTTTTTTTACAATAAATAAGTATGTTGAGCTTTTCACAGTGCTTAGAAATGCTTTATTGTAATAACATTAATTTAAATATAAAATATTGTTTATTTATTGCATATATTAATACTGTTACATTTACATTTCTCTCATTAACTGTTTTCAGCCTCAAAGTTCTAGAACGTACGGATGCAAGCATCACTTTGGGCTTTGAGCAGAACAAGATTCGCATCACTGGAGCTCCATTCCGTATTGATTTTATCTCAAATGAGGAGCCCGTTATCAGCATCAACAGCCAGGGTCTCTTCAAGTTTGAACACTTCCGAGAAAAGTCTCCGCAACAGCCGTAAGGATTTTAAAATTTCCTATTTATCGTATGTGTCTTGTTCTGTGAAATCTGGGCATAATGCATGTGCGTAAAGTGTCGTCTGTGCAGTCCGCACAGGCTAATCAGGGACGACACTTTCCGCCTAAATTGGATTTTTGATAAGAAGAGACTTTATTTTAACGAAAAATATTATTAAAGCGGAAAGTGTCGTCCCTGATTAGCCTGTGTGGACTGCACAGGCTAATCTGGGACGACACTTTACGCATATGCATTTTGCCCAGTTTTCTCAGAACAAGACACATATATTCCCTTATAAATGCCCTCTCCTTCCATAACTCACAAACTGCAATGCCTAACTGGCGAATTAAACAAAATGTTTTTTTCAACAAAAAATTAAATGCCTGATTAATGTGTTATTCTTCTTCAACATTCGATACAAAATTTATGCTTAACATTATCTTTGACTGAAGTGTTGCCATGAGATGCTCACTCTTATCAGTCTAATCAGTCCCCTCAAGAATGTTGAAGGCTTCTGGGGGCGTTTATAAAGGAATATATATTTATGGTATACAGTGGTAGTGGTTTTATGGCTTACTTTTTTTTAGCTTTTTAGTGATAACCTAATGTGTTGTAAATTGATTCTGTTATTAGTGCATATCATTTTATCACAAGGGATGTGCAGGGTTAGGGAATAATTACAATGTACCCTGACTGTGTTGCTTCCCGTTTTGCTATATCTACTACTTGGAACTCTGTATCTCTATATGTACTTAAGGTATTCCAATAAAACTACTAACGCGTTAAGTATCTTTATAAATATTCCCTGACCAAGACCTAAAGCAGTGACTTGCAATTTATCAGAATAAATTCATGTCATCGTCATTGGTGGTCACTGACAAAGGCACATAACTCTAACATTGCAAAAATGTACCCCTTTAAGGTAAACTTTTTTGTTTACATACATTTTAAATACTTTAAACATTCAATTAAAACTGCAATTTTATCTTTTGGGTCATTATTTTAGGTCATTGACTGCAAATGTACATGATACCATCAAATTGGAAGAATAACCACATCATACTTATCTTAAGGGGACTTATGGTTTTCACTCTGTGCGTCTGTCTGTCTGTCTGTCACACTTTTCTGGATCCTGCGATAACTTTAACAGTTTCTTAATATTTTTTCATGAAACTAAACATTGATAGATGGCAATATGGACATTATGCATGTCATTTCATTTTGTTCCTACGTCAAACATTCTGGTTGCTATGGCAACAAATAGACTAGAAATACTGCTGAAAATGGTGGTTTTCTGGATCCTGCGATAACTTTAAAAAATGAAACTTGAAACATGGATAGATGGCAATTTGGACATTATGCACGTCATTTCATTTTGTTCCTACGTCAAAAATTCTGGTTGCTATGGCAACAAATAAAAAATCAAAAAAATCTGACAATGGTGGAATTTCTGACAATGGTGGAGCCAGTAGGGGACATATATTGCTTGGCAATAGTCTTGTTTACAAATAGAAACCAGCTGTCAGTTTTAGTGAAAAAAACTGACGTGAATCAATATTACCCAAATAAAGACACTACAATTAAATCAATTTTTAATAAGACATCTTTTTGAAGGTTTTATAAAAGAAATTTGTGTTAAATAGATTGTATTTAAAGCCAACTCTAAGAAACACGTCTGTTATATTAAAAACCACTATTTTCCTTATATATTTGAGTTTTATTACACAACTATGTTAGGTCAATTAAAGTGTCATGCACAAAAGTAATAATTACAAAAAGTGTTCCATCTATATAAATGAATTTGCCACCCTTGTTTTCCTTTTTCTGGTGATTGTATTTGTTAATAAATCACCTTTTTGCATCTTTAATTAACAACTTTTTTGTTTTTAATTTTACTTTTCTATTGCTAATATCACATATTTGTTATAACATATTTATATCAATTACTAACAACATGCAGTTTTCAGTGGTATGACTTTGGCATGATTGTGATGTAATTGGATGATTGTTTTGATAAAATGTTCATAATTTAGGAATTTTTAGATCAGTATCTTAATGTTGTTATAATGTATATGAAATTGTGTTTTAAAAGAAACTTTGTATTTGTGATTCCCTTTGTTCTTGATGGTAGAATTTCTATTGGCAGTATAAAAGTTGATGAATTCTTTTTATTCGTTTAAATTATTGAACATTTTATTTACTGGAACCGACTCGCGAGGTTTTTCCTTTTAAGTAAACTGGGTTATAAAGGCCGCTTTAGAAATCGGTTAAAACATTGATTTTTGAGATTAGTATTGGATTATTAAAATCAATTTTTCAGCAGTCTGTAGAACAAGTAAAAACCGTCTATATATCCAGTGTTGTAAATTTATAATGAGGGCTTTGTTGTGGAAGAAATTGATTATCAGGTTAATCTTGCGACATGTGTTGCCATTAATCCCATGTGATCACAGCTTAAAAATCCATTCAAAAGAATTGTGAGGAGGGCTTAGCTAGGGTATAGGACTGAGTACAAGATTTGTAGAGTGTAAACGTCAATTAATACGTGGCTGTGCATCAAGCAATGCAACATGTGGGTCAATGGATTACTAATCCCTCGCTGCAAAGCAGTAGGGGAATTAAAGAATTGCCCTTTGTCATTCTGTTTTTTATTCTTTGGTGCCTTCTCTGTACCTTTTATATCTTTTGGATGATTTTAATGAAAATGAGGGTATTGAGATGATATGCAGAAGGAACAAGTTAGCCATATGGACTCAAGGTCAAGTTTGTACTTCTTGGTCAACTGTTTCAGCCTCCATTTTTTTTTGTGTCCGCTCCATTTCTCCTATATCCTTTGATGGGTATCATGAAACTTGCTTAAATTGTTGAAAAAATTGAGACAATGTGCAGAGGCATGAGTAAGTCATATCGGCTCAAGGTCAAGGTTGTACTTCTTGGTCAAAGGTTTCAGTCTCCATTTTTGTGTCCACTTCATAACTTTAAAACATTTGGAAAGATTTGTATGCCCCCCTTCGAAGAAGAGGTGGTCTATTGTTTTGCACATGTCGGTCCGTCGGTTGGTCCGTCCGTCCACCAGATGGTTTTCGGATGATAACTCAAGAACGCTTAGGCCTAGGATCATAAAACTTCATAGGTACATTGATCATGACTGGCAGATGACCCCTATTGATTTTCAGGTCACTAGGTCAAAGGTCAAGGTCACAGTGACTCCAAATAGTAAAATGGTTTCTGGATGATGACTCAAGAATGCTTAGGCCTAGGATCATGAAACTTCATAGGTACATTGATCATGACTGGCAGATGACCCATATTGATTTTTAGTTCACTAGGTTAAAGGTCAAGGTCACTGTGACTCGAAACAATAAAATGGTTTCCGGATGATAACTCAAGAATGCTTACGCCTAGGATCATGAAACTTCATAGGTACATTGATCGTGACTGGCAAATGGCCCCTATTGATTTTCAGGTCACTAGGTCAAAGGTCAAGGTCACAGTGACTCGAAACAGTAAAATGGTTTCCGGATGATAACTCAAGAATGCTTACGCCTAGGATCATGAAACTTTATAGGTACATTGATCATGACTGGCAGATGACCCCTATTGATTTTCAGGTCACTAGGTCAAAGGTCATTGACACAGTGACTCGAAACAGTAAAATGGTTTCCGGATGATAACTCAAGAATGCTTATGCCCATGATCATGAAACTTCATAGGAACATTGATCATGACTGGCAGATGACCCCTATTGATTTTCCGGTCACTAGGTCAAAGGTCAAGGTCACAGTGACAAAAAACATATTTACGCAATGGCTGCCACTACAACTGACAGCCATATGGGGGGCATGCATGTTTTACAAACAGCCCTTGTTATGAAACTTGCCTCAAATATTAAGGTCAATAAGACAATGCACAGAAGGCATGAGTCAGTCACGCTGGCTGAATGTCAAGGTCATACTTCCAGGTCAAAGGTTTAAGACTTTTTTTATCAGGTCCGCACCTTATCTTTTAAATCCTTTGAAGGATTATTGTGAAATTCGGCTGAAATGCTTAGGTCATCATGACAATGTGCAGGAGGCATTTGTCAGTCCTGCCTGCTCAAAGTCAGGTTAGATATTTGAGTCTATATTTTGGTTCTGGTCCATACATACTATTTCTTTGAAGGATTTTCATGAAACTTGGCAACAATGTTTACGTCATTGAGACAATGTACAGGAGGCATTAGTCAGTCACGCCTTCTCAAGGTCGTTATCATACTCAAATTCAAAAGTTTGATCCTCTATTTTCGTGTCTGGTCCATATCTCCTATATCCTTTTAATGATTTTCAGGAAACTTAGCTACAATTTTAAGGCCATTTAGACAAAGTGCAGAAGGCTTGATTGGATCATGTTTGCTCGAGTTAAATGGCATACTTTAAAGTCAAATATTTTAGCTAATCTATCTTGCCTGGTTCATTTCTCCTTTACCAATTGAAGGATTTGCAGCAAGTTTTGCCACAATGCTAAGGTCATTAGGGCAATATGCAGAAGGTATGAGAAAGTTATGGTGCAATGTTAAGGTCATTCGGGCAATATGCAGAAGGTATGAGTAAGTTATGGTGCAATGTTAAGGTCATTAGTGCAATATGCAGAAGGTATGGGTAAGTTATGGTGCAAAGTTAAGGTCATTAGGGCAATATGCAGAAGGTATGGGTAAGTTATGGTGCAAAGTTAAGGTCATTAGGGCAATATGCAGAAGGTATGAGTAAGTTATGGTGCAATGTTAAGGTCATTAGGGCAATATGCAGAAGGTATGAGTAAGTTATGGTGCAATGTTAAGGTCATTAGGGCAATATGCAGAAGGTATGAGTAAGTTATGGTGCAATGTTAAGGTCATTAGGGCAATATGCAAAGGGTATGAGTAAGTTATGGTGCAATGTTAAGGTTGTTAGGGCAATATGAAGAAGGTATGAGTAAGTTATGGTGCAATGTTAAGGTCATTAGTGCAATATGCAGAAGGTATGGGTAAGTTATGGTTCATTGTTAAGGTTGTTAGGGCAATATGCAGAAGGTATGAGTAAGTTATGATGCAATGTTTAAGTCATTAGGGCAATATGAAGAAGGTATGAGTAAGTTATGATGCAATGTTTAAGTCATTAGGGCAATATGCAGAAGGTATGAGTAAGTTATGATTAAATGTTAAGGTCATTAGGGCAATATGCAGAAGGTATGAGTAAGTTATGATTAAATGTTAAGGTCATTAGGGCAATATGAAGAAGGTATGAGTAAGTTATGGTGGCTCAAACTCAAGGTCACCACTTCAAAATGAAAAAAATCTTGGCAGGGGATTTAGCTGTCCCTTGGATTGTCTTGTGTTAGATTGCGTTTGTAGTATGAGACTTAAGGAAGAAGAAATAACCATTGCCTGGGTTCACAAATCATTTCTTTCACTTAAGGTCAATTGTTCTTTAACTGTTTTATTCTTTAAGCACAAAAAAAACTTATTTCATTTTTAAGAATTTATTAATTAATATTTTATGAATGACATAAATCATTATTTATAGCATTATGATGTATTTATATATAAAATCTGAAGCAGGTTTTTTTAGTAAAGTTTATACTGAATACTGTGAAACCATTATTAATCGTCAGACATTAATTTTCGCGTATTTCATCAGTCAACCGATTGACGATTTCAAGATCCTAACAAACAATTATTTCCCATATTTGAACAAAATTAAGACTGAATTACCGAAGGCATGAGGCATTCAAATCAAACGTACTTAACCCACGCATACTCAGTCTGTTTCGTAATCAAGATAAATCTGGTTTTGACACAAAGGGATGAAGATTTCACAGTGTACTTAACTGACACGTGACATAGCTGTAAAACGCGAGTGCAGGACAGCTGTATCGACTGCGTTGACTTCGTTTAGGTAGAAAAGTTATTATTAGCGCTAATTGTTAACAACTTTGTAACCCATTGTGTGTATTATGTCTTTCAGTGTTGTTGCATAGTATACAGCCTCAATGCAGCGGATCCGGATCAAAGACAATAAACGAAATTAAAAGATGATGATGTGTGATCAACACCTGACTGATATGCATATCCCCATTGATTACAAATTAATACAGAACATATTGATTTGTGTTTGGTTGTTTGCTTTAAACTATAATACAGGGGTGAATATAGCTTGTGTTTCGTCTGGGGCTATCGATCTTTTTAATCATTGACAGATTTGACAAGTTATACAATATATGTTTCAAATCATTGTTATTTGTAGCAATTGAAAACGTAACAGATAAAGAGAAATCAGCAATCACGACGATAAGTTCCATCCAAACGTACGGTAATTGTTAACAGAAATTCACTTTCATTTTCGCCCGATTTTCAGGAAATCCCCGGGAAACACGTTTTTCTTTCGGATTCATTCGGGTTGCGTTCATTTGCATAATTTATACAAGCTTTCCCACAAATCTGCTGCCGTCATGCTTCCGACGCTGAGCGAATCCAATCTCGCGTTCGCCCGTAAATGTTCGGATATTTCGTGGGAAATAAAAATGGGATTATATGTGACACAAAAAAATAAAAACAAGCATTTTGTATCTCGTTAAATCAATATTACCAGACAATATCTAACGTTGAAATTTTGCATTTTGCTAGAAAGAACAATGATTTTTGTATGGGTTAGTTTTATTTTACAAAATATTCGATATTTTTTAGCGTGATTGTTACTTTAAAGGGATTAAATATTTACGATGCAAAACTCTCGAAACTTTATTGAAAACTTACCAAATAGTTTGCTAAATTATTAGATTAGATTCAATTATCTTATACTTTGATATAAGATTAAATTATTATCAGGTAAGATTATAATTTCATCATAATATATTTTGTTCCAACAATACATATTTATTACCTTATGAAATAAATCATAGTACCAAATAAGCATGAATATAGATTGTACATAAGTTCATCCTGTTAAACAGATGTGATAACTAATGACCCATACTTCATTGTATAATCCTGTTATATTAATTATCATATGTATGCATATATATATAACAAAAAAAACTGTAAAGTTTACGTGAATAAAATATGTTCTGTTCTGTTCTGCTAACACTACTGGTAATTAAAACCAATAATGTTCGCACCTTCTCTAATTTGCGCTGATAAAGGTAAGATTTTTATCAGTTTGGCCATGAAAATGAATGAATAAGATCATTTGCAAATGGCTTCTCTGTTTTAAACACTCGTTAACGGTTATTCGGTCCCACTAATCCGCTAATCATAATAATGATACACTAATGGGGGCCCATTACTGATCACCTGATATCAAGAGACTAGTATATTGGCATGTGACAAACAGGCCCCACCTTCTGCAAGTGACTCTCAAGTGTCCTTCCTCTTTCACCACTACGATTTACCGCAACTGTGATATATTTCGGACATGTTTTACAAACAAATCAGTTATTGACTGAAATATTTTTTTCCAAGTCAGGAATTGCTGAATTTAAGTGCTGACGAAAACGTCATTTTTTAAAAAATGACGAAAGTTCGTGCTGGCGAAAATAAATGGTTTCACAGTATCTCAAGTCAAAGAGTAAATTCAAAGAATTCAAACATTTACATTTAAACGATAACCAATGTTTGTTTTCAATCTGTATAGATTTCTTGTATCACTGTAGTTGAAGATTTGCTTTCATATGTCAAAAACGTATTTGTATTAATTTAAGTTTAATTATGTACATGACTCAAACTTGCTCTTAACTAGCCTGGTGAACTGTATTTGTAATTATGGTTGTGTTTTCCAGCTTTACCCTTCCATGCTTTATCTGCAGTGTATCCACCACCCACCCTGCTTTCATTGATTTCTATATGATTCTAACACACTTTTCGTGCCATTTTATGAATTTAGAAAACAGCAATGCTTGCTGTTTAGTTAAATTAAGTTCATGTTATACCCTGATATCTAGTTAAGATATGGGCCATGCTCTGTGAAAAAGGGGTTTAATGCTTGAGCATAAAGTGTCATCCCCGATTAGCCTGTGCAGTCTGCACAGGCTAATCAGGGATGACACTTTCTGCTTTTATGATATTTTAAAAGCAAGTTTCTTCTTAGCAAAAATCAAGTTAAGGCATATAGTTTTGTTCCTGATTAGCCTGTGCAGACTGCACAGGCTAATCTGGGACGACTTGTTACGCACATTAATTAAGCCCCCATTTTCTTACAGCGCAGCTCATATTCATGTAGACATACAGCTGAACTTTGTTATCTTGAAGTTGCTTTATATTGCATATTTCTGGTCATGTCAAATACTCACATTTCAATGCCATTCTTACTATAATCTTAGTACTACTTTATCCAGATATCAAAGTATTTTTATATTCAGGAATGATTTGCACGTTTTATTTTTCGCTTATACCACCTCTACCATGTCTAATTGGTTGCTTAATGGAATCACTTTCTTGTGATGCTCTGTGAAGAAAGTTCGAGTGTATGTCAGTCTGTCTGTAAGATTATAGCAATTTTATATTTGGCATGCATGTGTATCTCATGGAGCTGCACATTTTGAGTGGTGAAAGGTCAAGGTCATCCTTCAAGGTCAAAGGTCGTTATATATTGGGGTGACATAGTATTTCATGATCACATCTTGTTTTCTGAAGATATATGATGTTTGAACAATTTAACAACTTTTGCCAATCAATGGCTGTGGAATTTGGTAACCCTAACCCTAGGAATTCAAAATTCAAATGCTTGCATGAAAAGAGGTAAAATGTAACCAACCACAAGTTGCCAAACAGCATTTTAATATATTCTATTGACAATCTGAACAACAGAAATCAACTGAGGATGACAGTTGAAAGCTGAACCATAGTCCCACTTTAACCCTTTCCCACTCAGAAGTAAAATTAAAATGGCTATGTGCAAACAGCAGAACAGCCTGCGAGTAACTCACAGTCTGTTAAGGTTTTATGCTGTTTGATGCTCATCAGTATCTTAGAGTTGGAAATGAAGCCTTTCAAACTTGAATATATTAAGTAAGGACTTTAATTTAATTTGATTTTTTAAAGGACTTTTTATGCGCCAAAGTGCGTTTCTGAGTGGTAAAAGGTTAATGGAACATTATAAAAATTGTGCACTTCTCCATCTATGAGACGATTTGAAAATACCTTCGCAAACAATTAACATTATCCACGAATAAACAGTATGTAATGCAAGACCTGCTCTTCTCAAAGTTCAAGGTTATGCATTGAGATCAAAGGTCAAAGTAAAATACTATATATTTATAGCACTTGCCCATAAATTGATTTTGTAACCTGTAACAATTTAGGATGATACAAATGAAATTGCTAATATATTTAGTGATAGGTCCAGTCTGTGAGAACTGGCAAGTTTTATTAAGTGATGCCTTGAAAGGGTCAAACTCAGAGCTTCTCAACTTTATTTAATGTGGTATTGAATTGTATAGTTTAATTCAGTATTATTAAGATATGTCAGGCTCCTATATCAAAATAAGTTTCAATTTTTGCAATTTTGAGATTATTAGGTTCAGCTGTAATTTAGTAGAGTGTAGCCTAGCTAGGGTGTGGTGTGTTCCTCTTGTAGGGGCTGGATAGAAGGGCTTAGCTCATGGTTTTCCAACCGTTTCAGACCAGCCGAAGAAAATCAGGACGAGAAACCAGAGGAACAAGCGAATGGTGACGTGGTTGAAATGGAAATTAAAAAGATGGTAAGTGGAGGTAGCATTTTGTGAATTTTTTAATCTTTTGTATTATATTTGTAAAGTGTCAAAGTGAAACAAATAATGTATAGTGTAAAAATTACAGCTCATGTTTTGTATCTATAATGGGGTGATAATTTGTATGCCCCTGCAAAGAAAATGGCGGAAGGGCATACAGTGTTACCTCTGTCCGCCTTTCTTTGTTTGTGTGGAAAATTTCATGATGGGATTCCAAGATAAATGTACACAAATGATCATGATACCAAGAAAATGTGTTGCATAGTCAACTATATCACTCGTGTCAAGGTCCAGGTTGCAGTGGACCAGTGCTTTCCACAGGAATTTTTTCAGACGCCCCGGGGCTATTTGGGTTAGGGAGGGCAGACACCGCCATAAGTTAGTTTTTGTTTTCATTTATTTATGACGTTAATTGGTGCGTTATGACTCTTCACCAGAAAAACAGCTATAAAGTCTCATTGATAAAAAAAATTTGAGACCTAACTGGATCGATTCTCCAATACATACATATGAACCTGCATGACTATCAATTACTGATTATCTAGTATATTCCATTTTTATGCCACCCGTAGGGTGGCATATAGCTTTTGAACTGTTTGTCTGTCCGTCTGTCAGTCCGTCTGAAAACTTTAACATTGGCCATAACTTTTGCGATATTGGCCATAACTTTTGCGATATTGAAGATAGCAACTTGATACTTGGCATGCATGTGTATATCATGGAGCTGCACATTTTGAGTTGTGAAAGGTCAAGGTCATCCTTCAATGTCAAAAGTAAAAAAATACAATCCAAGGGAAGTAATAAGCTTCAAAAGGGTAATAATTTCTAAACCTGCCAAATGATTTATTGAAATTTTATTTCAAAGCGGTGCAATAGGGGGCAAATTCTGGAAAATATTGAGGATAAAAGTGCTTTAAAAAACACAAACATATGCCAGTTTTCTGAAGTATTAAATGAATTTTGGCACATGTGGCTATTCAAAGATTTGATGAAATAACATTGAATCGGGACAGGGATTTTCTCACTGAACATGTGTAATCGCCTGATTTGCTGTATCCTTTTTTATAAAACAATAAATACATGCACACTTTCCGTACGACTTTGTTCGTCTGCATAATTTTCACGTGCTTTTTATTGAGACAATAGAACAGCATGAAATACACAAAATACATAAGCACTGTTTAGTTGAAGATAGAATTCTTAATGTCGCATTAACATTCAAATTCGGAAGCCTGTTTCTGATTACAAATTTCATTATGCTCATTTGAGAATTAAACAAAACATTTATAGTTGTGTGTAATGGATTTAAAAATAATTTGTTAATGGTAAATAATTAATGCAAAATATCTAAACAGCAAATGTATAACTTAATTCTCAATTTTAAATTTTTCATTCAATATGGCAAATATTTGGATAGTATTAAATAAGTTCAATTTAATGAAAACTGAACTCTTTAAGAACCATTTGGTTGGTTGGTTGGATTTTAAGTTATGCCGCTTTCAACATTACGATCATATCATGACAGTCTGACTTTAAATTTGCTACTATCAATGTTGTTTTCATCACTCAACAAAAGGCTTCAAAGGGGAAAATGCCATTTTGGTAATGGTGTTCATGGAATTTTTTATAATAAGACGTTTTTACTTGTGTTTTAAGAATGGCGTGACAAAATTATTTAGGCTTAAACCAAAATATGTGATGTCGGCTGCCATGGTGGAAACCTTTGAAATATACAAAAAAGCACCTACATGATCAATATAATTAAATTGCAGACTCAAATATCTGTTTGGGAATATAAATAAGGATTTTTTGGCAAATTCTGAAATAATGAAACGGCGGCTTTGAGTATGGAATAGACATATTTTGTTTAAAGCTTTATGGATCTAAGTGTCACATGACTTCAATGCTGTACATGACATTGAAATGCGCAAGGTTTTGTATGAATACCATCTTCATTTTGGTGAAAAAGCCTGTATATTGTTAATGAAAAGGTAATTAAGAAGTGTTTGAGACTGATTTTCGGCTTCAATACAATTATAACATGTTAAGATTTTTATGCAATGTTTTGGATTGCATTTGCATGGAATAGTCAGCTTGTGTATAAAAAGTGGGCCTTATGGCTATGGGAAAATCTGGTTTAATTCAGGTGCGAAATCTGTTGTCCCAGATTAGCTTGTGCAGTCTGAAAAGGCTAATCAGGGACAACACTTTCCGCCTAAATTGTTTTTTAGCTCACCTGTCACGAAGTGACATGGTGAGCTTATGTGACCGTGTGGCGTCCGTTGTGTGTGCGTGTGTGCGTGTGTCCGTCAACAATTTGTTTGTGTAGACAGTAGAGATCACAGTTTTCATCCAATCTTAATGAAATTTGGTCAGAATGAATATCTTGATGAAATCTGGGATTGTATTTGGGTCATCTGGGGTCAAAAACTAGGTCACTAGGTCAAATAATAGAAAAACCTATTGTTGACAATATAGGACACAGTTTTCATTCAATCTTTTTGAAATTTGGCCAGAATGTTAATCTTGATGAAATCTGGGTTGGGATTGTATTTGGGTCATCTGGGGTCAACAACTAGGCTACTAGGTCAAATAATAGAAAAACCTTGTGTAGACAATAGAGGTCATAGTTTTCATCTGATCTTAATGAAATATGGTCCGAATGTTTATCTTGATAATATCTGATTTTGGATCGTATATGGGTCATCTGGGGTCAAAACTTAGGTCACCGGGTCAATTCTAGTAAAACCTTGTGTAGATGAAAGAGGTCACAGTTTTCATCACGTCTTAATGAAATTTTGTCAGAATGTATTAATTGATGAAATCTGGCTTGGGGTTGTATATGGGTCTGATAGAATTTCAGTTGATGTAGCAAGGTTAGTCAGGTGAGCAATTCAGGGCCATCATGGCCCTCTTGTTTTGCTAATAGACTTCCTTTAAACCAAAAATGCAATACAAGCGGAAAGTGTTGTCCTTGATTAGCCTGTGCGGACTGCTTGACGCATATGCACATTAAGCCTGTTTTCCCAGAGCAAGGCTCAAGTATTTTGTATGTGATAGGCTGGTGAGGGTGGAGAGGCGGGGGAGAAGAAGCAGGACATGCCCCCAAAGGAGGAGGAGGAGCCTGGCATGTGGGAGGAGACATTCAAGAACTTCCATGACTCTAAACCATACGGTATTTAACCTTCTAACATTTCTAATACTTCAATGGTTCAAATATACTTATTTGGTTAAAAAATACCTCATTTAAATTTCATAATTCAAAACCACATGGTATTAAACCTTCTTATATTTACATGGTTCTTAAAAAAAACTTTGAAAATATTCATGATTCCAAACCATATGGTATTAAGCCTTCTAATATGTCCATGGTTCTTAAATCCCTTATCGAATTTCCATGATTCCAAACCATATGGTAGTAAAAATTTCCATGATAGAAAGTTTCTTAAATATATGTGAAACTAAACCAAAGAATTATGGTTTTAAAACTTACGCAATTTCCATGTTTCTTAACTTTACAAAGATACCATTAGTTGATACCATTTAATATTTAACCTTCTAACATGTCCATTGTTATGAAATACCTTATTACATTTCCATGATTCCAAACCACATGGTAGTGAACTAAAACTTCCCTGATTCTTAATTTTGTAAAATTTCTATCATTCAAATATTTATATGATTCCAAACCGAAACCATAGGTTAGAAAACCTTTTGAAATTTTTCTGTGATTCTAAACCTACCAGAAAGTCTCTCAGTTCTTTGAAATCATTTGAAATGTCCATGATTCCAAACCATAGTGTAGTTACACTTCTTAAGTTTGCATTTAAATCTGTCAAAATTCCCTGTCTCTATATCGTACATGTATGTATTTCCATGATTAAAACCATACTGTATTAAAACATATGATATTTCTATGACTCCATATATGATGTTTTTAAATCTTAAAAGTAACATGATATTTATAGAGTACTACTTTGTAGGTCCATCTTCCGTCGGTATAGACATCTCATTTCCAGGGTTTGAACATGTCTATGGAATCCCAGAGCATGCAGATTCTATGGCCCTTAAAACCACCAAGTAAGGGCATTAATTTGTTTTTGCTTATTTGCATTTTCACCTTTTTCACCTTTTATGACAGTATTTTGCGTTTGTTTATTTAATCCTTTCCTACTCAGAAGCAAATTGAAAATGGCCATGTGCAAACAACATAAAACCAGAACAGCCTTCAAGTAACTTGCAGTCTGTTCAGGTTTTTTGTTTTTGCTGTTTGCTGCTCATCAGTATATGAGGGTTGGAAATGAAGCCTTTAAAACTTGAATTTTGTAAGAAAGGACTTATATAATAAAATTTTACTTTCTAAGGGACAGCAAATGCGTCAAAATACGTATCTTAGTGGTAAAGGGTTAACAGCCTTAAGTTGCATAAAGCAAGTTTAGCGAAAGAAAGCTACGTATATTTGTGAAAAGTGACCTACTTACAGAGGTAGATGAAGAATGGCCCTCTTCATAGCAAAATCCAATGTAGGTGAAGGTGTCGTCCCTAAAAAAGCCTGTGCAGACTGCACAAGCTTATAAGGGGCAACAAACACACAGGAATAAAGCCATGTTTTCCCTGAGTGGCGCTCAAATATATTTTTCTGCTGTTTACTCTACGCCTTTGCACCCTTATGCGCTGGCGCCCTGTTACAGGAGTGGAGATCCTTACCGCCTGTTCAACTTGGACGTGTTTGAGTATGAGCTCTATAACCCCATGGCCCTGTATGGATCCGTTCCAGTCATGCTGGCCCACAAGTGAGTCTTTACCCTTTTCTGCTCAGAAGCGAAGTAAAAATTGCTATATATTCAACCAGCATAAAACCAGGACAGCCTGTTAGTAACTCACAGGCTGTTCAGGTTTTATGCTGTTTGCTGCTCATTGGTATCATAGGGTTGGAAATTAAGGCTTTAAATCTTGAATCTAGGAAGCAAGGTTATATTTGATTTTCTAAGGGACTACAAACACATCATGAGTGAGTACATGTATAAGCAGTAAAGGTTAATGCAAAGTGTGAGATTGGTTTTATATTTATGCCCCCCTTTGAAGAAGAGGGGGTATATTGTTTTGCACATGTCGGTCCGTATGTCCGTCCGTATGTCCGTCCACCAGATGGCTTCCGGATGATAACTCAAGAGCGCTTAGGCCTAGGATCATGAAACTTCATAGGTACATTGATCATGACTTGCAGATGACCCCTATTGATTTTGAAATCCCTAGGTCAAAGGTCAAGGTCATGGCGACCCGAAATAGTAAAATAGTTTCCGGATGATAACTCATGAACGCTTATGCCTAGGATCATGAAACTTCATAGGCACATTGATATGACTCGCAGATGACCCCTATTGATTGTCAGGTTACTAGGTGAAAGGTCAAGGTCACAGTGACCTGAAATAGTAAAATGGTTTCCGGATGATAACTCAAGAACGCTTATGCCTAGGATCATGAAACTTCATAGGTACATTGATCATGACTTGCAGATGACCCCTATTGATTTTCAGGTCACTAGGTCAAAGGTCAAGGTCATAGTGACCCGAAATAGTAAAATGGTTGTCGGATGATAACTCAAAAATGCTTATGCCTAGGATCATGAAACTTCATAGGTTCATTGATCATGACTGGCAGATGACCCCTATTGATTTTCAGGTCACTAGGTCAAAGGAACAGGTCACAGTGACTCGAAACAGTAAAATGGTTTCCAGGTGATAACTCAAGAATACTTAGGCCTAGGATCATGAAACTTCATTGGTACATTTATCAGGACTTGCAGATGACCCCTATTGATTTTCAGGTCACTAGGTCAAAGGTCAAGGTCACAGTGACAAAAAACGTATTCACACAATGGGTGCCACTACAACTGACAGCCCATATGGGGGGCATGCATGGCTTACAAACAGCCTTTGTTTATAACTGGGCTTTGTCCTATAAAAAATATTGACCTTCGAGAAAACTGTTGCAATAAGCTCTCATTTGTGAATAACAATTTGTCGTAGGCCAGTGTGATGCTAGCAACTTAATATTGTGTGTTTCAAAAATTGTATGCAACTGGTTTACAAATTGTATTTTGCTTCATCAATTGAATCGCATTGTTAAAAAATTAATGCTTTTGATCTAGATGTTTCTAAAAATAATGGATGCAAAAGATTATCATGGAATGGAATACAATCACTGAAATGAGAAATCATAGATGATGATACTTGGAATATAATGCTTGTTTGAAAATTGTTTTTCAATGTAAACATGCCTGTTAACCCATTTATGCCTAGCGTCTAGAAATTGCCTTGGCAAACAGCGTAGACCCAGATGAGATGCCACATGATGTGGCATCTCATCTGGGTCTACGCTGTTTGCCTAAAGCAATTTCTGTAAGAATTGTTCTAAATATAAAAATAAGTATACTAGACATCCCTAATTTTGGAAATAAATTGATCTCATTTAGAAGGTAGGGAGAGTCCACTAGGCATAAATGGGTTAATGTTAAATAACAATGGGCCCTGACATCCAACGAGGAAGCATGAAAATGGCATTTTCTTATCTGTTCATTTGTAAAATGTGTATCTGTATACAGGGTTTGCACTTTGGATGAAAAGTCCTTGAATTATGTGCGCAAGTTTTAAAACCTTGAATTTGAAACTGCAAAAATGGGCCCTAAAATTCCTTGAATTTGTCAATACATGTATTAAGGCCTTGTATAGTTAAAAACAAAAAAATTGCAATAAAATAACCACCGCTCCCTTTGCGATAATATAATAGTGAGAAAACTGGGCTAAATGCCTGTGCGTAAAGTGTCGTCCCAGATTAGCCTGTGCAATCCGTACAGGCTAATCAGGGATAACACTTTAATCTTTTATGAAATTTTTTGTTAAAATGAAGTCTCTTCTTAGCAAAAATTCAATTGAGGCAGAAAGTGTCGTCCCTGATTAGCCTGTGCGGACTGCACAGGCTAATCTGGGACGACACTTTACGCACATGCATTATGCCCAGTTTTCTCAGAACTTGAGTCATATTACAGTGAGAAACGCACAGTAGGCATATTCTGGCACAATGCAGCTGAGACGTGGATCGACATTTCCTCAAACACAGCTGACAAGGTATGTGCTTTTTAAATCTGTTACTCATTCTTTGAATTACCAATCTCTAAAATTATCATATCATCATGCAATCGTCTTTGATTTTGTTTTAAAAAAAAAAAAGAAAAAGATTTTTACTGCTTTTTATTACACATTTAAATTGTCTTGGAAATAACAAAAACCCACGCCAAATGGCTCACATACCATAAAAATTTCTTAACTCGTTTAAAAAAAAGCAGCTTTAAAGCAAGATCTGTTGACTTAGCCCTGCCTCATCAGCCGTTCACTTTATTTCAGAACTTCCTGTCCAAGATAGCGGACATGGTGGGTGGTGGCAGTAAGGAGCTGCCCCAGACTGACACCCACTGGATCTCTGAGAGCGGGGTGGTAGACGTGTTCATCATGCTGGGCCCCACCGCCCAGGACGTGTTCTATCAGTACGCCCAGCTCACCGGCACCACCAACCTCCCACCGGTAGGGCATCCAGCAATCTTTAATATAATCTTTCTAAATTTCCCCCTTTTTTTTGAAATATTAATTATTATTTGAATTTAATGGAAATTATTACATGCCATTAAATAATGAACGTGCTCATATGAAGGGTGTTTAGGTACTTATAAAAATCATATGATCTGCTCTCTTGGAAAATAGGGCTTAATGCATTTTAATATCATAAATAATTACCTGTTATCTCTAGCTAATCCCTTTCCAGGGATTTAATTATCCGGAAAACTTTAAGTGCCGGGAATCATCCACCTCCAACAAAGAAAACCAAGTCAGGCTAAACATAGTACAATGTAACCTAACCGGAAAACAAGAACAACAACTCATCTTTCCTTTCTGGATAACCGCGAGGGCACGCCTATTTTGGCTCAGGACTTTTTCGTTCTTTTAATCGTGTTTATTTTCGAAGTTTGAGGGATAAATTTTATTTATCTTTTCTGTATATTATTTGGTTTACTTTTTTATACTTTTTATTGCAGTTTTTTGTTATAATTCTGCTTTTGCTGGGTATCGTTGTTTATAGTGCTCATGTACATGAGCATGTGCACCACGAGGTTTTCGTTCCATTTCCTTCTATAGGTAATCCACGAGGACTTCGTGCCTTTTTCCTCAATAAATAATTGAGGGCATTTGTACAGCGTTTGTTTATGAACATTGTGCTTTAAATTTAACAATTGGTTTTTGTCTGTTGTAGGCTCTTTCTGTTTCTTTTGTTTTCAGAAATGAACTTACCAAAGAGAGGTTCGTGTGGTCACATCAAGGCAAGGTGGGATTTTCACGACACTTGCCTGGCATGTACCGGTTGTACTCTACTTAAAAAGTGTGCGGTGTGCGACGTATGGTCTTACGACATATGGACACAAGCTGGTCGCCGTCGGACGTCGATCAGCCGCAAATGCCACGAACCTCTAACGGACGTTGATTATCCGGTGACTTCACTGGTCACGGATGACCAGCTGACATTTCAGTCACCGGATACCGGGCACGATGGTGGTGTTGTCTGTCGGTCATCATCTGACCGTATGACTCCCACCATACATACCGGCGACATTGATCGTGGACCTACGGGTCAATCAATGTCTGACCAAATTGCAGCCACCATTCTACAGTCTTTGGCCGGTGACGTAAGCGGTCATGATATGACCGGCGGGTCACCGGTCCGGTCATGATATGACTGGCCGGTCACCGGTCCGGTCCGGTCATGATATGACTGGCCGGTCACCGGTCCGGCCCGGTCACCGGTTCGGTCACCAGTCCGGTCTGGTCACTGGTCCGGTCCGGTCACCGTTCCGGTCTGGTCATCGGTGACCGGTCCGGTCACCTTCACCGGTCCGGTCACCGGTCAACAGTCAGAAGAAGGCATCGATCTTCATCATCTGATTACTCTTCTTCCAACTCTTCATCGACGAATGAATCTTCGTCATCAAGGAGTAGACATCGGACAAGCGCATCTTCGTTGAGTGATTCTCATCGCCGCTACGCGCCTAAGCGATCACGTCGTCGTTCACGGAGGCGCTTTTCCAGAAGATCCCGGTCTCATCGCAGCCGATCTACATCTTGACATGGCAGCTGATCCAGATCGCGACATAGCAGAAAACGAGCACGTCGACAAACCTCACGTAGACATCGTACCTACCATTCGGATAGTCTAACACCGTCTTATTCCTTTATGGAATCACATGTTTCCTCACCACATGTGTCGGCTCCCATGTTAATAGCCACACATGTTGGAACTTCAGGAGCGCAGCTAACACCTACTGCTACACTATCAGCACCACGGGTGTCTTCGACCGTATCTAGTCATATACCCCCTAATGCTACCCATTCGAATCCTTATGTTCTATGGGTACAGAATGCGTCTGGTCATTTTGTACCGGTCAATGCTGATAAGCATTATCAAATTGCTGACGTAGTGGATTATCATTCATCTTTACCAGACAATCTGGCACAAGATAGTTTCATTCCTGTTCCTGCTGTTTCTCTACCCACCTCTGTTCCTGTAGAGAGTGAAGCTGAATCGGATGCGGACATTGATACGGATAAATTTTTGGCTTCCAGTAATCAAATTTCTGAGCTGATATTCCAGACTCTGGGTGAAGAGTTGTGTCCACGACCTGTGGAGACTTCTTCTAATTCGACAATCTCGATCACTAAACAACTCGTTCGTACATTTGATCCCACCATGGTTACTAAGGCGCGTTCCCGCTTGGATACACGCCTTTCGATTGGTACTACTGTCTTATCTGTTTTTGAATCGTTGGAATCAGTGTATAAAACAATTCCTAAACGAGGAGATATGTGGAAAGTACCGAAGGATTTTGCGGAGTCTAAACTTCAGGAACGTAACTACAAACCACCAGTACCCGATCTGACTTCCGGTTTAGATTGTTCTAAATTACCATCGCAGGATCCAGACATCAATAAGCTGTTGCTTACGATGCCTAGTTCATCTACTTCAGTGTCTGTCCCTTTTTCCATGATAGAACATTGGGAAAGTAGAGAGCGAAGATCGTTAGGTCTATCCAACCAGGTAGACTTAATGCTAGCAACCTTGTTACACTTGGTTTGTGATTGGTCTGATTCAGTTCCGGAAGAACTTCTGGATTTATTGATCCACCTATCACGAACAGCATTATCCCTTTCACATAATGCTGCTGTTCAATGTCTGAGATGTTAAGGATTCGTAGAGATCTTATCCTTTCATCTTTACCTAAAGATTTTCTCTTAGAACCAGGTATGAACTCGCTCAGAACAGCTCCTCTCACACCAGGTTTCCTTTTTGGTGGAAGGATACAAGAAGCTATCACAGCTGACAAGGATGACCAACTTCATGCTTCTTTAGCTAGAAACAATTATGGACAATGCCAAGGAGCCTTTAAGCAGCCTTCTTTTAGGCCACCAGCAGTTCCAGCACCCAAGAAGGAAACAATCTTTTCTCTAAAAGACCTGCTGTTAATCCACGGTCGGGTCCTAACAGGCCTTCTTCCTATAACAGACCTTCTTTTTCTAAGAAGTTTTCTGGTAGAGATTCTGGGAAAAAGAACAAACCCAAGCTGGATCAGAGGAATTTCAAACCTTCTGCTGGCAAGGGCGTACCGCCTCCTTATCAGCCCTAGGCCCCTACCCTTTCTACCTCCACAACCTCCGGAAATACCAGTCGGGGCCAGACTTTTCCATTTTTCAAACCAATGGCTTCAAATTACTTCTTACGCATGGGTTCATTCTCTGGTTACAAAAGGCCTGACTTTTCAATTCGAAAAAAGGCCTTCACTTTTTCGCGTTCCGATAGAACTGGTATCTCAGCATCCACATATTCCACAGTCCATTCTCGGGCTCTTGGAAAAACAGGCAGTAGAAAGGGTTCAAGATCCTTATTCTCCAGGATTCTACAGTCGTCTTTTTCTTGTTCAAAAGAAAAATGGTTCCTGGAGACCAGTAATAGATTTAAAAGTGTTAAACATGTACCTTCTCAAACCAACTTTCAAAATGGAGACTCCTTCCTACATACGGAACTCCATCAAACCCCTGCACTGGGGGGTGTCTTTGGATCTGGAAGATGCGTACTTCCATGTTCCTATACATCCCAACTTTCGGAAGTACCTTCGATTCGCCTTTCATGGCCAAGTCTACCAGTTCCGGGCCATGCCATTTGGGTTGGCGACTGCCCCACGAGTTTTTACCAAACTAATGGCTGCAGTCGGAGCTCACCTCCGATTTCACGGGATTGTTCTTCTTCAGTATTTCGACGACTGGCTCTTACACCAGCTCGATCGTCATTTACTTCTGACCAACCTAGAATTCTCTTGGAAAGAACTCCTCTCTTTAAGACTCCTTCTCAATGCAGACAAATCAGACCTCATTCTTTCTCAGGACGTCACTTTCGTGGGAATGAATTTCTTGACACACATCAATCGGGTCAGAGTGTCATGTCAACGTGTATCAGACCTTCTGGTAAAGGTCAACTGGGTTTTGTCCCAATCTCATATAACAGGTCAAGAATTCCTATCTCTCAATGGTATCCTGAGCTCAGTAGCAGACTTTGTGCAGTTGGGACGTCTATTCCTACGACCTCTTCAGCATTATCTCTCAGCTTGTTGGAAATCGTCTCCGGGCAATCTGTTAAAACAGATTCCAATCCAACCTTCCCTAGTGTCTCATCTTCAGTGGTGGCTAGACGAGGAGACTCTCTTAGCAGGAGTACCACTTCTTCCTCAGCAATCGTCATTACATCTAATCACGGATGCGAGCAAGGAAGGATGGGGTTCTCACCTGGAACCTCTCGGTCTAATAGTTTCAGGGTTGTGGTCTCATCAGGAATCTCACCTTCATATCAACAATCTAGAAATGCTAGCAGTATTTCTAGCTGTATCTCATTTCCAGTCACATCTTCGAGACTCTTGTATGATGGTGTCAACAGACAACACATCGGTGGTGGCTTACATCCAGGCACAGGGGGGAACACATTCTCAATCCCTGTATCTGGAAACCAAGAAATTACTTGTTTTTTGCAAAACACTCAACATTTTTATTCTGGCCAAATACATACCAGGTCGCCTCAACGCCCTGGCAGATGGGTTGTCTCGCAAACACCAGATACTTCCATCGGAATGGACACTTCATCAAGAAGTGACCAACCAGATCTTTTTCAAGTTCGGTTATCCCCTGGTCGATCTATTTGCGACCAGACACAACTACAGACTACCTCTGTATGTGAGTCCAGTTTACTATCCAGCAGCGTGGGCAATAGATGCGCTTTCGTTCGCTTGGAACCAACTGGAAGCTTACGCCTATCCCCCACCCATTCTAATTCCCCAAATATTGGTGAAAATCAGGGTGAGCTCATGCCGGATACTCCTGATTGCCCCTTGGTGGCCCAGGAGATCTTGGTTCAACGATCTTCTCAGTCTCCTGTACGATTATCCCAGGAAACTTCCTCACAGGTCAGATCTTCTATCTCAAAGCGGCAGACTACATGCGGATCCAGTAATGTTCCACTTACACGTCTGGCCATTATCAGGCAATCTCTGCAGAAGAAATGTTTTTCTGTCAGGGCTTCAACCCTTGTTGCTTCTGCAAGGAGAAAATCCACCAGAGCAGTCTATGATGCTCACTGGAAACTCTTCTCTAATTGGTGTATTCGAGGGAAAATTGATCCCCTCAATCCCTCTGCTAGACGCATAGCGGATTTTCTCATCTATCTTTTTGATGATAAGAAACTTTCTCTTAGCTCTATCAAAGGATACAGATCTATGATTTTGCATACATTTGTTTTTACTAAGTCATCACAAATCTGCACTGATCCAGCGATTTCGGAACTGATTAGAGCTATGGAACTTAAACGTCCTGTATCTCGAACACTGGCTCCTAAATGGGATTTAGCTTGTGTACTTGGTTCGCTTACTAAGGCTCCCTATGAACCTCTTGATCAGGCTTCTTTACAGTTCCTAACCTGGAAGACCGTTTTTCTTCTTACTATGGCTTCGTCCAAACGGAGAAGTGAAATTCATTATGTCAGCCAGGATTTCTTGATAAAAATCAACTTCCCTCTATGGTTTCCAAACCCTTCAAAGTTCCAAGTCTTTCTAGAACTTGTGGACATGAAGATGATGATAGACTCCTTTGCCCGGTAAGGGCTTTGAAGTTCTACCTTAAGAGAGTAAAGTTTATTGGAGGTTCTCGTAAAAGACTTTTCATTCCATTAAAAGGGGGGGGCGATGTGTCTGCGGCTTCTATTTCCCGTTGGATAGCCTCGACAATTAAGAAAGCTTATTCTTCTCTTTCATCCAGTGATTTATCCCTGTTTAAGATAAGACCGCATGAATTAAGAGCTTTTTCGGCTTCGTGGGCTTATATTAATTATACCCCACTGTCTGAAGTGCTTCAAGCTGCTTTCTGGAGGAATCCTACCACCTTCTCCTCTTTTTATCTTCGTTCTCTTAAGTGCCAACAAGACAATTTGTATATGTTGGGTCCTCTTGTTGTGGCTCAAACTGTAATTTCTTCTATGGCGTAAGTACTCTAGGCCATCCGAGAATTAAGTACGTACAATATGGTACTAACGAAGATAATCTGAGGACATGATCTACTATCTCTGGCTGAAAAACCCTAAATATGGGTTCTGCTGTGATGGGAAAAAATATGCGAATCTTCCCGCCGCAGCTGCAAAATCAGCTAGAGATAACAGGTAATTATTTATGATATTAAAACAAATTTTAAAAGTAAATTCATTTTAATTATTAAATACTTACCTGTTATCGGTTAGTCCCACCTCCCACCCCGCTCATCGACATTTTATGTTTTTGTAAAGGAAAGATGAGTTGTTGTTCTTGTTTTCCGGTTAGGTTACATTGTACTATGTTTAGCCTGACTTGGTTTTCTTTGTTGGAGGTGGATGATTCCCGGCGCTTAAAGTTTTCCGGATAATTAACTCCCTGGAAAGGGATTAGCTAGAGATAACAGGTAAGTATTTAATAATTAAAATGAATTTTACTTAAAAAATTTGTGTTTGTAAAGTAGCGTAGCAGATTAGACTTTGCAGTCTTGGACAACTTTTCCTGCCTTGGCTTGATTTTCATTTTGAAGGGATTTCTTTTAGACAGAAAATTCTATAAAAGAGCATGCAGGGACCTTTAGTGGCACTGCATTAATTGAATATCGGATAATCAAATAATTCGGTTAATTGAATAGAAATTGAAAACACCAAACCATTTGCATCTCTTCCCGTTGTAAATATTCCACATATTCTGATAGAAAATATGGCGTAATTCGGTTAATTGAATAGCCAATTTTCTAGTGTACACTATAATCCAGCAAAGAATGTCATAAAATCTCCAAGGATACGAATCGTATTGATGATTTTGACAGACGCGCTCAATTGACAGCCTTTGTTTTCATTTCACACCATGCATGTATGCAGCGTCTGTTTAGCGTCACATGACTAACAGATGTAGTATGTGAGCATGTACAATGCAAACACTGGAGTCTCCGGTGTGCAGTCAGGCGCAACTTTCGAATGCAAACTGTCGAGTAACACATTTCAACAGTTTGTTGTTGCTTAGAAACAATTAAAGAGTGTGTTGCCGAAAACAAACTGTTGACGTGTCTTGCTCGACAGTTTGCAAAAGGTGATGAAATGTGACACTATATTCTCAGTTCGTGTATATAAACCTGCACGACTGTGTCACAGTAAATCATATCTAAACATGATGTCAAACAAGCGAAAACGCAACGATCTCAGCCTTGCTGACAAAAATGAAGTCATCAAACTGCTAGACCAGAAAATGCCGCAGACACAAATAGCGCAGAAGATGGGATGCTCCCAAGGTCAAGTGTCTCGTATATCCTCCAATCGAGCCAACATAATGGAGGAATATGAGTCTAATGCTAACCCGGAACGAAAATGTCATCATTCTGGGAAAGCGGCTGATGTGGAAGTAGCGCTCACAACCTGGTTCACAAATGCCAGGTCAAGAGACATCCCAGTGTCTGGGCCTGTTCTCGAAGAAAAAGCCTGTGACCTGGCAAAGACGCTGGACAAGCCCGAATTCAAGCCGTCTAGCGGGTGGTTATCTCGATGGAAAGAGCGAAATAACATCGTATTAAAAAAGCTACATGGCGAGAAAAAAGATGCGGATATCAGAAGCTGACCACTACATCAAACACGTTCTTCCAGACATCCTGAAGAACTATGAGGAGGACGATATATACAACGCGAACAAGACGGGCATATACTACAGGGCTTTACTTGACGGGACGCTAGTCAGCAAAGAAGAGGCGGTGGCCGGAAGCAAAAAAAAAGGACCGGATAACTGCCATGGTCGCCTGCAACATGATGGGTACGAACAAACGGCAGCTACTCATCATCAGAAAAAGCCCACAACCATGCTGCCTCCGGGGGAGAAGTCATTGCCTGTCGTATACGACAGCAACTGAAATGAGTGGATGACGGGGGCCATATTCACACAATGGCTGACGGCCTTCAACAAGGACATGAGGATTCAGAAGAGGAAGGTCATCCTCCTCATGGATAACTGCTCAGCCCCTCCCCATGACGCAGCCACAATACTCAGCAATGTAACACTGAGTTTTCTGCCACCAAACACAACATCCCTCATACAGCCATGCGATCAGGGTATCATTAGAAACCTCAAGTCCCTATATCGCCGACAGGTGGTAAAGAAGATGATAGAAGACATTGACCAGAACACCATGTCAGCAGCGGAAATCGCTAAGAAGCTTACTCTGCTGGATGCCATGCACATGCTGACCAAGGCATGGAACTGTGTAACGGAAGTCACAATCCGGAACTGCTTTGCTAAAGCAGGGTTCACAAAGTGGACCGCGCCCGAGAAACCAATGGAGACCGCGCCCGAGAAACCAATGGAGACTGCCGAACCCCCGGAATCAATGAACGCCATCAGCTTCGCAGAATGTGTTCAACACGACGACCACCTGGAATGCCATGGGATGCCAACAGATGACGACATATGCAGCGACATTCTACGAGAAGAAGAGGAACGAAGGAACCATCTAGAAATCAACATCGACAATGAAGACGCCGAAGAAGAAGACGCCAACAGGCCCATACGACTCCCTGGAACTGCCAGTGACGCAAGAAAAGCACTAGAAGAAGTACGATGATTCCTCGAGGACACTGGATGTAGCGACTACAAAGCCTTCTACGACCTTGAAGAATGGTTGAGAAAGTATCAGAGTATACGTTGTATGTTTATGTTTATATGCTGTAGGTTTATATGCTGTATGCTTATGTTTATATGCTGTATGTTTATGTTTATATGCTGTATGGTTATGTTTATATGCTGAATGATTATAATGTGCATGTATCCATTTATAAACAAGAACAACAAAATATATTTTAAATCGTTTGTACGTGTTTCTCGTCAGTATACTCGTCAGTGCCAATGTACACAATGTAGTATGTAATGTAACCGGTGAGTGAATATTATGAGTGGATTGTTGTCAATGCACCGTATAATGAATAACAAACGACTGTCTGTGCTTTTCTATGCGTTTATTGAACAATTTAAGTTTATTTCGCAATGTATTTAACAATATGGATTTGAAATAGGTTAAAAACACGATAATAATACATACTTACCAGAAGAAAAGACATTATTTATTTATTAAATGGAACACGACGTGCTGTGACGTAGAAGCGTATTTACAAACATCATCTGTAATTCGGATGAACAGTGACTGCATGTTCATTTAGATTCTACTTCGTTTAAACCAGAAACTCCAGTAAAGCAGAACTTTTCATCCCTAATTAGCCTGTGCAGACTGCACAGGCGTATCTGGGTTGACACTTTTTTAGATGCATTAAGCCTTATTTTTCATATGAGGTTTATATGAATGTGTTATGTCAATACCCTTTTGCTTGGAACATTAATTATTTAATAGCATGTGATTATTTCTCTTAAATGATAATTAGGTAAGAAGTATTGTTTCAATGAGACTGTCAAACTATATGTATTCTGTTCAAACACTTCAATTAATGGCTTTTTTTTAACACATGAGGTTGTAAGTAAATGGTCAATAAAACAACAAATAATTTAAATTGTGTTTTGAAAAAGATTTGTCACTATTTTCTTAGGTCAAAATTTGTTTGAGTTCAATTAACAGTGACAAGTCTTGTTCTGTTTCAGTTGTTTGGAATTTCATATCACCAATGTAGATGGAACTACAATGATCAAGACGATGTTAAAAGGTAATTTATTTTGAATCTGTCACTGTTTGACATTATCTGATTTGGCTCATAATATATTCATAATTAACTGCTGTTTGCTGCAGATATCAGTCATGCTCTCTTGCATAAAGTTTGTTATAGCTGTCATAATGGTCTAGTGTGAATTGGAGCATATGCAGAGCTCCAGATAAGGGTCGTATTTTCGTAATTACGAATTATTTTCAAGTCCGTTACGTATTTATTTTAAAATCTTGTCGTACCATTAGGAATTACAAAATCAAGTTACGAATATTATTTTTACATCGGTTCGTTTCGATTTTTTTTTAGAGAATTTCGCGTATTAAAGATCTTTTCGGTGCTTTTATAGAATGGTTATGGGGTTTGTTTAACAAAGCGCATTTTTTCCAATAAAAGCGGCTTGTACAGTCTCTCTGTCAAAAACAATGGCGGCGCCCAGAGAGAGTCCTAAAAAACTGCAAAGCGTGCAAAAACACGCTTTAACATATTGTACGCAAAGTGAGCCGAAGTTGAATGTTAAGAAAGACATAATAGAAAAGATCTTATACGATGTTGTATGTTCAGTTGCCGACACAGTCGGAAAAAGCTAAAAAAACGCGACACGACGGGTTCAAACTTAAACAAAAAAAACATTGAACTAGTGGAAGGGACAATTCCTGTGGCTAATCGTTGAAAAGATTGATAGGGGGGACCCGTTTTAATTGTGAAATATGTAAAAATTCATCGAAGGCATGCAATCTAAGCACAGTTTGGGCATATGAAGGTATTTGAAAAATAAAATTGTATAATACTGACTAGACACTGTTGAACTCGTATAAATAAAGTTGCTAGTATGTTTATTTTGATTTTTTGCATGAAAATAACCATTATTATATATTTTTAGATCGTTTGGAAAAGTTAAGAATTATTTTCCAAAACTTAGTAGTAACGTTAAAAATAAAATTTCAGAGTTAAGAATTATTTTTGAAGATCTGGTAGTAACATTAAGAATTTCACAAAACCTTATCTGGAGCTCTGTATGTGTGTGTATTTCCGAGCTGGTTTGGACTGAAACTTTGTCATTCAGTAGGTAAGTTTAACCAGTCAAAGGTCAAGTTGTCATTAAGTGGACAAAGGTAAAATTTTGCCATACAAATGCTTGTTGTCCCCCACTGGTGAAACCGAAGGGGGCTTATGGTTTGCGCTCTGTCTGTCAGTCAGTCTGTCACACTTTTCTAGATCCTGCAATAACTTTAAAAGTTCTTCATATTTTTTCATGAAACTTGTAACATGGACAGATGGCAATATGGAAATTATGTGCATCATTTCATTTTGTTCCTACATAAAGAATTCTGGTTGCTATGGCAACAAAAAGACTAAAAAAATTCTGAAAATGGTGGATCCTGCGATAACTTTAAAAGTTCTTCATATTTTTTTTATGAAACTTGAAACATGGATAGATGGCAATATGGAGATTATGCACGTCACTTCGTTTATTTTGTTTTTATGTCAAGAATTCTGGTTTCACCGGTAGAGGACTTGTTTTTTTTGCTTGGCAATAGTCTTGCCCAGACTGTTACTCTGTCAATATCCATGAAATTTTAAAATAACTTATCACATAGACCATCATGAGTAGACGCCTTGTCATGTGTAACAACCTTCCACCTACCTTAAAGGTCAAGGTCACACTTAGAGGTCAAAGATTTAATTTGACCATTAAACAGCTTGTGTGGACTCCAATGTCATGATTCTTGATGTACTTTATAACACAATATATTTCAAAGTTTATGCATATGGAGGCAGCCTGTCACTTATAATAACTGTGTCCCTTATTCAAAGGTCAAGGTCTTACTTTAATGTCAATGTTAAAGTTGACCATAAAACTTTATGTTAAGAGTGTAACTTTATCATTTATCTTTTATCTTTATAAGGCATTTTTCTATCTCCATTATCAAGATCACACAGCTGGTCCAGACAGAAACTTAATCATTCATCATTGAAAATTTTAATACCACTATATTATACATAACTTACCACAAATATTCACCATGTGCAGATGGTTTGTGGCCTGTAAGACCTGTCTCTTAGCTCAAAGGTCAAGGTAACATTTAAAGGTCATATGTTTCATAAGAGAACAGTTTGTGTGGACTGTAAATTCATTGACTACACAATTGACTTACAAAACTCCAGTGCCCCATTTTCAAATGTCAAGACTCATTTAAGGGCAAAGGTTAACATTTGCATGGTGCAGATTGTTAATTATAGGCATGATTGACCAGTGGCTTTACATGTGTCTGATGGGCATCTAGTACTCAAATATTGCGCTTTAAGTATTGATATTAAAATTTGCCAGTTCTGATTTGGTAGTGAATGTTATCATTTCTATTTCAGTGTCGATGCAAACTTTGATGTATATGACATTCCTTATGATGTTATATGGCTTGATATTGAGCACACAAATGGAAAAAGGTGGGCATTTAGCAATCAAAATGGTGAAATGTATCCATTTAAATTAGAATTATTCATATGGTTAAAAGAATGTTGACAGGTATATTGGAAATTAATTATGAACATAACATCAGTATTTAAAGGGACTGTCAACCACTACGACGTACAAAAGAAAAGTTGTAAAATACCGTATTTTTTTACAATTATTAGTTTATATTGATTAAAATTATACGAGTGGTATATAACATTACTTGAAAAAAGTTGAAAAGTCTTAAAATATTCAGTATATTTGGTAATAAATTTTACTGGGTATGTCTACCAGGTAACTTATTAGTTAACTATACATAACGCCCGTAGATTGATCATCATCGTTATGTGGTAAACCCAGGAATGCAAATTGTGCATGCTAGTTAATTGTATATATCTAATACAGAAAATGATCAATCTACTTGCGTTATTTATAGTGTGTATACCGTTATGTCACCTATTTTCGCGACGTTCTTTCAATTTCATATCGCGAAATTTTATTACCAAATATACTGAAAATATGAACTTTTTTCAAGTAATTTAATGTACCAGTCGTGATATTTTAATCAATATAAACAAATAATTGTAAAAGAATACGGTATTTTACAACTTTTGTTTTTCCGTCATTCGTGGTTGACAGTCCCTTTAATGTTTTCCAGGTATATCATAAAATAGTTATTCCCATTCAGTATTGTATATTGACAGGTATATCACAAACTACAGTAGAACCCCTCTAAACCGGACCCCCCCGGGACTGAGGGGAAATTCCGGTTTAGAGGGGATTCCGGTTTAGAGGGGACATTGACTATTGTACTTTCAGATGGCCAATTACATAGCCTAATCACCCTTTTTATATGACACTAAATTAGCAATTGTAATAAACAACACAAAATTAAATTGCATTAAGATTATTAAAATTTAGCACGGCGTCCTACATCAAAAACAAAACACACTAAAGAACTCCTTGTTTGTTATCAGTAATTATAATCAGTGTTAACATCTCTATTGATCAATATGAACATCACAGGGCAAGTATGTTTAAATTGTTTTGCGATTTTTACAGCTCCCAAATTTTTCGACCACCTTTATTAATTTCACGCGTCATTAATCCGCTATTCACAACTTGTTGACACTAGGTCTGAGGTGCAATAAACCAACCCTGAGCAGTTTAGAGAGGTACAATTACGTATGGAATAACCTAATGTTGATCCAAAGAATGACTGGTATTTGGAATTGAGGGGATTCTGGTCTTGAGGAGATATTTTACTCATGGTTTTATAGGAAAAAAATTGGGACCGGACAATGTGTCCGGTTTAGAGAGGATTCCGGTTTAGAGAGGATCCGGTTTAGAGGGTTTCTACTGTAGTTATTAACGTTCAGTATTTAATGTTTGACAGGTATTTCTTGTATAGTAATTAACTAGCAGTATTTAATTTTTAGTATTGTATGTTGACAGGTATATCAAAAATAGCAATTAACATTCAGGAATTTACGTTTGTCAGGTATTTCACGTGGGACCCGGCCAAGTTCCCAAACTCTGAGGAGATGATTAACAACGTGGCGAGCAAGGGCCGCAAGATGGTGACCATAGTGGACCCCCACCTAAAGAGCGACTCCAACTACGGGGTGTACGTGGAGGCCCGCGACAAGGGGTACAACGTCAAGAACAAGGACGGGGGAGACTACGACGGGTGGTGCTGGCCTGGTGAGTGAGGTGTAACCGGTTTAATGCAGGTTCATAAAGTGTTGTTCCAGATTAGCCAGTGCAGTCTGTCCAGGCTAATCAGGGACATAACTTTCCTCCTAAACTGGATTTTCGTAAGGAACAGACTTTCTTTAAACGAAAGTTCCATACAAGCGGAACATGTCTTCTCTTATTGCCCTGAGGGACTTCAAATACGTCAAAATACGTTTCTAAGTGGTAAAGTGTAAAATATGTATCTAAGTGGTAAAGTGTAAAATACGTATCTAAGTGGTAAAGTGTAAAATATGTATCTAAGTGGTAAAGTGTAAAATACGTATCTAAGTGGTAAAGTGTAAAATATGTATCTAAGTGGTAAAGTGTAAAATACGTATCTAAGTGGTAAAGGGTTAACTAAACTTGCTTCTGTTTCCCTGCCAGGTTCCTCCAGCTGGCCTGACTTCACCAACCCGGAGGTACGCAAGTGGTGGGCCTCGAAGTTCCTATTTGAGGAGTACAAGGGCAGCACACCCAGTCTGTTCACGTGGAATGACATGAATGAGCCGTCCGTGTTCAACGGGCCTGAGATCACCTTCCACAAGGACGTGAAACACATGGACGGCTTTGAGAACAGAGACTTACATAATATGTATGGCTTCTATGTGGTGAGTTGAAGGGGATTTCAGTCATGTTCTGAGAAAACTGGGCATAATGCATGTGCATAAAGTGTTGTCCCTGATTAGCCTGTACGGTCTGCACAGGCTAATCAGGGACAACACTTTCCGCCTGAATTGGATTTTTTGCTAAAAAGAGACTTCCTTTAAACAAAAAATGTCATAAAAGCGGAAAGTGTTGTCCCTGATTAGCCTGTGCGGACCGCTTTAAGCCCAGTTTTTTAAGAAGATAACATTCTTTGTCATCTTTTCAGCAACAAGCCACTGCTGAGGGCCAGTTACTGCGTAGTAACAATCAGGAGCGCTTCTTTGTGCTTACTCGTGCCTTCTTTGCTGGATCACAGAGATGGGGTAGGATTTTTAGAACGCTTATTGGCATTTTCATTGCCTCTATAACTGTTCTCCTACAAGCTCTGTCATCTTACAAAGTACTAATGGATGTCAATGTGCAAGTTTAGGTGTACAGTATTAAGTGTTGTTTTATTATAAAAAGTCTTAAATAACTTGTGGAACATTTGACAGTAAGGAAGTTAATGTTAATAATCCTAAATATCATCTATGGAAATAAATAAATAAATAAAATAAGTACATAAAAGAAAGATGTATGTCTTTATTGATTTTGGTCATGACTAGGCGAATCTGGTGGCATTATCTCAGCAGGTAATAGCTGATACTGCATAAAGCCACTTTTAATGTACTAGTGAATATTATAAAGAAATGTTGCTGGAATCAGTCCACAAATATCCAAAGATATCTATTAAAAACAGTTTAATTCCGTCTAGTAAAATAATTTGTAAAAATAAAGCTTAAAAGACACTTTATCTCATGTAAGAGTGTGTGTGTGTGTGTGTGCCCCTGTAGTTACTTTGACACTTGTGATAAAGGCTTTTTATTTTTAACTCGGCGTTTTCGGAGAAAACCCAAGGTATTGTCAGCCAGCTCATCATGTCGTCCGCTCTGCGTCGTGCTAAAACCTCAACATTTTGTTAAGGTTTTGAACATTGGCTCTAAAATCAAATTGCTTCCACCTACAACTTTGAAACTTAATATGTAGATGCACCTTGATGAGTTCTACATGCCACACCCATTTTTGGGTCACTAGGTCAAAGGTCAAGGTAACTGTGACCTTAAAAAAAAAAAAAAATCTGACAAGCTTTCATTTATTCAAAACTGCATCCGTAGATGAGCGTGGCACCTGTTATGCGGTGCTCTTGTTTAGCCAAGTTGTCTTATTTGCCATTGTAGTGTAGCAAAAATTTAACACATTTTTGTGTTGAAAGTCCGCAGTGATGAGGGACATTAGGGGGATTGATAAAAAGAACTGGTCTTGGCACTCTTCTATTTTGCTTCAGATCTTAAGGTATGATAAACTGCGATGTGTGTGTATACCCTTGTAGGTTCTGCCTGGACGGGTGATAACATGGGTGACTGGTCTCACCTGAAGGTGTCCAACCCCATGATGCTGTCCCTCAACCTCGTGGGCATCACACACTCAGGGGCAGATATTGGGGGCTTCTTCAAGAACCCAGACACGGAACTGCTTACCAGGTGGTACCAGGCAAGTACTTTATGGTTAATTTAGGTAAAGTTACATACTGAATTGTAAATTTTGGTAAGTAATTATATTGTATGGTAAATTTTGGTAAATACACATGTTGTAATTTGTATTTTTTTGCGTTTTGGGAAAAGGCCGGACTTTATTATACGGAAAAAAGTTGCATTAGAAGCCCTAATGCCATTACAGAAGAATGTATGAAGTGACAAACATAATGGATATGAATTTGAATATTGCTATACAGAGATCCACTGATATATAAATCAGACCATGTTAGCAATTAACATCATTCAAACAGTAATATTGCCAATTGTTTTTTCTATGCAAATAGACTGAACTTGAAAAAAGCCCATGCACATTGATATGGTAATGTTTAGCTTGCTAAAAGCATTATGATTGTTAGGCAAATAATGTATGAGTTTATCCATAGAGGCTTTTATTATCCTCGCCGAAATTTGTTTCAGAGGGGATATAGTAATTGGTCCCGTCCGTATGTCCGTCTATAGCATAACTGCAAATCTATTCAATGGATTTACTTCAAACTTAGAATATAAACAGATGGCAACTAGGAGAAGTGCAGTGACCAAGAACCATAGCTCTATCTACCTTAGTTTTTGAATTATCTCCCCTTTTATATAATATCAAATTGAATTTTTGTCCGGAGCATAACTCTAAATCTACTGAAGAAATTTCTTGAAACTTGAAATATAAACAGATGGCAACTAGGAGAAGTGCAGTGACCAAGAACCATAACTCTATCTACCTTAGTTTTTGAATTATCTCCCCTTAAATATAATTTCAAAGTAAATTTATGTCTGGAGCATAGCTCTAATACTACTTAAGGGATTACTTGAAACTTTAAATACAATCAGATGGCCAGTAGGAGAAGTGCAGTGACTAAGAACCATAACTCTATCTACCCTAGTTTTTGAAATATCTCCCTTTATTTAATTTTAAAGTAAATTTGTGTCTGAAGCATAACTCTAAATGTACTGAAGGGATTTACATGAAACTTTAAATATAAACAGATGGCAAGTAGAAGAAGTGCCGTGACTAAGAACCATAACTCTACCTTAGTTTTTGAATTATCTCCCTTTATTTAATTTCAAAGTTAATTTTTGTCTGGAGCATAACTCTAAATCTACTGAAGGGATTTACTTGAAACTTGAAATGTAAACAGATGGCCAGTAGGAAAAGTGCAGTGACTAAGAATCATAACTCTATCTACCTTAGTTTTTTATGCCTCCTTTGGAAGGAAAGGGGGCATATTATGATCGGACTGTCCGTCCGTCCGTCTGTCTGTCTGTCTGTCCGTCTGTCTGTCTGTCTGTCTGTCCGTTTGTCTTTCCGTCTCACTTTGCGTTTAGGTTTCGAAAAATGCTCATAATGTCCCTCGAGATATAACCTTCATATTTGGTATGCATCTGTATATGGACGAGGCCTTTCCATACGCACAAAAATTTTCACCCCTGTGACCTTGACCTTGTACTTTAGGTCCGCGTTTAAGTTTCGAAATCTGCGTGTAAGTTTAGAAAAAATGCTCATAACTTCTATGTCCCTTGAGATATAACCTTCATATTTGGTATGCATGTGTATATGGACAAGGCCATTCCATACACACACAAATTTTCACCCCTGTGACCTTGACTTTGAACTTAGGGTCCACGTTGAGATTCCGAAATCTGCGTTTAAGTTTCGAAAAATGCTCATAACTTTGTCCCTTGAGATATAACCTTCATATTCTATGTCCCTTGAGATATAACCTTCATATTTGGTATGCTGAGGCCTTTCCATACGCACACACATTTTTAACCCTGTGACCTTCAACTTGAACTTAGGGTCCGTGTTTAGGTTTCGAAATCTGCGTTTAGGTTTGGATAAATGCTCATAACTTCTATCAAAGCATTTATAGGTGGCATATGGTGACAGCTCTTTTTTTATGTCCCCGAAGGAGGGCATATAGTGCTCGGACAGTCCGTCCGTCTGTCCGTCTTTCCGTCACACTTTTGTGTTTATTTGTTATTAATTTGCTTAATCGGTTGCAAATGGTGCCTTTGGCTTTGTAAGTTTTGGATTTCAATGGTCTTTTTAGCTCGAGTATTATATATGAATTATATATATATGTGGAGCTACCCTACTCACGTTGGCGTTCTGTTTCCGTGCCGTTTCCGTTAGCGTGCAAATGTTAACTTTTCGTACTACCCCATTTATTTTCATTGTCCCTTGACATATTGCTTTCATATTTTGCATACTTGTTTAATATTAAAGATAGCAACTTGATATTTGGCATGCATGTGTATCTCATGGAGCTGCACATTTTGGGTGGTGAGTCAAGGTCACGGTCATCCTTCAAGGTCAAAGGTAAAAAAACATTGTATTTTTCTTTCCTAAAACTTTAACCTTCGATAAAGTTTTGTCATTACTTTTGAATATTGAAGATAGCAACTTGATATTTGGCATGCATGTGTATCTCACGGAGCTGTACATTTTGAGTGGTGAAAGGTCAAGGTCATCCTTCAAGGTCAAAGGTCAAATTTATGGCTTTAAATGCGCAATAGGGGGCATTGTGTTTCTGACAAACACATCTCTTGTTGAATTATCTCCCTTTATTTAATTTTAAAGTTATTTTTTGTCCAGAGCATAACTCAATATCTACTGAATGGATTTACTTGAAACTTTAAATATAAACAGATGGCAAGTAGGAGAAGTAAGAACCATAACTCTTTCTACCTTAGGTTTTGAATTATCTCCCTTTAGTTAATTTCAAAGTAAATTTTTGTCCCGAGCATAACTTTAAATCTACTGAAGGGATTTACTTGAAACAAGAAATATACGCATAATTCCAAAACTTTATAACTTATAGATCCTTGATATATAAATAGATGACACAGCTGCCATGTTTTACAAATATTATTCTACTCTCTTAAACAAATGTTGTCATACAAGCAAACACATTTTGGCGGGGATTTGGCACTACTGTGACAAGCTCTTGTGTTTAGTTAACATGTGCAAGGAAAATTCTTTGTTTGGGAAAATTGCCAAATTGGGAAAAACTTTCAAAGGGGAATGGACTGTTAAAATAAAACTGTGAAATACTGTTTAATAAAACTGTGAAATACTGTTAAATAAAACTGTGAAATACTGTTAAATAAAACTGTGAAATGCTGTTAAATAAAACTTTGAAATACTGTTAAATACTGTTAAATAAAACTGTGAAATACTGGAAAATAAAACTGTGAAATACTGTTAAATAAAACTGTGAAATACTGTTAAATAAAACTGTGAAATACTGTAAAATAAAACTGTGAAATACTGTTAAATAAAACTGTGAAATACTGTTAAATAAAACTGTGAAATACTGTTAAAGAAGGCAAACAGTCCGCATTAGCCTCATTCTGGGCAAATTGGGCTCATAGAATGTGCGTTAAATGTCATCCCAGATTGGCCCGTGGAGTCCACACATGTGTGTTAAATGTCATCCCAGATTGGCCCGTGCAGTCCACACATGTGGGTTAAATGTCATCCCAGATTTGCCCCTGCAGTCCTAGATTGGCCAGTGCAGTCCACACATGTGCGTTAAATGTCATCCCAGATTGGCCCGTGCAGTCCACACATGTGCGTTAAGTGTCATCCCAGATTGGCCTGTGCAGTCCACACATGTGCGTTAAATGTCCTCCCAGATTGGCCCGTGCAGTCCACACATGTGCGTTAAATGTCATCTCAGATTGGCCCGTGCAGTAGACACATGTGCGTTAAATGTCATCCCAGATTGGCCTGTGCAGTCCACACATGTGCGTTAAATGTCATCCCAGATTGACCCATGCAGTCCACACATGTGCGTTAAATGTCATCCCAGATTGGCCCGTGCAGTCCACACATGTGCGTTAAATGTCATCCCAGATTAGCCCGTGCAGTCCACACATGTGCGTTAAATGTCATCCCAGATTGGCCCTTGCAGTCCCAGATTGGCCCGTGCAGTCCACACATGTGCGTTAAATGTCATCCCAGATTGGCCCGTGCAGTCCACACATGTGCATTAAATGTCATCCCAGATTGGCCCATGCAGTCCACACATGTGGGTTAAATGTCATCCCAGATTGGCCCGTGCAGTCCACACATGTGCGTTAAATGTCATCCCAGATTGGCCCGTGCAGTCCACACATGTGCGTTAAATGTCATCCCATATTGGCCCGTGCAGTCCCAGATTGGCCCGTGCAGTCCATACATGTGTGTTAAATGTCATCCCAGATTGGCCTGTGCAGTCCACACATGTGCGTTAAGTGTCATCCCAGATTGGCCCGTGCAGTCCACACATGTGCGTTAAATGTCATCCAAGATTGGCCCGTGCAGTCCACACATGTGCGTTAAATGTCATCCCAGATTGGCCCATGCAGTCCACACATGTGCGTTAAATGTCATCCCATATTGGCCCGTGCAGTCCACACACGTGCGTTAAATGTCATCCCAGAATGGCCCGTGCAGTCCACACATGTGCGTTAAATGTCATCCCAGATAGCCCCGTGCAGTCCACTCATGTGCGTTAAATGTCATCCCAGATTGGCCCGTGCAGTCCACACATGTGCGTTAAATGTCATCCCAGATTAGCCCGTGCAGTCCCAGATTGGCCCGTGCAGTCCCAGATTGGCCCGTGCAGTCCACACATGTGCGTTAAATGTCATCCCAGATTGGCCCGTGCAGTCCACACATGTGCGTTAAATGTCATCCCAGATAGGCCCATGCAGTCCACACAGGCTTATCAGGGATGACACTTTCCACCTACAAGGGATTTTCATTTAAGAGAGACCAAAATTAAGCAAAAAAACCCATAAAATCTGAAAGTGCGAATTGCACAGGCTAATATCTGACAACACCATATGCACCTCTATCGCAGGCTTATCTCTGACTACACCATATGCAACTCTTGCACAGGCTAATCTGTGACGACACCGTATGCACCTCTTGCAAAGGCTAATCTGTGACGACACCGTATGCACCTCTTGCAAAGGCTAATCTGTGAGGACACCGTATGCACCTCTTGCAAAGGCTAATCTGTGACGACACCGTATGCACCTCTTGCAAAGGCTCATCTGTGAGGACACCGTATGCACCTCTTGCGCAGGCTAATCTTTGACACAGTATGCACCTCCAATAAGCCCAGTTTTCCTAGAATGTGACTCAAGTAAACAAAGTTAAGTTTTTCTCCCCCAGGCCGGCGCCTATCAGCCGTTCTTCCGAGCCCATGCCCATGTAGACACCAAACGCCGGGAACCATTCGTGCAGCCCGAGGAAAACATGAAGATCATTCGAGACGCAATCAGGGCCCGTTACTCCTACCTGCCCTTCTGGTACACGCTCTTCTATGAGGGAGAGCAGAAAGGTGTTCCACCAATGAGGCCCTTATGGGTGGAGTTTCCAAAGGACCCAAATACGTTTACTATGGACGATGAGTATTTATTAGGTAACTTGTAATTTTTGGTTTGAATTTAGTATAAGTTTAAGTTGAATTCATATTAAGGGTATTGTTTATTATATCATCATAATTCTTAATTTAAACTTCAAATTAAAATTTCTTATATATGCTTTCTTTGCTTGGAACTATTAATGGATTCCCAAAACAATTGGTGAAAGGTTCGGTATACAGTATTTGTTCATTCCTGTGTAGATGACTTCAGTGAAATTAATTTTGTGGGTTTAAAAAAGTCCTTATGTCCTTGTAAGTGCTATATTGAATGCTATTAAATGATTAAGCATATAGTTAATACACAAATTTGGTGAGTGTTACAGCAAAGTACAATAACCACAATTAACCTAGATTTTAGAAGATGCTCTAAACCCTTCCTATGTAGATCACTATTTTAGCGGCAATATGGGGAAATGTGACTTAATGCATGTGCCTAAAATGCTGTCCGCACGGGCTATCAGGGATCAGGGTCGACAATTTACGCTCTCATGGAATGTTTTGTTAAACCCTTTCCCACTCAGAAGCAAAGTAATAATGGTTATGTGCAAACAGCATAAAACCAGAACAGCCTGTGAGTAACTAGAGTCTGTTCAGGTTTTATACTGTTTGCTGCTCATCAGTATCTAAGGGTTGGAAATGAAGCCTTTAAAACTTGAATCTAGTAAGAAAGGTCTTTAATAAAATTTAACTATCTGAGGGACTACAAATGCGTAAAAATACGTATCTAAGTGGTAAAGGGTTTATTAAAGGAAGTCTCTCCTTAGGAAATCCAGTTTAGGCAGAAATGTTGTCCCTGATTTTCCAGTGCGGACAGGATATTCTTGGACGATACTTTACGCATATGTATTAAGCCCCATTTTCCCAGAACAAGGCTCATATGTTTGTGAAAACCTGCACTGTTGAGATTGCAAGGAAATCAACAGTGCATGGCATAGTTCTCAATAGAATGTGTGTTATTGCCCTTTGTCTGTAAATAAGGCGGCGTTGTTCTTGTGTATTGTTCCAGCGTGCTTCATAAGCAAGCATCAGTTTTGGGAATCATGTCTCTTCATTCATATGGGAATATTGATCTTTCTGTATTCATTAAAGCCTTTGGTTCAATATGTGTTTGTAGAATGTTTTTTGTTTGGGACTACATTATAAATGATTAGTGTAAAAATGAGAGTGATCAGGTCTGTTACCTATTATATAAGCTGCATGGTGGGAACATCAGTCTTGGGACATATTTGAACAGCTCAAGATATGCCCCTGCTTCCATATACTCTTAGTATTCTCAGTCTACTATTGAGACTGCGAAAGCTTGCATCTTGCACGACATGATAGCGGACAGAGTAGCTCCAGACCAGCCCAATACAACTCATAGGCTTGTCTTACGCTGCGCTTGCTTCATATGGTATAATACCCATTTGCACACAACATGGGTCGTTTTTTATAACATCTATACTCATTTGCTTGCAGGTTCAGCTCTGCTTGTAAAGCCAATCACGGAGCCAGGCCAGACTGGTACACAAGTCTACTTTCCGGATATGGACGGGGTACGACTGGTTTCAAGCATTTCCTGTCTTGACCAGTACACTTTTCTTGGAGATGTTTTATTATTTGTTATAATTGGGCTGCCCTCTGTGAAAAGGTAGTTAAGTGCATGTGCATAAATTGTCATGCATTATTAGCCTGTGCAGTCTGCACAGGCTAATAAGGCACTACACTTTCAGCCTTATCTTAAGTTTTTGCTAAGAAGAGACTTTCTTTTAAAAAAAAAATATTATAAAAGCCGAAAGTATTATCCCTGATTAGCCTATGCGAACTGCATAGGCAAATCAGGTATGACACTTTAAGCACATGCATTGAACCCCCTTTTCTCAGAACATGGCCAAATTGCATTCCAGTCTCCAAAGGAGGGCATTAAGTAACTGCACTCTCTGTCCATCTGTGTTTCACGGGTAGTTTTTAATGGTGTAATGTCCGATCAGGTTTTATGGTAGACCAATTTTTTGTGTCTTTTTAATGCCGGACAAGGATTTTGATTGGACCAAGAGTTATACTTCAGCATGATCAGAAGATGCAGTGTAGCTTACCGGTACTTTTCTTATGCTCCTCAGTGAAAGAAACCTTGCTACCTCTGTAAAAAAGTATTATTGACTCAATCTTGATAAAACTTGATGGAATGTTTATCTTGACATTTTCTAGGCTGAGTTTGAATGTGGGTCACCAAGTCAAATCTTACAAAACTCTTGTTACCACGCTAGAGGCCTTATTTATGACCCTTTATGAAACTTGTTCAGAATGTTTATCTTGACAATAACTTAAACAAGTTCAATCTGGTAACTTTCGTCTAGAAACTAGGGCAGTAGATCAATTCTTAAAAAAAAAATCCTACCTATCGAGGGTCGACATTTATGACTTGAGCTTCATGAACTTGGTCCGAAATTTTATCTTGGTCAGTGGCATTTAAAAACTAGGTCGCCAGGGCACATCTTAAAAACTTGTTTCCATGCTAAGGCCACTTAAATGACTCAGTCCTGTTTATCCTGACAATTTGAAGATCATTTTTTGAATGTTGGTCAGATTTGGTCAAACACAAGATCAGCTTGTCAAGTCATCAACAATCTGTGTCTGTAAACTCCGAGGAGCACTTAGGGGCCATCATGGCACTTTGAGGGCTCATCATGGCACTTTGTTTAACAAAAAGCATAGTATAAAAATCATGTCAAATTGAAAAAAAACAAAAACATATGCTTGATAGGTTTACAGATTAGTTTCCCAAGCTCTGATATGCTACAGATGCTTGCAGACTAAGGTAGCATTGCATCAACATTTAATTAGCAAGTTCCTACTTTACAAAATTAATTTTGAATAATTCAAAATGACAGTAATTATTCAATGGTGACACATTATTTTTCCTGGAAAACTAGGAGAAAAGAAATGTTGTGACCAGTATTGTTTTGATTACAGGTCTGGTATGATATAGATACGTACAAAGCCTACCAGGGTGGTCAGTCTACCTACGTAGAAGCGCCTTTATCCAAGGTAAGTTCAAATAACAAGGCCATACTTTTTATTTTGTGAAGCATGTTGTAATACATATACTTATTATGTGAATAATGTATTATATTCAATTATTTTCTGTGGTTTAGTGTGAAATAAAAGTGATTTTAAATTGATAATTTACTGTCTCAAACAGTGAAAAAAAATATTAAAAATTATATACAGTTTTCACAGTTTTATTGTCAAACAAAGTGGTTTATTACATCATGATATGAAATTCTCCAGTTTGACCCTTTTATAAAGGTTTTCCAAGGGTACAAAAGCTTTACATTAAAAGAAAATGTGTTGGTTTAGGAAGATTATGGAGGGTGCACCACTCATGAAAATAAATTCATTGAATTTGTCTGAACACTTGTGAAGAGTTAAATCTATAATCTACCAAAAACCAACAAAAACCCACTGCATATTTGATGAAGTTCCCCATATATTCTGTCCCAATTCCTAGCATTACATAGTAAATGCAGTTATTATGTCTACAAAGTATATGTTAGGTCCTGTTTAAAATGTATTAATTTTTACTTTATTTTTTTGTCACTTAATAATGCTAAATAAAAAAAAACAATTAACTAACTATTCATTGATCACAGGTCAACATCTACATTTAATGTGTTATATCAAACAGCTTTTTGGATTGTGAATATTGCCATACTCATTTGTTTTATGAATGATTTTTAGCTCGGCTGTTTTCGGAGAAAACCCGAGGTATTGTCATAGCCAGCTCGTCCGCCGTCCGCCTTGAGTTCTACAAGCCACACCCATTCTTGGGTCACTAGGTCAGAGGTCAAGGTCATTGTGACCTCTAAAAAAAAAAAAATCTTACAAGCTTTCATTTATTTAAAACTGCACCTGCAGCTGAGCGTTGGCACCCGCTTTGTGGTGCTCTTGTTTGTTTTACTTATTACTATGTTTAGAAGTGAATTCTCAGTTTTTGTAAACTACATTTCTATTTTACAAGAAATGCTTGTGCAGTGAAAAATAACTGTTCTGTCAGTGATGCAACAGTTTGTATCATATCACAAAATGTAAATGCAATTACACATACATGTCTTTTGTCTTTTAAAGTCAGATATTTGTCTTTTTGACCTTCAACATATTCTCTCATCATCATGATGTCCTTGGCCTCTCAGTATTCTCTCATAATCATGATGTCCTTGACCTCTCAGTATTCTCTCATCATCATGATGTCCTTGACCTCTCAGTATTCTCTCATAATCATGATGTCCTTGACCTCTCAGTATTCTCTCATCATCATGATGTCCTTGACCTCTCAGTATTCTCTCATAATCATGATGTCCTTGACCTCTCAGTATTCTCTCATAATCATGATGTCCTTGACCTCTCAGTATTCTCTCATAATCATGATGTCCTTGACCTCTCAGTATTCTCTCATAATATGATGTCCTTGATCTCTCAGTATTCTCTCATAATCATGATGTCCTTGACCTCTCAGTATTCTCTCATAATCATGATGTCCTTGACCTCTCAGTATTCTCTTAAAATAATTATGATGTCCTTGACCTCTCAGTATTCTCTTATAATAATCATGATGTCCTTGACCTTTTAATATATTATTTCATAATCTTGATGTTCTTGACTTTTTAACATATGAATTCTTATCATGATGGTACTTTAGAAAGAAATATATATAAAGGAAAATGTCAATTGTAAAAGTTCAACCTTAAAATACCACCATTACATTTGGAATGCATTTTTCTGTAAAACTGTAATGGCTTCCATTCTTGCTTCATTAATTTTGAGGTCTCAAAACTACCATTTTGATTTTGGTTCATTTGTCAGCAAGTCTGCACAGATATTCTGTGTATATTATTCAGTTAAACATAAATTTGCAGTTATAGACCCATTCACATCAGTTGGATTTGCTAATTTGTCATCAATTTTGTTTGGAGATGAAACAAAAACTACCAGTGTAAGTTTGTGAAAATACAACAACAATGTTTTATGTGTTCACATCTGCGTTTTTGTTTTGGAGTGTTTTTTCAAATGCCTGGAAAATTGATTAAATATTAGGTCAATTTCTTTTAATTCCAAGTATTTAAAAAAAAATGAGCCTGACCTATTTGGTGGGTATAAAACACATGGTTTCCTGAGTAGAAGGCGGAAAGCCTCTTAATGATGTTAAGAAAAAGGAAGTATATGACATCAAATACCGCATGTGACAGGGAATTGAAGCTGAAGTTAATAGCAAATATGTTTGTGTTAGGATACATCACGTTATTGGCCTAAGTTGACAAACTCTGAAATCTTTGTCACTGGAAATTACTCATATCCAGGTTATTTGTCAGTGCTTTTTTTCACCACTTTGGGAATGGGGCGGCGTCCCTTTGGAGAATAAAAGTTTTTTTTAATATTATATTTTTATGCCCCCCTTCGAAGAAGAGGGGGTATATTGTTTTGCACATGTCGGTCCGTCTGTCGGGCGGTCGGTCGGTCCGTCCGTCCGTCGGTCCGTCCACCAGATGGTTTCTGGATGATAACTCAAGAACGCTTATGCCTAGGATCATGAAACTTCATAGGTACATTGATCATGACTGGCAGATGACCCCTATTGATTTTGAGGTCACTGGGTCAAAGGTCAAGACCACAGTGACTCGTTCTTGGATGCAGTTTAGGACCACATTTGCAGATTATATTATGTACTGGTGTCGTGGGGTCTCTGTCCGTCCACCAGATGGTTTCTGGATGATAACTCAAGAACGCTTATGCCTAGGATCATGAAACTTCATAGGTACATTGATCATGACACAGTGATTCGTTCTCGGATGCAGTTTAGGACCACATTTGCAGATTATATTATGTACTGGTGTCGTGGGGTCTCTGTCCGTCCACCAGATGGTTTCCTGATGATAACTGAAGAACGCCTAGGCCTAGGATAATGAAACTTATTAGGTGCATTGATCATGAATGGCAGGTGACCCCTATTGATTTTCAGGTCACTAGGTCAAAGGTCAAGGTAACAGTGACTCAAAACAGTAAAACAGTTTCCGGATGATAACTCAAGAATGCTTACTCCTAGGTTCATGAAACTTCATAGGTACATTGATCATGACTGGCAGATGACCCCTATTGATTTTCAGGTCACTAGGTCAAAGGTCAAGGTCACAGTGACTCTAAATAGTAAAATGGTTTCCGGATGATAACTCAACAATACTTACGCTTAGGATCATGAAACTTCATAGGTACATTGATCATGACTGGCAGATAACCCCTATTGATTTTCAGGTCACTTGGTCAAAGGTCAAGGTCGCAGTGACTCGAAAGAGTAAAATGGTTTCCGGATGATAACTCAAGAATGCTTACGCCTAGGATCATGAAACTTCATAGGTACATTGATCATGACTGGCAGATGACCCCTATTGATTTTCAGGTCACTAGGTCAAAGGTCAAGGTCACAGTGACAAAAAACATAATCACACAATGGCTGCCACTACAACTGTTTTACAAACAGCCCTTGTCTAAGGTTGTAGTTATACAGCTGGAAGGGAAATTAGCTAAATGATGAGATAAATTATCTTTTTACTCCCAAATTGGCAAAAAAACTACTTTTTTTCAATTGGGAATGAAAACACGCACTGTTCATTGTATTTGAATTTCAGATTCCAGTGTTCCAGAGGGGAGGTACAATAGTGCCAAGGAAGTTGAGGATCCGTCGCTCATCGTCTCTAATGGTGCACGATCCATTCACACTTGTTGTTTGTCTTAATAAAAATGTAAGTGTATACTTATGATATTTTGTTAGCTAAAGGTTCCCGATCCATTCACACTTGTTGTTTGCGTTAATAGAAATGCAAGTGTAAACTTATGATATCTTGTTGGCTAAAAATTCACAATCGATTCACATGTATTGTTTGCCCTCATAAAAATGTAAGTGCAAACTTATGATATCTTGTTAGCTTAAGGTTCACAATCCATTCATACTTGTTGTTTGCCTTAATAAAAATTTAAGTGTAAACTTATGATATCTTGTTAGCTGAATCCATTCTCACTGAATGTTTGCATTGATAATAAATTTAAGTGAAAATGTATTCTTCTTGGTTGTACATGTTTCATTTATGTGTATTCATCTCTCTGCTTCAATATGAAAGTATGAATTGAATGTTTAAATTTTTTTTTTTTTTTAATGCACATATGAGTTGTCCGTTCTACGGCATGATTGTCAAGCAGTGCAGGATTTTGTGTGGGTGGCGTATGAAACTGTTGTACATCTTTCAAACTTATGGTTGCCATGGTGTAGTGGATATGGTGTCAGCTTAGCGAATGGGAGATCACAGGTTCAATCCCAACTGTTGAAATCTTCTTTATATCTAACCAAATAAAAAAATAGTGGTTCTTCCCAGGAAACAAACTCAGTGTTTCAATTAGCCTTATGCTTTGGATGCAATCAAGCTAAAATAAATGTGTTTAAACAAACTTTAGTTATTAATTTAAAATTTTAACTGAAAAATTTGTTGGTGATGTTGGTGTTCATCAGTTTTTTTATTATGGTTCATCAGATGCAATAATATTACACCAAATTATCAATTTATTTGTAATATACATCTATTGTTCTTTTTCTTTCAGGGTTTTGCCAATGGCAGTTTATACGTGGACGACTATCACACATTCAACTATAGAAAGGGGGAATATATATTGAGATATTTCACTTTTGAACATAATGAATTACTAAGCCAGTAAGTGAATAATTTTGAGAGATTGAATTTGGTTTGAAAGCATTTTGCTTTTCAAAGTTTTGAAGTATACAATTTTTAGCTCAGTGTTTTCAGAGAAAACCCGAGGTATTGTCATAGACAGCTCGTCGTCCGATGTCCGCGTCGTGCTAAAACCTTAACATTTTGTCAAGGTTTTGAACATTGGCTCTTAAATCAAATTGCTTCAACCTACAACTTTAAAACTTCATATGTAGATGCACCTTGATGAGTTCTACATGCCACACCCATTTTGGGTAACTAGGTCAAAGGTTAAGGTCACTGTGACCTCTAAAAAATAAAAATATAAAATAATTCTGACAAGCTTTCGCAGCCGAGCGTGGCATCCGTTATGCGGTGCTCATGTTATATTATAGTTGTTTAGTTATTAATTATAGTGGTTACTCAAGGCAAAACACTGCTAGAGTGATGAAACTATATTTATATCCATCTGAATTTGCCTACTTTTTATACAATGATATTTTAGGGTTTGTTAACATACAGCAGATTATTGGGGTGTCATTGTGAACCCAATTTTGTTGAAGTTAAATCATAGTCAAAAAGGGGTAAATGACATTCTTTTTATTGTTTATTATTCTAAAATTCTAGTATAATTAAACCCTTTCCCACTCAGAAGCAAAGTGAAAATGTGCAAACAGCATAAAACCAGAACAGCCATCAAGTAACTCAAACTTGAATATATTAAGAAATGATTTTCTAAAGGACTTCAGTGCGTCAAAATACATATATAAGTGGTAAAGGGTTAATTTAAGTTATCTAAGTGTTTCAATATTATACATATCATGCAAGTTATTGACTAGTTAGACAGAACATGTGATGTGATATTCAGCTGAAGATATATTTACCAAGGCAGTATAATCGCACCTGGTATTAAATGTGGAACCAAGACGTAATATTGTTGGTTATAGTTTTATATTCCCCTGACGGCAATATTGTAAGGAGGAAAGGTATCCAATTTCAAGCTGTTGGTCTGTTTTTAAGGACATTGGATTTCTTGTAGGGAGCATATCTTGAAAACAAGTTGAGGTGCTTAAGAACCATTACCCTTAATTCCATATTGTTAGAATAATTGCCCTTTGTTCATGTATCAACATTTAAATTTTAAATGGGTAATATCGTGCAAACTATATGATAAATCAAATTTATATTGCATAGATAGATCTAAATGATTGGAAGTTCAGTGCTCAAGAGCAATAAGTCCTACCTTTCATAACTAATTTCACAGTTATTGTCCTTGGATATTTTAATTCTTAAATTATATCCAATGCACATCTCGACTATAATATGAGATAACAAAGCGAAACTTCATTGGTTTAAAGCTGGCTTGCGGAAACAAGATCTTGAAACTAAACTGCAAATGGCCTTTGGCAAAGTGGCATGCTGAGGTGTGTGTGTGTGGGGTATATGATAGCTCAATCAAGAAAGTGACAGTTCAAGTTAGACTAAACATGTAAAGGGGGAGAATCAAAGAGTTGAATAATTTGAGAATATTAAATATGATTTTGTTCGCTTACCACACTGTGGATTTATAAAATTGTATATATTTATAGATCAAATAATACAATATTTTATTTATGTATGTTTTTATTGGACAGCTTTTTAAGCAGCTGTACTTTCTCTGTTTTAGATTGGGTGATCAGTTTGGTAAGACTGCAACACGAGAGTGGGTGGAGAAAGTGATAATTGTTGGTCTCAAAGCAGAACCTAAGAGTGTAACACTCCGATCTAAAGGTGAGTCACTGTTAAATAGGCTCCTTGTTTAGTCAGACAGCCTAGCTCAGTGGGTGGAGAGAAATGGCGATAAATCCAACTAATCAAATAACCATAGTTTTGTAAAGCAATTTTGTAGGTTTTTATGAAGTCACTTTGGAGTCTGTCTCACTGACCGTGAACTCTTTTTATAATTTTAAACTAACAAATGCATTGCCTTGTTCTGAAAACATCACTTTGTTGTATCGGGTTCATTATAAAGATAATATGAGATAGGAATTTAAAAATGTTAAAGATCAGGGTTGTTTCATTTTTTGTCTTAAGTGCTCCTAAAAGGAAAAGTAATACCCTATGATAAAATTGCTTTGATGTTATAGATATACCTTTGCCATTTAAAAACCAACTATTTATGAAATAAATGATAGAACAACTCTGAACTTCCCTCCATTATTTCTACATGATTGTGAGATTAATTCTCTTCACAACTATGTTCAGACAAATGTCAATAATTATTTCTTGTTTGCTGAATCACAACCTCTCTTAATTTATTATTTACAGAAAACGTGACCTGATTGCTACATCCCCTGATTGACCAATCATAATGATTAACTTTTCACCCTGTTTTATAACAAATTAATAATATAAAATAGCAGGCTGTGAGGCTTTTTATTTTGTTGTCATGGTTTTAATTATTAAATTATTCCCATTTTCTTCTCTTGCAGGTGTTGAGAGTTACTTAGCATGGTCTTTCAATTCTGCCAGTGGGCAACTCATTATACGGAAGCCAGGGGTCAATATTGCCACAGATTTTAGTATTAAATTATCATAGTTCATGTTTTCATTGAAAGCCTACAAACATCGATATCTGGATTCCATGTGTGAAAGAATGTAATGTGAGAGAGAAAATGATGTTAAATGAAGATTTTGGTATTATCTATAGAACTTACATTTTAACATTTAATTATCTGTTTATCTAATGTCATATAAAATATGTGTATTTGGCTACACCATTTAGGAAATATTGTTATTTTGAATCTTAGTGTATACAGCTATTTTTTTGTTTTGTCTTCTCAGTATTGTAATGTATATTGATCTAACTAATTATGCCCCCCTTCGAAGAAGAGGGGGTATATTGCTTTGCTCATGTCGGTCTGTCGGTCGGTCCGTCCACCAGGTGGTTGTCAGACGATAACTCAAGAACGCTTAGGCCTAGGATCATGAAACTTCATAGGTACATTGATCATGACTCACAGATGACCCCTATTGATTTTGAGGTCACTAGGTCAAAGGTCAAGGTCACTGTGACCCGAAATAGTAAAATGGTTTCCGGATGATAATTCAAGAAAGCTTATGCCTAGGATCATGAAACTTCATAGGTAGATTGATCATGACTAGCAGATGACCCCTATTGATTTTCAGGTCACTAGGTCAAAGGTCAAGGTCACGGTGACCCGAAATAGTAAAATGGTTTCCGGATGATAATTCAAGAACCCTTATGCCTAGGATCATGAAACTTGATAGGTAGATTGATCATGACTAGCAGATGACCCCTATTGATTTTCAGGTCACTAGGTCAAAGGTCAAGGTCACGGTGACCAGAAATAGTAAAATGGTTTCCGGATGATAACTCAAGAATGCTTATGCTTAGGATCATGAAACTTGATAGGTACATTGATCATGACTGGCAGATGACCCCTATTGATTTTCAGGTCACTAGGTCAAAGGTCAAGGTCACAGTGACCCGAAATAGTAAAATGGTTTCCTGATGATAACTCAGGAAAGCTTATGGCTACGATCATGAAACTTAATAGGTACATTGAACATGACTCGCAGATGACCCCTATTGATTTTCAGGTCACTAGGTCAAAGGTCAAGGTCACAGTGACAAAAAACATATTTACAAAATGGCTGTCACTACAACTTAGAGCCCATATGGGGGGCATGCATGTTTTACAAACAGCCCATGTTAAGGTTTGTTATAGAATCATGTGCTCAATTGAAGTTTAAAGCTGTTTATGAATAATTGACCTGTAGTATGTGATATTTGTAGGACATAATAACTGTTTCTAGAAATGAGTAGAACAACAGGATTAAGGATAAAATATTAAACTTTCAAATTGTTCTCTTCCAATACTTAAATAGTGAAATGAAATATGACCAACATATGTCTGGGCATTACTAATACTAATTTGTGTAGTGCTACATTAGCATATATATCACAGGACATGCCTTTGCTTATGTTGTTGCTGAAAAAAACAGCTATTTCATTAGCTTTCATTTAGACTTTAACATTGAAACCAGTAGCATGTTTTTACAACATTAAAATCAGGATTGTGACAATCAAGTTTGAGATTTTGTTTAAATGATTTTTGGTGGAAAGTGAATATATTTAGAAAGATCAAATTATTTTCATTTTGTCTCAAAAGTTACCTAACATTTTAATATTTTAAAAGAGTAGAATAATAAACAAAATATACAAGTATGTAGATTTGTATGCAAACAATGTTTTGGTAAATACATACAATAAAAATAATGTATAAATACAAATGAATACCATATAAATTTGATATGTCCATTGTAATATCCAATGATGTGTGATCAAATTTTGTCTGTGTGAACTGAGCAGTTGTTGTTGTGAAATAAGAAATTGCTATTTAGTCATAACAGCGTTGGAAGTGTGATTTTTGTGTGAATTTTGTTGTATTCATTAGTTAATTTGTTGTTCACTGAAATCTTTCATTTGTGTTGTACAGGTGCACTTTGGAGTATATTGTGTTTGTAGTTTATATTGATTTTTGGACCATTTTGTTAGACTGTTTTTTTCTGTCTTTTGGTATGTCTACATTTAAACTTTTCTTTATGTATCAAGTATGCTATCATTACTAAAAGTGAACTAAAAAACAACAACACATTGTGCTAAATAGACTACATGTGTTGAACACAGTCCTAATACTGCTTTTTACTTTATTCATAACATAATGTTTAGTGATAAAATTTGTGTAAAATATCATGATATAAAATTATTTTTGAATTTTATGACAGTGATCTAACTTCGTTATGGGTCGTTTGATATGTGCACTTCTGCAGGGTTTACGAATGTTGGCTTTGTTTTGGTAATTTAAGTATATAAAGTATAGTGTTACCAAAGACGGGTTTTCCCTGTTCATAGAAAACACTTCTTTCAATTGATTTGTTTTGCAACTAGTATCTGATATATGAGAAATTTATGTGGAATAAAAACAATAAAATATCAGTTTTATGCCATTGGCACAAAATACATCTGCTGCTTTATTATGTTACATGGAAAACAAAGTTTTTATCTTCATTACATTATTAAATGACATGGTACTTATTTAAACTAGTTTTTATCTTTCATACAATATTTCAGATTTATATGGTTAAGTTTATGTACATGACGCCTTTTTATCTAAATGAAGGTCATCTCAAAAGAAATATCTATGAGTGTATTTTTCTTGTATGTAATATTTTTCTGTTCAATCGTGTGTTTGTTCAAATTCAGTCCGATAAAGCCAGTAATTTCATCTTGCTCTGATTTCTCTACTGTTCTTATTGAAATCCAGTTTCAGACTGTCGTTTCATCAGTGAAAACCCTGTGTTTTAAAATTAATGTAACAACATATAATATATTAATTATTGTTGGTATCATTCCATTAAAGAAATTATTCATTTTTACTACAATATGACCTTAGTTAAGCTAAGCTAAAAATAGCTTAAGAATGTCAGAAAATTGGGGCCTTGTAAAGTACCAAAGATGAGTGCTTATTATTACATGGGGTGATGGTTATTATTTGAAATTTTACTAATAGTGATGTATTAACCCTTCACCACTAAGATACACATTTCGACGCATGTGTAGTCCCTTAGAAAGTTAAATTTTATTAAAAACCTTTCTTAGAAGATTCAAGTTTTATATTCATTTTCAACCCTTAGATACTGATGAACAGCAAACAACATAAAACCTGATCAGACTGTGCGTTACTTGCAGGCTGTTCTGGTTTTATGCTGTTTGCACGTAGCCATTTTTTGTTTGCTTCTAAGTGGGAAAGGGTTAAATTAAATGCCTGGAACCATATGTTTCCAGTTTCAATGAACATACCGTAGTGAAAGTAAAGAGTGTCTGCAAGCGTGTTATATGTATGTGTGTTTGGGATATGCATGTTATTGTGGTTGAATAGATTGTGCATTTTAGTGCTCATCATACCCTTCAAGGGGTACATTTTCTTTGCAGCATGTGATATGACGAAGAAAAAAATCTTATTATCATGGTTGTCTTTTACCAAAACTATCCTATTCATGTAGAATTCCTTTATTGTATTATTGCCAAGGCACTTAGGTCGATTCTGACATCTAAATGGTAATGAATGTGAGAAATATTGAAAATGTTGTATACTGTTATGAATTGTCCATTTGGGTGCGCAACCTGGAGTTATCGTCATATTGATTTGTCACAAAGGTAACTGTGCTGAAAATGTCGAAATTATTTAGTCGCGCTCTCTGAAAATAGGGTTTAATGCATGTGCGTTAAGTGTCGTACCAGATTAGACTGTGCTGTCGGCAATGGCTAATCAGTGATGACACTTTTTGCCTAAACTGGATATTTGCGATGAAGACATTTTCTTTAAAAGAAAATTGTTATAAAAGTAGAAAGTGTCGCCCAGATTAGCATGTGTGGACTGCACATCTTTTCACAGAGCACGGCCTAAATGTAAAACGTCTATGCTGTGGAAGATGTATAATAAACAGTAAAAATATATCCAGTAGATATGTGTCAATTATAACCCATAGGTCCAGTAAAATATCCATCCAAAATAAAGAATAATTCTGCCCCCAAGAAACCACAGAAAGTCGGAAAATAAGCTGCCGTTTACAGGAATTGGCGTCCGTATGCTAAAAAGGCGCGACTTTCTTCTGTCTTTATGATATAAACTTCAAAACACCTGGGTCCACATCGTTACCCAATTGATTTGTTATGTAACAAATTTGACGTACGCATGTTTGCAAAAATGTTTATGACATAACGATTTCTGCGTTTTTGTACACTCCATTTCATTCTAATGCTATGGTAATTTTATAAATCCAATATTTAAATTATATGGAGATGCAACACTGTCATGTTCAGTCGTCGAAGATAAGACCTTTAATAAAAAGCTGATATCTCCTTAGTAACTCAACCGGTTGTAATATGTGGTGCCTGTCCTTTCAAATTGTATTCCATGTTGAACTGGAGATCATTTTGCTGCATTTCATCGTATTCGCAGAATGAACTTTTGAATGACCTACCTTACCTTCGCGTGTGTGTTAGTGGGGGTGTTCTTGGAAATAACTTTTTATACCCACACAAAGGAAGTTTAAGGGGGTATATAGGAATGAGCTTGTCTGTCGGTCCGTATTAAGTGTCCACTGTCTAATTCAAGTTATTTTCATCCGAGCTTTACCAAACTTGGTCAGATGTTGTATCTAGATGATGTCTAGGTCAAGTTCAAATATGGGTTATGCCGGGTCAAAAACTAGGACACGGGGTCACTTTGTGCGTTTTAAACATTGAGCAGGGTGTCCGCTGTTTTATGTGAAGACAACATGCAAACTAGTCTGTGTCAATGCGGCATGTGGAGGTTACTATTTGTCACGTCTGTGACAAAGCTCTAGTTTTTGTTAACCTCAAATGGACCTTTTCACAGATTTTGGCATGTATTGAAGTTTGTAATTAAATGCTTTATATTGATGAATGTGAACATTTGATCTTATAATCTCCAGTTAAAAACTAGCATAAAATTTAAGAAAGAAAAAAGTAAGCCTCAACTGGGCTCGAGCCCCTGACCCCTGGAGTAAATGTCTATCGTTTTGTCCTCTCGACCATCCGTGCTCATACAATGAGATACGTACTTTATATAAGCAATCCTCGTAGTATCCTTAAATATAACGACAACAACAGAACTCTCCAAATTATTCAATTGTTTCGCCTTGAATTTTTGCAACGATTTATAATTTTCAGGTTTTTAAATCGCCAAAATATGCATTTAATGGATATTTTAGAGCATGGTAAATGTTCAGTATTACTGTTTCCTTGCGAATATCATATCTACAAAGAAACTTGCGAATCTGAAACTTTTTTTTATTTTTTGTCAATTTACCAAAACATGAAAAGGCCCTTTTAATACTAAATCATTAAAATGTATGCAACTGGTAGCCCTTGTTTACTTGTTGGTCAAGTAACGGTGGTATTTATAACTAAAGCCACCCACGAACAGGAAACGTTCCTTTGGTAACTAGATTTAGCAATATTTTTCTTCCCCGGCCGCCAGGGATTTGCCTTATTTTGGTCACAGACATCGCAATCGGTTGTCCTTTCCCATTTTTAAAGTCATAAATAATTTAAATAATGTCCAATCATATACTGATAGGGGAAATATAACAACCGAACATTCTTGTTTTGCGACCATCCTCGCGTCATTAACCATATTATAATGACGAAATACAAATAGGCTTTTCTTCACGTTTGCTCGCCCATGTTTAGGAGAAAAACAATTATAATTATAGGCAATAAAAACAATAGTTTAACGAGCATTTATATATTATAACGCATACTCTCCAGCCTCAAATGCCTCAGTCACAAATGATCCGATCGCCGACCGATGTTTTCGATCTCCAGGCATATCGGGAAGACTGAACACGTCAGAGCCGCCCGCCGTCCGATGATAAACAAAGAATAATACATCAGTCACAAATAGAGACCCGATTTGCGGACGACGTATTTTTCCGATCGTCCAAGTATAATGATTTAAAACCATAGGAAGGTTTAGGTGTTTAGAACTGGAGATCTAACCTTATCAATAGGTTAACGAGTATTGTATGTATTTTCAATTGTTTGTTGAGAGGGACATCCATTAACAATGCAGCCCTCCATGTATATGGACTTTCAAAGGCTTCATAATTTTAAAATTGCTTTTCTACATTCGTTTGGTGCGTTACACTTATCGCTTATTGTGGTTCATAGTAAGTTTTGAGGTCCATACGTATCGTCTTTTAACTAAAATGGCTTGTTTTCCAATGTTTATTGTAATACATAATGTTGTATAGTAATAACATTCTACTAGTTGTATTCTATTTAAACGTGTTAGTTGAAATGTTTTTTTATTACTTTGTATTTCCCTTTTTTTCTGCCGTCTAACACTGCATAATAACGTTTTCTACTAGCAATTTTCTCCAAAATTGAAAGAAAATCAACACACTTTATCATGATCTTGTTTAGGGAAAATGTTTTTTTACATGTGCATTGGTTATATGAATTAAATACACGTGTAAAGCAACAACTATATTTGTTCCAATTCCTCTTTATTTATCGACGGATTATTGTCAAAATTTAATACATGAACGAATAAACCATGTTTCTTAAATTTAGTCGTGATTTGATGATTTAACATTTAAAGAGTAAGAACACTGTTAAATAAAAACAAATATCAATTAACCAATATAAAATGATCCTCTTTCAGTGAAAGTTAGTCAACATTTCAACATGATTCAAGTTACACTAAATAATTCTCTTTTCAGTTAAGATCAGTATCAGACTCGTCAACTCTTGACTCTGATTACAAACTGACACATTTATCTCACCGAACAGCCATAATATATGAAGAATGCCTTTGATTTGTTCATAAATGTTTGAAAACCGGCCCGTTCAGGTTCACGTAGGCTACACTGGGCTGCTTATCGTGGCTATACATGCATGTGCAACTCGTTACAAACACGTTAAGCCTATTTAGATCGAGTGAATTTAATGTCAGAGCAAACGTTCGTAATGTGTGATTTAAGACTTGTTAAATACACATTTGAACGCACGGTACTTACTGGTGTTCAATACACGGCGGCCTTTACGGTCGACCCGTCCGCCATTGTAAAAGTAATCCAGTATTGGTTGACAAATGTATACGCATGAATCGCACTCACACACGTTTTAATCAAATATTGGAATTGATGTTTTTATCAGACCGTCCTTCGAAAAGAAAAATATAGAAAAAGAAAATAAATAATGTTGTCATACTTCAATAACATACCCATGTTTTGTGATATGTAAGTATAAACACGCAACACGGAATCAGTTGGTTAAAGAAAAAATAGCGTATTATTTAGAAATCGATGTTCGAAACATATTTGCATTTCACTATTTTGTTATTCATTGTGCTGAACCGTATACAATGATTCCCGGAGTACCCGATTAGTTACACGTTACATGATAAGCATTAATATAATAATAAATATGTTTATTTATAAATAAATATCATTTATTGAATCTCCAAATATAATTATTTCTTTAATTTCAATCTAAATTAATAGTTTGGTTTGTTTCACATTGTTAATAAAATGTAATTTGTAATTTCAATGCAAACATGTTGGTTCCACATATATCGCATTTGAATTGGCTGTTCTATTACACGGATTATTTGATATATATATGTATATGGTTTTAATGGGTTATCATTTCAGGTAAAAAAAATATGTTTTTATGTATTCTATAAATAAGTGGTGTTGATATTTATTTGATTATAATATTTGACATTCGTATTTTATGTTATGCATTATCTATTTCATGCGCTCAGAGCGTTAATAAAATGTAATTTGTAATTTCAATGCAAACATGTTGGTTCCACATATATCGCATTTGAATTGGCTGTTCTATTACACGGATTATTTGATATATATATGTATATGGTTTTAATGGGTTATCATTTCAGGTAAAAAAAATATGTTTTTATGTATTCTATAAATAAGTGGTGTTGATATTTATTTGATTATAATATTTGACATTCGTATTATATGTTATGCATTATCTATTTCATGCGCTCAGAGCATATGTAAAAAACATTTCTTAATTTGTATGGATTATGTTAATGGTTGTTTTAATTTATTTTTTATTTTTAATATATATTTTAAATATTCAATTTTGGGTCATCTTTTATTGGCAATATCATTATGCGTGTTTCCCTTTTATAGACTGGGCATACATGTTCATGCTTCAAATCAGATGGGATTTTTCCAAGATTGTCCAAGAGATAGGAATATTTTCAAGATTGAAGTCAGGATTGGGTTCTTTCTATGCTGCATTCCTTTAGTACTCTGCATTGTTTTTTTATCAGGCCTTATGGATTTTAAGATTTTGTGATGTTGATGTGTGGCATGGATGGAGGTGGGCTGAGGCCTTTGTCAGGAATAGCTTCAGATCTTCACAGATGCGATTTGTGTGTAGGCATCTTGGAATTTTCTGTTGAGGTTATTAGCTTTGTTTTGTGTTTCCGATGTTGAGGAGGACATTTTCCTAAAGAGGTGGTTAGGTCGGGCTTACAGTTGTTTTAGTCTTTATGTATGAGAATAGTTTTTTTAATGGAATTTGGAGTTTGCTTGTTTATCTTGTTCTTAGATTGGGATGTCAAATATGAGATTTTTAATGTATTGTCAATATGATTGGAGATGCTATATGTGGATTTGCATGTTTATGTCCCCGACATATTGTTTTTGCCATGTCTGTACATTTTGAGTGGTGAAAGGTCAAGGTCTAGGTCATCCTTTAAGGTCAAAGGTCAAACAAACTAATTAAAAGCGGCGCAGAAGGGGACATAGTGTTTCGGACAAACACATTTCTTGTTAGTTTCTGTTTTAGTTTCTTTAGGTTATTGCTTTTACGGTTTTGTTGTTGAGATTTAAGATATTTGCGTTTATATGCTTTCATTTTTGTCATTAATTCTTAAGCTACACAAGTATTTTTATTACTTTTGTTAGAATGTGTTTTTAATTGTATTCCAAATAGTTCCTTGTCTTGGTCATCATTTGTTTAATTTGATAATTTAATTTGTGTTTCTTGTAGGTCCGTTTTAATTTTAAGCCAATCTGTTAATGAGAAGTCTTTTTATTTCTCTTAGTTTAGGTTTGCATCTTCTAAGGGAGGTGGAAAGATCGAGAAAGGGAATATCATGGTCAGATTCATCGATAGGCGGTATTGTTACGAAGCTGTCGATTATAGCAGGGTAGTTTGTAAGATCAAGATCAAGATCAAGAATTGTATCACAACGTGTAGGTTTATTTGCGATTTGTGTGAGAGAATCGTCATCTACTAAATTAGGAAGTTCTTGGCTTTGTTTAATATTTGGTATTTTCTCGGAGAGCAGCTTGAGATTTTCTAGTAAATATTAAGTTAAGTTCTCCACTTAGAATAATAATGGAAGTTAGATTTGCGTTTATTTTACTTAAGGATACATGTTTAGTTGTTAAGTGATGTGTCATCGTTTGGTTGTGGTCTGCAAAATGAGTAAATTAAGATTTCAGCCCAGACTATTTCGCAAAGTTACTGTGATATTTCCAAAGAGTTTGATCGCTTAAATTTTTGATCGTTTGGCATTAAGGTAAACTATTTTAACCATTTTAATCGGAATCGACGGCCATTTGTTCGCAGGTTATCCCCTAATTTATCCAGACGCAAACAACGAGTTCTGTATCGTAGCCCACCCTAGCCCATTCGTAGACTTTTCTGAAGTACTTGAAATATGGTTTTATTTATAAAATGCTTTTAACGTAAACGTCCTTAACATTTCTATTCGTCAATTCATATTGGGAAACAATCGCACACAAAAAATTAATACCAAAACACAACGCAAATTAAATTATACATAATGCAACAAAGTTCTGCAATATATACACACGTGTAAAAAAAAGAAAAGAATACTTAGTCGGGACGAGATACAAAAAAACAACGACTTATAATTTCCTTTAAATGTCAAATGATTTACACCTGATTACCTTTCAGACCCTTTTCCCTCACCAAGTAGTCACAACGATAATAACTACAACTTCCACAGCTCTGTGCTATGCAGTGTCATCCAAATCAGATACGTATCAAAGAATTTCTTTCCAGCAATATTACGTGACTGGAATTTCCTTTGATATCATATAAGACACAATACCTCTCTTAAATGTTTGAAAGCGAGTGTATGCGTTTTAATATCGACATGCTTTTTTATTTAATAAAGAGATGAGTATGAATAAAGGTTATTATATACAATTAATAAACGATGATTTTTATAAGGAACCGTCAATCAATTGTTGACTTTAATAATGCGTTTACTGGTACTTTTTTTCAATAATAGTCTTAATGTGTTCTATGAACGAATGTGCATATATTAATATTGTTGTTTTTCATTTGTGTATAGAAGTGTACTTCGGTTTAATTTCTGGAACTACTTATTTTGAACTATTTTTCTAGTTTACTTATTAATTAGAGTTGTGTCTGTTTAAAGAAGTAATAATATCGTAAAAAGTCGCTTTCAATAATCTCATCTGAAACGTTACTCACACCCGTCGACACTTATCATATTGGCTCAAACAAACCTCTCCTAAGTAGTAGTCAAAACACTTTTTCTGACTTCTTTGCATTCATCCAGGATAGAGAGATATCATTAAAAAATGTTTGCATTTTTTTAAAGATTGTTATTCTTTATAGCATTTAACATATATTTAATCACATACTTAAACAGGAATATATAATCATTATATATTTGTTGTTGTTCTCTTTTGACGCACACTCTATACTTGTCGACAAAAACTGGTCAAATGAACGCCAAACAATATAATCAGCTAGGGCTCCAACTCACAAAATTCGATTTGAACGCATTTTTTTTCAATTTGTACTTGTACTAGGAGCAATTATTCAGGCGAGCTTTTTTACGTGTTGCATTTCCTATTATAACTTTACATACTTTAGTCATGATGGAATCATGCACATAATCTTGAAGCACATGTGTATAGGTTTGGTTCACTTGGACTCACGTTCCATCTGGTATTTCGGTTATACATAATAAACAAAGCGATAATGACCATTCGTTAACATTCAATTACTGGTATTTGATGACATCTACTATAGGTACAGACTGCGAAATTAATCTAAACCATCATTTCATCGTCTTTGTAAATAAATGTCAAGTGGTTACTAAAAATCTGGCTGTGCAATTTGTCTTTAAACGGGTTTTATAAATTCCTCATTTCAGGTAGTTGTTACGTGCAAAAAAACATGAAACTAATTATTTAATGATTTGCTGTCGTGTGTATGCAAAAATACTTGAGTTTAAATATGTCATTTAATTTGCTTAAGCAGAATGTTTTTTACCGTTAACAATACTTAAATTGTTACTGGCTCTTTCCCGGATCTTTAATTTAATATGAAACCATTGTCAACAATAATGGACTCAAACTTTGTAAATTAAATTAATTATTTTGACGTCAGTACGTTCTTATTTACAGCATAGTACTCTTGTCTCTTGTTGAACCTTGGGCCACGATAACATGTGTTTTTATTCCTACTTTTTTATCGTTGTATCTCAGTATATTCTGGTTTTCCCCTCCAAAAAACACACACACAACAACATAAAACAAAAATAAATAAATAGAATACACATTGTTGTAATTGACATACCGTTATTGCTAAAACCAATATATTCTGCATATGTCGGCATCTTCATTTTTTTGTATGATATATATGAACATGCAAATAAATATTAAAATCGCATCTACCGCATCACGTGTAGTGTTTGAATGGTTTTCAATTTCACATTATGGTTATGCATAAAACCGATATTTCGTTTAACATTGACTCATAAAGCAAGACATTACTCCTTTGTGCCTTTTCTAATAAGGACCAAATAAGTTGGCATTTTATCACTATTTATATATTATCGTTGCATGTGAAATAAATATTCTCAAAATGAATGATAACTAGATACGAATGCAATAAGTAAAATGTTATACATGTACACAGCAAGAGGTATTTAAAGATGTATGAACATTCTTAAATATTTATAGGCACATGTAAACGGCAAATAAGCATCAAATGTGACTTTTGTAGATCTATTCTGAGTTAATTTTATCTAACAATCAGCACAATTCTGAAAAAGGACCTATACTCATCCCGACGAATGCATTTGCCTTGAAAAGGTAAATCCATATGTCAACGAGGCATAGGCACTTACTGTTAGACCTTGTCATATCAAGGTGCGTAACTGCCTCTAGTTTCGTCGTAATGAATGGAAAGAATGCCTTCATTTATTCCATTTCTTATCGAGTTACAGAGAGACATTTCTTCATATGTTCCCATTAATACACTACGAGGTATATTCGTACTCTTATGATCTGTTTGTGTTTTTTCATGAATAATTGAGTGCGGTCACAGAATCAATTCGTTAGGTGGTCCTTACAGTAATCTGATGCAACATAACTCATGCCGTACTTGGGAGGTGTCCTCTAGATTCTTTTAACCAACGCTACTTTTACGCTCTGTATAACAAATGTATTTTTGGAGCAACTTATGAATGATTAGAAATATAGTGTTTTCTTGATTAATTGACGTCTGCTTTGAAATATCTCTGAAAGTTTTACCATTTGAATAATTATTGTGTAACCTCATTTGAAATTAATTGCATATTTTGCGTCTTGAATTAATATCAAGCAGAATCAGACGTGATATCAATGTAATCTTTTGTTTTGTGTTTTCGCTTGATTATTCAAAAAGATAATTTTCAAATAAGACCTGCGTTTCTTTAAGAACAATCAACACAAATATTCAGCAGAACTCTACTAAGACGCATTACGACGGAATGCGGCTGATATATTGTGGCCAAAACGACTGTGCAAATATAACTTTTAACCGCCTTGGGTATGTACTTGAATTGTCTCTATCACCTAACTAAAGTTTCTTCCGACATTGTTAATGTGTTAATCCCTTGCGTGCGCAATAATGTTTGATATTCTTTGGGAATCACAGGCAGTAGTGAATAATAATTAAACTTTTCCAGTGGATTTATGCTGTATAAGCGTTGCATTTCACTTAACGTACAATGTGTATTTTTTATAATTATATAAATGTCAAATCGTTTTATACCATCGTTGAACCAGTTTACCAGAAATATTGACTTTTTATTTATTTTAATATCTTTGTTTCTTTCATATGACATGTTTACATATACAAATGCCTCCTTTTCACGCTGTAGATGCATATCGGTGGCCTTTTTGTCAAAATGCTGCCTCTCATTCTTGGCCGTCTCTCTGTCATAAACAAGAAAATGGATGATCGACATTTACACAACAGGTAAGAAAATCTTAAATTGAAACCCATAAACACATTTGTGCATAAAAAGAGGTGGTCTATGAGTTGAAGCATATATCCAACCACAGGTTCACCGTATTCTGCAGGTCCAAACACTCATCACAATCTCCATCTTTCAGAAAGTCTTAAATGTGACATGTTACTGTTATATTGTCTAAGTTATCTCTATTACATCCATAGGTTGCTAAACAGTGCACACACATCGCGACATTTGCGTTAAGACACAATCACAATAAATTTGTATCATTTTAACTTTGCGGTTAAAAAAGCGATATATTCAATTAAAAAATGAGTTGCGTATAATGCTATGCAAAAGCGAATAACGCAAATACCTTCAGCTCTTTGAATAAATGGACCTTTTTACGTTTTGATAAATTGACAAAAATAAAGAAACGTTGTTTCAGATTCGCAAATTTTCGTTGTTGTTATGATATTTGCGAGGAAATAGTAATACTGAACATTTACCATTCTCTAAAATATCCATTATGTGTATCTTTTGACGATTTGAAAACCTGAAAACTATAAAGCGTTGCAACGCGAAACGATTAAATAATTTGGAAAATTCTGTTGTTGTTGTTATATTTTTTGAAACGAAGAGGATTGCGTATATAAAGTAAAAAATACATTCCCTCATAGCATGAGCACGGATAGCCGAGTGGTCAAAGCGGAAGACTTTTACACCAGGACTCCAGGGGTGAGTGTTTCGAGCCCAGTCATGGGTTATTTTTTTCTTTTTTAAATTGTATGCTTGTTTGTATGACGGGAGTTTTTTGGGTCCAATATTAATATTTATCATAATAAAGCATTTAATGACGAACTTCAATACATGACACAATCTGTGAAAAGGCCCCTTTAAGATATGCAGGTGGATACACTGTGGAGGCTGTACGTCTCGAAGCCACATTATCGTGCATCAATATAGACATAAAATACACAATTAATTTTTTTTCTTTCCACTTTTGTCATTTATGCACATGCCTCGTTGAAAAATGCACTTGCTTTCTTGTACTTGTTTGACATTTCCTTTCAAGAAGATAGACTGAAAGTGCACGTTGTATAAATCCTGTGGTATATTTGAATGTTATTCTCGTTTTTTAAAAAAATCATCAACACGAATATATCATTACAATATTCAAGCGTGCGATGACATCTGTATATTTTGTGTGTTTATAAACCTAAATATTATGTATAGTACGAATACTATTTCATCATTTTGACAAAGTAGCGGTTTAAGTATTAGCCCTAAAAGGATAGATAAACAATCTGAACGCATCGGACAGTGGGCTACACCACACCGTCTCGCCGATATGGCGGAATTGTCCGAGGTGTCCCGATTGGATAGATAAACACATACCGCTGCAAACAGACATGTACATACACATGACCTATACAACTGGATCATTCACTATTCACGCTTTAGACCAGATGAAGGACAGCGTGGTCTGGAAGCACGTGATCTGAAGGTTGCTTATTAAGAAACTGATAACTCATTGAACTTTTTATTTCATAATAAAGTTAAGAGCTTGTTCTGTAAAATGTTACCAAAAGTACAACATACGTTGCCGCAAAAAGTCGATCAAAACACCATGTTAAAATTCATCTCAATCGGTAAAAGTTTATCTATTTGGTAGATTAATAATCGTAGTGTTTTGGGATATGCGTTTATTTGTGATGTATTTGTGGTAAATATACATATGTTTGGATATGCGGTAATTTTGGTGTTTTTTAGGTAAATATACCATTAAGAGTATAAATGAAATTAGTCTATTAAGCATTCCATCTGATCAAATAAGAGAACATACAGTTAAAAAAGAAACCATACGAATAAAAACATACGTAACATATGGATAATACACTGGGCATTGAATTTTCTGACTAGGTTTATACTCTTTTTATAATAGTGTATGGTAAACAATACAATTATCTAAAGTATTTGTTTTGTGAAACATCGTTTGTTTTTCTTTCTCACGACCATGAACTTATTTAACCCATTTATGCCTAGCGTCTAGAAAAAAGGCCTTGGCAAACAGCGTAGACCCAGATGAGACGCCGCATGATGCGGCGTCTCATCAGGGTCTGCGCTGTTTGCTTTAAGGAATTTCTGTCAGAAATATTCAAAATATAGAAATAAGTATACTACACATCCCTAATTTTGAAAATAAATTGATCCAATTTAGAAGGATGGGAGAGTCCACTTGGCATAAATGGGTTAAGTACAAACATTTGCTAGCATGCACCCGTTTTGAGACACATGCGTTTATAACCGGCTAAGGTCAATGAACTTTGTACAGGCGTTACCAAGTGTGTGCTCTATCATGTCGGCTTAATTGATAACTGATTGGCAAGAATGCCAAATAGCGGTGTGCACTTTTCCTTGTCGATATTGTATAGTGTGCGAAATCGATGAAGAAATTTATTATTGACAGATGATTATAACTATACATCTAAATCTGTTTGACGATCTGAGCATGCATTTGCATACGTCCTAATAATATATATTGATCGAGTATGACCTAGGGCTAGGTGACATTGAGATTTTCGACAGTCTCTTTCATGTTCCACGATCTTACATGTTTTTGGATATAGGTGACGTCGGGTCACATACTTGTTTTCCAGAAATATTCAATATTTTCGTACATGTTTTATCGACAGCTACGAACATATGCTTAACTGTTTAACTTTTGTGGCAAAATCAAGTTAACTAATTAATCTGAATATAACTTTGGTGGTGATCAATAATATCTTGTTAGATACAAAACACCATGGCACCTGCTACGTCAATTGTGGGCAGTACGAACTTTCCAATAACATTACATTATGCAAATTCGATATGAAACTGTGTCAATGGCAACCTTAAGGGTTACATTATTTAATGTTTTGAACACTAATCTGTTATTACCACGAAATTGGTGCATATTATTACATGTACCATAAATGTTAACGCCATAAATATCCTACTTCGACATTCACTGTGTGATTTATTATGCATATTAAAGGAAGAAATAAAGATAGCAACATAATTTTTGTACATGATTAAGAAATGCAAATGGTAAAGAATTGTATTAGGCTTGCCACGGCTGCAATATATCCGATATAATTAAGGTGGGTAAGGTGGTTTTTTATATTGACGTTGTATCTTGATTGTGTAATTTTATGTATCTCTAGAATGACAGTGTGTTAAAAAAAAATCTTATCCAAATATTTAATTCGACATAATGATTTGCTACTTATATCTTTGCCCCAAAGAACTAACCATATCACATTAAATCAAATCAACTTGCTTACGGGTAAACAAAGAGCATCTGCGACAATTGATCAAATCTAACACACGCGGATTAAACAAGCTAAATCCAGTACAGCTGTTGTTACAATAGATTTATTATTTAAGTAGGATCAGTCCTTTTTTGTACCACCTTTGGGATGTTCTAGAATAAAAACTTGTGACCGCATTTTATTTGTTCCAAATTGTCATTGTAGAGATACACATTTATCTGATTGCAACCTTTCCCAGTCCGGAAAATCGTCATACGAACACTTTGTATAGGAGTTAATCAGTGCAACAAGTCTTGAGCAGTCCTCGTCAGCATTTCACAACACGTTCCGTTTTTATGCTCAACGTAACATTCCACGAGTTTTGCGCTATTATGTTCATGATATTCGTAAGACCGCGATTAATAGTGATAAATGAAAGACTTAGTTTCAAATATGACTGTTGTTCTGTTTGCTATTCAATCGAGACGTCGATTAAAACACTCGACATTCCATGCAGGACACTACGTTACCAGGGTACCGTTGTTTCATAATGTGACGGCTTTAGATTCTTTATGAAATGGACTTATGTTTGTCCAGAGCTGTATGCAATTGTTAGCTACATTTGGGAAGGTGTTAAATGTTGCAAAGGCACTTGAAGCTGTTCTGGTAAAACAGGTGTCGAAATGAATGCTGATATGTGTTTTGCAGTTAGTATCGGACGGAATGTTTATTTTTTTTAACAAACTAGACTATTTCAGAACAACAATAGTCCTGCATAAAGCAATCTTTGAAATTGAGAAACCCCAAGTTTCACATTGCAGTGAGAATCGTCTCGGAATTCTGGAGTAAACGTCATTTTTCTAATGCAAATGTTAATATCGTATTTAAAAGCAACCCAAAAAAACGCACGCGCTGGATTTGTCTGCATCTATGACGTGATTGAATATTGTACTTCCACACTCTCACAATTAATTGATAAAGCGGCTTGTGAATAGATTGTCGAAATGACATTTTGTTCAACTATATGCCGCAGATAAAAATACAAAACTTTACTTTAGGGAGTTTTATTTCAGTAATGACATAGTCACAAACTGCAATTACATTTTCGTAATGAGTTATCATTATCCGACATTTAAAAAAAAACAAGAGGGAAACCTCTGAATAATAAAGTGTTCGGATGGCCGAGAGATTACGGCGATAGCCTTCTTAACCAAAGGTCTTATGTACATGGAATCCCGACATTATCTAAATGTTTTACTTCTTTTTCTATTATTTAATTGTTTTATTTTTATTTCACTGGAGCAATTTTGATGATATCTGTAAAATTATGGGAATTTAACTTCATACCTCACCATGTAAAAATATATTCACAAGTCCCTTTTTAAAACCAGTTTGAAGGATCTTTTAACTAATTGTTACTCTTAAATGGATTTGTAAAAAAAATAATTGTATCAAATTAATCCTGCTGGTTTATTAAAAAAACTTTATTTTTTAATAATATATTGTATAATTTTAACTTGTGTGAGTCTGTTTGTGGAATCTTTTTTGCAAATAAGAAGGCCTATGATTTATTAATGTCGGACAAATACAGTGAAGCTGCAAAGATTTGCAGCTACAGAAATAATATTGTACCACACCGATTGTCTTTTTGACATAAATGGCTACTTTAACTGTGTACACAATCTCTGTTGTCAAGTCATGCTTATAAAATTTCAAACAGTTCACTCATACTGACAATGGACTTCCAGGTTATAAAAACATACAAATAGTTAAACAGGATATTCAAAAATGTACATAAACATGAAATAATGGCTATTGGTATGCATACATTGTTTGTAAGGTCTGAGTAATCTATAGCCTGCTGAATGTATCTTTCGAATGTCCGATCAAATGCGTTCTCATTTAACAATATGAACATCCGTTTGTCCAGCATACTAAAGTGTAGTTTCTTGCCTTCATGACCAATTTAAAATGGACATGACAAGGAACAAATTAGCAAAATATATCTCAGAGGCCGGAGAGTTGTTAACAAACAGATGTGTGATTATCCATCAATCATTTTCTCTTCCATTGTAATTTTTTCCCAACAGTTGCATGTTCACATTTTAGTTTATAGTTTTATAAAAAGATATCGAAATCGAATAAAACATTCGCAACCTAAAGTTACAATTACTAAAATCCCATTCTTTAGGTCGCATTATATTTGAAGATGGGCTTTTCCGAAATTGCCGTTCGTCCGGTAAAGTTATTTCTAATAGTATACTTTTCCATGATACATATTTTTTCACAATCGGTTAAGTTAAAATGTCGTTTTAACATAATCAAAGTATCAAACCGTTGCATAATAGAGAAACAAACTTCCTTTAGTGGTACAAAATAACTTGCCCTTATGAAGAAACAATACTATAGCAAAGTTTTGTTTAAATAAAGACACTCACAGAGGTAAGTGTTTTGAATGAACAACTACTCAATCATGATTTTCAGATAAAAATATACTATTTATACTATTTTAGTTATAATGGTTAAGAATAAAATATAATCTTACTTTACCAAACGTTTTTATTGAAATCATGCTTACCATTGCTACCAACCTGTGTTCCATACCTTAAAAATTGTTCTTATATTTATGTACAAATCACATTCGAGCGTTATCTTAGTCTTTTCAAATTTTAGATTTATGAAAATGTGTGGCATCTCTTTATAATTAATATTATTTGAAACAAACTAACAAGGTTTCGAACCTTATGTATTTGTGTCCACACAATCCAATACACCATATTATCTTTTTTACAATGGCATGAATATAACTACGGTACTTTATATTCTAAAAACTACTTGCTTTACTCAACTCAGGAAAATGCACACTTAAACGCTAAACATGTATTTATGTTTTTTTAACAGATACATTATTTTGATAAATACAGATAAAATTGGAAGTGTGATGGTATCGTGGTACAAGAAGATGCAAATGCAAACCATTCGTTGTCGTATCAAGTTTTACTTACAGTTATTATACTAATGGACAATACATTGACCACACGAGCGTCAAAGAATATAACCTCCATGAACTAACCGAAAGTGCTTGAAACGCATATAATGTTATTTGTTATTGTACTAGAACACACTATTTAGGCCAGCTGTTTTACCTGTGGCAATTGAAATGAGCGATATACATAACCTAGTTATAATGAAATCATGCACATGATCTTAAAGCACATATAAGCTTGGTTCTCTTGGACTGGTTCTCTTGGACTCACGTTCCATTTTGTATTGCCGTTATACGTTATGAACAAAGCGATAATGACCCATTGTTAACATTCAATAACTCGAAAATGATGACGTCTCTCAGAGGAGCAGACTGCGATATTGATGATATTTATCCGAATCATCATTTAATCGTCTCTGTAAATCTACGACAAATGGTTGCTTAAAACCTCACTGTGTCAAGTGCCTTTTAAATGGCTTGTTCAGGGTAATATATTTTCTTTTATATTATTTATCCCAAGAAGTTGTTTCAAAAAGAGATATGTAACTTATTACTGTATCATTTATTGTCGTGCTTATAACTATCATTGATGTAACATTTGGACTTTAACAAATAATTTAAACCTTTGACATCACTTTTATTTTCTGATCCCTTCCCCTGGTTCTTGAATTAATACAGCAATGAACCAGATTGTCAACAAAAACGGACTCAAACTAAATGTGTTGTTGGTTTCTAAAATAAAAGTATATTGTTTTATCCCCTCGAGGTCATAGAAAATGAGTATTTTCACTTTTAGCGTGCTATTTATCCTTGTATGTTTGTACATATCAGTATAAAAAAAGCACAAATGAAAACCTTTGGTATAAAAATTGTTTGAATAAAAACGGCTTTATTTCTAAAACAAGAAACTCTGCATCATTAAAAGTCGCATCTACAGGATCATGCGTTGTTTTGAATGATTCGCATGGTCAACAAAGCATTATTCAATGTGTAAAACCTACTTTCCTCTGAACAATAACCCATACTGCAAAACATTATCCAAATTGCCTATTCTAATCAGGACAAAAACATTTTGTAATTGTTAATGCAATAATAATTAGATACAAACTAAATATATAAATAAATTTAACAATTAATGATGTCTTAATACTTACTTAAATAGGTAAAATGTTTAATATATTACAAGTAAGACAGTTGGATGATGATATATAAAAATAAATACATATTTATAGGGACTTAATATTGTCCAATAAGCAGATACGGTGACTTTCCGTATATTTATTCTGTGTCTTTTTTACCGACAAATCAAATAAGAAAATATAGTCATCTTGACGAATTCATGATTACGTGTACATGGTTTATCTATATGTAAATATGGCGTACGTACATGATATTTGCACTCGTCGTATCCAGGTGACTTACTGCCACGTGGTTCGGCGAATTGAATGCAAACAACGTCATCAGTTATTCAATGTCTAATCGAGTCTCAGAGGGACCGTTTCACATGTTCCTATTAATAGATATCGAGGACGATTCGTGCTCTTATGATTATCGTGTTTTTCATGAATAATTAAAGTCTGTCACATAATCAAGACGTGAGAAGTGTATATGGCCTGATCGTACGACGTTCGCCACATGTTGCACAGTTATCTGATATAAAACAGCTAATTTCGCACCTTGTTTAGCGTGATCTTGACTGCTTAAACCAATGTCACCTCTGGTACGATTGTCAATAAAAACTGCACTATGAACAGAGCTCTAGATAAAAGGCGTATCTGCGTATTTACGCATTGAAAAAATAAAAAAACGCATTAAAAATCGGCCCAATACGTAACAAAACGCTTTACAAATCTTGGTACGTATTTTAAATCGATTAAGTGCGTAACCGGTTTAACCAATAATCCAGTTAAGTTTTTAGTGTCAGATAACCTTTGAATCAAGAGTAAGTCAATCAAGGTTATATTACACTAATTCCGATTCCCATAGGGTCCCATTATAAAACTGACAACTTTTACAGCATTTTTCTTGCCTTTTCGACGTATCAATTTTTCCGAACCTGGTATCATTTTAAATATGGATCTGTCCTCTTCCAATAATTGCAATCAAAAACATACCGTCTCGCAACTTCTAAGAAAGTAAATCGCTGTCGAATCCACTGTAGAAAAACGTGTTTCGGAATCCTCATTTCGAAAAAGCCCCACACAATAGAAAACACACCCTCAAAAGTCCATCTTTTAAGTTAGCTTCCAATCCAAGGCATCAAAGTACTCCAGACACATACAGGATATTACAAATAACCACAAAAGACATGTCTCACATTGTTAAATAGCTTATATTCAAGAAGAGAAAAGGAACTCTTTAGAATTAGGCACTACTTTCGAATGGACCACAGAGGGATACACAATGATTTAGTGTAATGTATCCTCAAAATAAGCTTGTAATACAAATGGCGGCCCATCATGTTTGTGGATCAAAACGGGACGTTTTAAGCAACTTGCGGGATTATTTTAAAAGAAAGTCTGTTCATATCGTCGTTTTAAATATGTTCTGTTTAAATTTAATAATATAAATAACAAATAATAATACTATCTCTAGATTGAACACGCCTTTTACTTTTTTCCGTTTTCTATGGAAACGGAAAATACCCCTAAATATTCATAAACCTTTATGGCTGAAACAAAGGAGTAAAATACGCATTGACAATAATATCAGGGGGTGAAATACCCTTTAGACTAAATCCTTATCTGGAGCTCTGACTATGAATCTAAGTTTAATTATGTGCAACATCGTATTTAAACATCTATCAAGAGTGATAAGCGATACGATGACATTTTTCAGATAATATATCAAGATGAGCGTGACGTTAAATTAAAATTGCGTATTTACCTTTGTGAATATAAAAGATATACTAATAATACAATCATGCTTTTAAAACAGTTCAAGAATCGTCATACACATACGATGATGTATTTTAGTTTTGTGTCTTTCCAAGATCGTTTAAAATAAATTATTTTCAAATGAGGCATGTATTCCGTTGCAAACAGTCAACACAAATATTAAGCAGTTACACTGACCAACCATGATATGAAGATACGGCGTAAAGCGGAAATATCAAGGGCGAAATAGATACTCCTTTGGTCTCAGTAATAAGGTTATTCTACTATACATTTTGCTGTGTATAGCTTTTATCACACTTTGGGTCACTCGAGTACATGTACCAAATATCTCGGGTATGTTATATAACAAATTGAGTAACTCGAACATTCTTAACTATATCTATTTGGAATATTTAAAAAGTTTGGGTTGTTAAAATTATGTTTGGTCACTGAGAGCAAGATTTTGTAATTCTTTAAGTAAACATGACAAGGAACAGTGCGGAGAGTAAATACATACACACGCTGCTGTTTCTTCATTAAGCTTTACTTTACATTATCCAATATATGTACCCAACTCCATTCACCCTTTACACGTTTTACTCAAAGTCAAAACAAACTGCCACAATAGCAATACGTACACTGCACCTACACTTTCAATACTAACACTGTACCTGTGTTTCCTATTTGTTATAATACCGAACATGTAAATCCAATTATTTTAAACAGGAAACAGAGCAGAATTGTAGTAACAAGACTGAAATTTCTATTGAATGCACGATAAAGAAAGTTACATAAAGTGGTAATGGATTACACGCTTAACAGTATTGCTCAGTGTAAAAAACTGGAGATAACAAAAAAAGACCATGCAGTGATTGAACTTGCAAAATGGTCATAACTTTATACAGAATAATTTGAAAGAAAATTACGAAAGCAATAATAAGCGAGCATTTCAAATTAAACGTGATATAGTATTGCAAATATTTTTTTATATGAGTAGCGTTATTAAAATAACTGTGCAAGTTAAAACAAGGGACATGACATCTATACACTATATTTCAGACACACCGATGGACACAAAGCGGAAGCTTTACTGCCTAAAGCAACATCGTGCATAAATTTAGAACTACAATAAACAATTTATTGTTTTTCAGTCTACTTTGTCATTTATGCACATGCCTCGTAGAAAAATGCACTTGCTTGCGTGTAGTTGTTTGACATTTACTTTAAGATGATAGACTGAAAGTGCACGTTTTATTAATACTGTTTTTTATGTTATCAATTATATCTTTTTTTATAAGCAAACTTTTGAAAAAATAATAACAGTTGTCTAGCTTACGATAACATCTACATTTTGTGTGTTAAAACCCCCAAATATTACCTTTATTTTGAAAACTATTTCATCGTTTTGACATTGCAACGGTTAAACTAGTAAATTATAAAAGGATAATTATTACTTTTCACTTCGAACAGCTTTATTAGAAGAACATGGAAATAGCCCATTTACTAGATAGTATGTATTCTAAATGAAATTGCATTATTTACCAGTAGACATGGTGCCGATTTATGTATTTATAATATACACATGGATCATTCGCTGTGTACGATTAAGGGAAGTTTGAACCAAATTAAAAAAAGCGTTTCTTTAAGCACTTGATCTTACGATTGCTTCTCAAAAACATCTGATCACTAACTGAAATATGTATTTTCAAAAGTAAGTTTTATGATACATTTGTAAAATGAACAATACAACATACAATGCACTAAGAGTCGCTTTATATCGATAAAAAAACCAGATCAAAATGCAGCGCAATAGGTACAAGTTTACCTATTTTGTTAATTAATAATCGTAGTCTTTTGGGATATCTGGTAATGTTTTATGTCTATCTATCTTTCTTTCAATACGAACTCCCCTCGCGGGTATTACTGATAGATATGGACACGAGTCCATTTCCTGGGAAGAACCAGTACTTTGTGTCTATGGTGGAGATAATGAAAACGCTTCCCAAGTAGGAATAGAACCCACGAACTCCCAATCGCTAGGCGTACACCTTATCCATGACACCACCGCGATTTTATGTCTTAAAAATATTATACTCGTTTTGGGTAGTTTTCGCTAACTGTGATGTTTTTGGAATAAATACAGCGAAGAGTTAAAAGAGAAAGTGTAATATGAATTATCCAGGATCACACTAAAGAAATCACAATTAAAAAAAATAAAATAATACAAATGAAAACATATGTAAAATAGAGACAATACAACCGGAATGAATTTTATGATTTGGACCGTTCTTTTTTCTGAATAATTTAAGGTAAACAATTCAAATGTCTTTATTATTGTTCCAGTTTAATATCGTTTATTTATCTTTCTCGCGACTATGAACTTGCTAAAGTGCAACAATTTGTTATCATGAGCCCGTTTTAAGACACATGTCCCCATTAACGGCTAGAATTGCCACAAAATTTATAAATAATAAGAGAGACTTTACCGTCTTTGCTGTGTCAGCATATATTTTTTCATATGCTTGTAAATAATTATCAATATTGGCGACATCCGTTTTCATAATTCAAAAGAAACTTTTTGCAAAAATGACCAAACATTTCGTTTATATGCTGTCGACAGCTTCTAACATACCTTTTACTTCATACCTTTTGTGAAATTGAAGTTACACAATTAATGTGATGGTCACTACAAACATTCCACGAAACAACTCAAATAACATTATGCAAAGTTAATTTTAACTTTTGTGAAAAGAAAACTTCAGTGTAATGTTATCTTTTTGAACAGTAGCCAGTAATTACCACGAAATTGGTGCGTGTTATTGTATTTAAACCTTAATGCCACAATTGACCATGTGTGGATATTACTGTGTCCCTAAGGCATTTATTTCCCGTAAATGTTAAACAATATTTCGATGTTATTTTGACATTTATCATGTGATATATTATGCATATTATTCGCAGTTCACGAAGGCAAAATGCCAGTTTAAATAAAAATCAAGTAAGTTATTACCTTTACCGGTATATATACAAATGTCAAAATCTAAATATTTTGCACGATTTAAAGAGGACAAATGGTAAGGTAGTGTATTAGGATTGCCACGGTTTCAATGCATCCAATATAATTAAGTTGGCGGAGGACGTTTGTATTAAAGGTGTGACTCGATTTTGTAGGTGGTTGCTTTTCTAGAATGACAATGTGTCAATGATATTTATATAATAATGCCAGTCATCAAACGTAATAAATTTTTTAATGAAAAATGTAAATCCGATGTAATGAATAATATCCTCCTTTTAATTTGAATGATTAACCTTCATGAAACGCAATTTGTGTTTTTTTGAATTGACAATTGATACAAGTATACGAGTTTAACGTATTATTCTAACTCCAATCTTTATTTCGACATACTGATTTTGTGCGTATACCCTTTCCGTAAAAAGCAACCAGCCATATCCCATTGAAAGAAAAACAAAATGCTAACGGAAAAAACAGCATCAGCGAAAGTCTATAAAACCTAACGGACACAGAACCAAACAAACTAAATCTAGTACAGTATATGCTGTATATATCATATATTACATTATTTTAGTAAGATCATTCCCGTTTTTTGTTGTTCAATCCTTGCAATGTCCTAGAATATTAACGGATGGCCACACCTTATTTGTTCCGAATCGTCATTGAAAAATTAACCCATTATCTGATTGCAACCTGTCCCAGTTCGTTGAATCGTCATAGCAAAACTTTTTAGAAGAGTTAATCAGTACACCGAGTCTCAAACAATCCTTGTCAGAATTTTACAACACGTGTCGTCTCCGTGCTCAACGTTACGTTCTACGAGTGTTGCGCTAATAGTTGGTCCATCTTAATGAAACAGCGAATAATAGTGATAAATGAGAGTCTTCGTATGAAAGGTTACTGATGTTTTGTTTGCAATGCAATCGAGACGAAGATTAAAACACTCTATCCTCCATGCGCGACACAGCGTTACTAGGGTACCTGTGTTTCATGATATTAGCTTACAGCATTACATTATGTCTGAAATTGAATGATGTTTGTCAAAAGCTGTATGCCATTGTTAGCTAGATTTCGGAAGGTGTAATATGTTGCCTAGGCACTTAAAGCTGTTCTGGTACATAATGTGTCCGAATGGAGCTGATATTTGTTTTTCATGTTACTTCGCATCGCATGTGTTGTTTAAAAAAAAGACTAGACTATTTTAGCACACAAATAACATCACTTAAGGTACACTTTAAAATTGTGATCGGAAGTTTCACGTTGGATTCAGGATTTTGGAATTGACGCAATTTTTATAATAAAATTATTAATACCTTATTAACGCTTAACACAGTAATGTCTGTATTAATACCCAGTAGCTCGATTTTTTCTGCAACCGTGACGAAATTAAATTAAGTTATTAGGCACGCTCACAAATAATTTATTTTGAGCGACTTGTTTACTTTGTGTCAAAATAACACTTTTCAATTTATTTTCACAGATTCAAACATGATTAATCTCTTTACTACGAGGCAAACACAAAACAGTAATGACGTAGTCACATACTGAAATTATATTTTCGGGTATGAGCTTTCATTATCTGAAACTGATAAAATGAAAAATCAAAACAAACACGCTACGATTGATTTTTTTTCAGTGTGTAAACTGTTTTCGTTTAATTCTTTAAAAAAATGAAGATCGCTAACATTGGGATTCAATGCATACAGAATGTGAAAGTTCGGAATGCTGAAAGATAAAGATAAAGTCGATACCTTGTTAAACCAAGTTTCACTGTGGAAACCCATCATAGACTTAATATTTGTATCCTTTTTTTATAGTATTTACTTATTGTGTTATCATATTATCATCGTTCTGGAGTGGTTTCTTTAAATCTATTTGTAGGGTGTTTAATGACCAAAACCTGAAAACATGCTAAAATGTGTGAACATGTCCCTTAAATGGATATACCCGGTAACGTAAAAATTGTTTCACAGCAATGGTATTGTAAAATGATTGAGTAAAATGTGTGCAAATGTTTGATATTTTATTCTGTATCGAGTATGTAATATTAATATTCAAAAGGTTGGTATTTATAATATTGTTGTGTTAATTTTTTGATGTCTCTACTTGGTGGTATTTTTTGCAAACAGAACTGGAAAAGCCTCCAAAACCTTACTTTTTAAAGTGTTGTTCGTTTTCATCAGGGCAATAAAGTAAAAAAATTGAGAATTAATACAGTTAATGTGCATAAAAGCCTCATATGTTCAGCTACAGAAATACGACTTAAACGGTTTCTTGAACGTTGTTAATATACTCTGTTATCTATACGTGCTAATAAAATATGAAACATGCCACATGAACTGACAATGCGCCTGAAGGTCATCACACATTATTGGTCCTAAATGTCACTGCATAAACATGCCGCTACTGAAGGGCATTCTAAGATTACCCGTAGAGGGCTACGCAGATAATATTGTGAAAGGGGAAAATATGAATTATACAATTTATTTTTAAATAAAAGATATTAAATTTTTCTTTGGCATTTGCTAATAGTCATGGTATACAGATAACGTATAATAAATCAACATATATCAATTGACATGACACATTTAATAAATTCCATCTCATGATAAACATGTTATTAAAACGATAAAACAATTCAAGCAATTTATTATACAAATTTGTATTACTTTTATGCCATTTTATAGTGTTCCCTTATATAATTACTAAACGAAATCTGCTGTATAACAGCAGTTCATGTACTAGAGGATCTATCATGGTCATCATGTTATAGGCAAATCTTCAAAGGCACTGACCTCGAGCTAAATCCCTCGGGCCAATACTGCCGAAGGTGTGCAATAATCGTGTTCAACGGAAATCCACAGATTTGAGACACGCGTTACGGCAAAATAATTATAGATGTAAATCACTAGTCAAGATTACGTCCACTTTAACGGATATCACCAAAATAATTACTGGTTACAAAATCAATATATTATCTGAATTGTTTAATCCAAAGCAGTTCGTTATCGAGTACCAATGTCGTGATCAGACGCGGTGGTAGATTGTTTGCTCAATGTTGGCTATCAGACAGATTCCAACAAATAGCAGAATAACTGACCCTCTCTTGAGCGTTGAGGTTTGATCTCTCCATCTCGTTCCATGTACAAGTTGTGAAACTGAAAGTTGGCAGCGAAAATTAATATTTTTAAGCGACGACTAACAAGCAAAACGCAGCAACATCATGACAAACATCACAGTAATCATTACCTAAACCACCACCAACACAAAAGTAATACGAAACTATGTATAGCACTATACATGTAAAGTTATTCTTGCTTTTTTGTAATTAATCAATTTATACTAATCTGCCTACTACTTTAATGAAACAAATGTTGTTATTGAGTTTGATACTGCGAATATTATTGCTGCTGTTACTGCTATTACTAGTGCTTTTGTTACTCTTGCACGTACTACTAATACTCATACTAGTTAACAACTGTTGCTTTTACTGACTATAAGAGACTATTGAATCATGTTTCATGTTTTGTATTGCATTATTTGTTGAGAGACTTAATGACTACGTTTTATTGAAATGCAGTAATGTAAAAATGACAATTTTATGCATGGCAGCATGAATACACTTTTTCCTTACCATAGTGCTTTTAATACAGTAATATATATATATATATATATATATATATATATATATATATATATATATTTATATATATATATATATATATATATATATAAATTCAGACCTAAGAAACGCAACCCCCAACTATGATAAAGTTAAATTAAAATATGATACCGTACAAGTGAAATACACCAATAAACTTAAAGTTCATATCATTGAGTCCAAATAAGTCGTGATAAAGTTACATTTTTTGTGTTTTCGGGAAACGCTTATAAAGACGTAATGATTCTTAATGTATACTACAACACAAAGTCTATCTCATTTCAACGCTCTTTGGTGGAAAGGCTTCTTTGCCTGACCACGCAACTATGGATTTGTAACGATGACATCACAATCACCTGACAACAACGTGATAGATATAGGCTTGAATAGTCGTCTGTAGCTCATCGCATCCGTGCTTATTTAATGACACTAACACAGAAGTGGCTCAGTTGTGTATAAAAACGATAGGACAAAAGGAGGTTGTACGGATATTTTTTGAAGAAACGATTATTTATAAAGCTCAAGTGGATAAATCATTTAAATAACACAAAATGGTACGTTAAATATACAAAGTTGTTTATTTTAATGAAATTGGAAATAGTAAATTATAAAATAATACTATATATTATTTGTTAGAAACTGTTTTTTCTTATCAGAATATTTTGTTCATATGTTGCACGCTATTAACTAAGCATGATCGCATTAAAAAGACAATTATTGAATAATGAGGATGTCTGTTTTCTATTTATTTATGACATATTATTATGATTGTTCCTTTGAAAAACATTAAACAATATATTTCGTTTCGATTAATTCAGCTCCTTATGTATGCCTGCATTGAAATATATGCTTTCATTTCTAAAACGTTCACATTACTTAATGGTAAAATATTATTGAATTTATTGACAATTTAAAGAAATAGTTTTTATTTTTTTAATTTGAGAAACAAAGAACTACTTATTTTGACAGCAAATGCACAACCTATTTGTAACTTTCAAAATGCTTAGTACAATTTGAAAACAAGATCCCTTATTCAATACAGAAAAAGTGGAATGGGTTCCTGTACTTTATTTTTTTTATTCCTCTGCTCCAAAATTATTATTGTGAAACCTGAGTTTATTGTCATTTTATTAATCCAGAAAGAGACATTGCGACATGTACCATCAATCAGATTGTTGAGATGTTAGTGGGATTTAACGAGTTCATAAAGATAATGAAAATTACTCATTTACTCGATGAAAGCGCAGTTGCACTACCATCTGGTAATTAAAGTGTTTGAAATTTATCATTTTTCACGACAAGCACTCGACAACAAAATTTTGTTTCGAAAAATAAGCTAAAATCGAAGTCGCTTAGGGTATTAAATGTGTTAGCATTTTAAAGTTACAATGAACAATGCAAGAAGAGGCAATTAAGATTTTCTGAACAATCTGGACACTCTTTTTCAATACGTTTTGTTTGTTAATGTATACCTTTTTATATGAATGAGCGCACATTCTCATCTTTATTGAAATCGATATTTTTAATGTCGTACCGTTTTAATATCGTACCGTTCTCATTACATATCCCGTATTTATAGCTTGCTGTGCATAAATTAAACTGCTGCCAATCGTTCGGATTTTTTATCATGTTATATCATGTTATACACGTGCTTCGGTTAACAGTATGTAACCTTGCTCACGGATTCGTATCCTAACAACTCAATGAAAGTTTATGGGGAAAAACATCTTACTCTTTAGCTCACGTTTCCTCACCTTAAACAACATTAAAATATGAAATGTTTCCCAGTGGACAGTATCAGAAGAAAAAGAAATTTGATCTATTGGATCAAATGGATGTAATTTGTCAATATTTTCTCAAACTAAATGTTATAATCCAAACGGATACGTCGCATGGGACTTTGGGACATTTTTTAAAACTTGAAATGTAAAAATTCCGAGCTAACCATATTTCATAAATTATTATGCAACAAGTTTCCCAGTGCTTTTTCCGTTAACATTTTTTCTTTTATTCGTCAGCGTGTTCTTGTTAAACTATTTACTTCGAACAAATATTTGATATAAATTGTATTTCGCACGTAATACTGTCATCTTCATTTAAAAAAGTTTGCTTTTAATATTAGCAATCATAAACCTCCATGTTTGCACGAAAAATAAGTTATAACGTTGTATATGCATTGTGTTACGTGGGACATTCATCTAGGGTTCATTTTTAAGCTTTTACATATAAACTTCGCTCAATTTTAGAATAAAGATGGTTCTTTTCACATTTCTTTTTGCATGCATTTCTATATCCAAACGAAACTCTTGATTTTTAATTTAAAAATAATTTCGATTCTGTTAAAAATTAACCCAAGTAACTCTTAACGCAGAGAAATACGAATTAATAGTCCTATCATAAAAATCCTGTATAACAAACACGTTAATTTACCTCATATAAATATCACTTATAGAAACACTATAAACATGAATACTATACATTTGTATTTATTTTGTCTTTTGCAGAATAAATTAGTACACGTATTCACCCTGGTCCAGCTCTTGTTGTTTGCAATAAGTGGCTGCCTGTCATACCCTTCCATTGAGATCCGGGATAGTTACAACAGACAGACCAAGGCTATCCGACTAGCGAACTGCCAATTTGATGACGTACTACACACAAACTGCTATTCATGTGCGAGACTTTACGACAGCCACGCCCTGTATAAAGACTGCTGCCAGGGGGTAGAAACCATTCTGGCGGAACTATGCGCGACTGGACTATGAAAACTCTGGAGCAAACAAAAGTCTGTCTTTCGGATGGATGTAAAAATCAAAAGAACCATTACGCTTCGAGGCATCATTATGGTTAGCAACTCATGGACATTTAATCAATTGTAGGATTTCAATTAAGAATCTCATTTATCTGTGCTTTACCACATAATTGAACGATAGCGTTGTTCAGGTGTGTGTGATTTTCTACAAATTTATCCTAAGCAATACCGTGAACAAATAATATACTTTTTCGTTTTGATTACATCGCAACCATGTTATTTTCAATATAAAAACGCTATTGTACTACATATGATTGAGTTATGTTTGTGTTGTTTTATTTATAGAACATAAACATACGTGTAACAAAACATCTAATAATATAAGGAACTTTTTGGGCTGAAAACAAATTAAAATAACACAATGTAAGGTGTATTATTTAGTGAATGTTTTAAAAATCTATAAACAAACATAAGATGACTGTATCAAAATATTTTTTCTTCATAACCAATAAAGATGCATTGTATTTATGTTTGTTAGTTATGCGATGTGCTTGATGTTTTTGCGTCAAGAATATTATTTTTTATAAAATAATATAAAAATGCTAACATATATAGCAATGATTTCGTCTTTTTTATCACCGAAATATTTTCATTTACAGTTGAACCAACATAAACCTAAACCATTAGCATGTGAAGTTCGCACAAGCTCATCAAATGTGATACTTTCCGCTTTTATTGTATTTTTCGTTTAAAGGAAGTCTCTTCTAAGCGAACATCCAGTTTATGCGGAAAGAGTCGTCACTGCACACTTTTAATCTGAGACGACACTTTACACACATGCATAAATTACCTTTCCCTGACTTTGGCCCAATTATTATAGTTGACCAAATATGTAGTCAAATATAATCTATTATTTACTTAAACTATTATGATTTTTTCAAAGCATAATTTCTTCCATCATTAAATAGCATTACCGCACAATGCTGATGAGTGGATTTTATCCAACACTTAAACTATAAAGCAGTCGCGCACTCGGTTTTTAGTGCAGTATATCTCAATAATTAAAAAGAAGACAATCCGACTGAGGTTCCTATGACATTATAGTGACCAGACAGCCACAGCTTGTACTTTACTGAGAAAATTCACCCCGTATTTGTGTCTAAACCCCTGTACACAATCGAAAGCACAAACACTGATTTAATTAATACTCTACAAAATAAACAAGAACATCTTCGCACGTCGGTACTCCGCTGTTTTCCCTGTGTTTTTCAGATTATAACAAGAACGGCAATAGTAGATAGCTTGTGATTGTGTTTATACATTAATATTAAGACTTTTCTTGACACTTCATTTTTTAGTTTTAAGATTTAGAATGTGAAAACAATAAATAAATAAATTGAATTCGATCAAAATCATTAAAAAATATGAGTTTGTAACATAGTGCCTTAGATATATTGTTAGGACCCAGTCCGCGCGTTTACAGAAATATGATGGGGATTTCGTGTGTGTTTTCAATAAAACCAAAACCGAATAGCCTGTCCATGTATTTTTATTCTCCAGCAAGAAATGCATCTTAAAGAAATGTTAATGTCGTACTATAAAATTCAAATGTGTACTATATATGTATTCAATATTTTACTCTATGTTTCAATAGTTTTATTTTACTAGATTTAACAAAGTTCGTTTACTGAAATTCTAAATTAAAGTTGAATGGGAGATGTTTCCCAAATGTTCGTAAGTTAAGGTATGAGAAAAGCTAAGCTTTATATACTACTGGGATGGCACACTGCGCCTTGTGCCGGGCACATCGGCACACTGCGCCAGGCACATGGCACAGTGCGCCCGACACACGACACAGTGCGCCTACCACAACAAATTTTGCGCCGGATGCAGCTATGCCTTAACAGGTGCTCATAGAAACTTTAGAAAGATGCCAAACATTCAAGTTCTACAATACAATACAATCATAAATGACAACAACAGCCTAAGAAATTTCAATCACCTCAAAAGAGCGTTTTCTGCCGCTACAATTTGAAAACATTTCCTCAAAGACTATTTAAAATCTATGGTGAACGCTTGTAAAATACCCTGTAACCTGGCAACGACAATCGGGTACAGTAAAAATCAAGATGGCTGCCAGTTCATCCACAACAACATGTGTAAGAGCTTTGAATGGAAAAATCGTTGGATTAAGACAGTTTGAAGTGGTAACATTTACCAAAATATGAAAAGTAGTTTGTTAAATTAATAGGCATAGGTACTTCTTTAATTTACTGACGGAGAAAGTTATGCTTTTAGAAACAAATGTCTGCTTTGCCAACAGGAAGTCGGACTCGTAATTTTAAACAATGGAATAAACACACAAAACTGATTCTAGCCTGTATATGTAATTCTATTGACTGGCCGTTAAGTATTTAATTGATCAGCAATAATTAGTATGTGACCAGGCTAGATTAGACAACAGTTTAGGAGGAGAAGAGTGAATTATGCAGCTGGAAATTAAGGTAAGACTATAAACAATTCGTAAAAATAGCTTACAATAAATTAGATTGATTGACACTGGGGTGCAACATCACCCCCCCCCCCCCCCCTGTCTTTTATGGCAAACTCCTGTTGCCATATAAACAACAAATGTTACGGTATTTTTATAAAAACAAAATAGAACACTTAAAGTGTGAGCACTTAAATGAGCATATACGGTATCCGTTTTCTACAACAAAATGTAATGTGACATAAGAAATAAGTGTATCATATAAGAGCAATCATTCAAAACATCAAAAGTGTGAACACTTAACATGGCACATCCTAATTGAAAGCAACAATTTGGACATAAAAGGCGCGAACACTTAACGGTGCATATACATTGTACTGTTATAAGAAGAACAATCTGAACATTAAAAATTTAACGAGACATATACTCTAATTAGAGGAGCAATTTGAACACTTAAAGTCTGAACTATTAACAGGGCATACCCTATTACTAGTGAAACAATATGAACATTCAACAAGAGAACCAAAACGAAACTGCCCACTGTTAATTTTTTTAGGCGCTTTGCCCCCATTTCATCTAGTTCATGGTCCTTTTGACGCCGCTGGTCCCCAACCTTCTGCACTGTTACCTCAAGGTTTTTTATTGCCCTACTATTAAACTCCACGGCCGATATCAATTTGCCGATGGAGCTTTCGATCGTCTTCTCCAGCTGGAATAGAGCAGTCGCAACTAAACTGGGCTCCTGTGTAGCTTCCTGTTCCGTCTGCGTGCTTGCTGCCTTCGACACCACCCGCTTTGGCTCGTCCATCACTGGTGTGCTTAACCTTGAACTAAAGCCTGGAGCTAATGCGCACACCTTATATTGACTGAAGTCATTTTGTCCGCCTTGGGCTGGGGTCGCCTGAGGAACTCCAACATCGGCACTGATAAATCACTGGTGTGGGTAGATAGGTTGAAAACCCTGACCCTACGCTGGCACTGACATTGGCACTGGAAATCACTGGTGTGGATAGATAGGTTGGAAACTCTGACCCTACACTGACTGTTGCGGGACTTCGATAGAAGTCATCAAACACATCGAAATCGTCCAAATCCTGCTCAAAGGGAACAGTTTTGGAGGTCTCAAATCTGTTGAACTCTGGTCTGTCGGTGTGTACGGCAAAGCTGTCCCAGTAGACATGCCGTGTCCATTAAACAGATTGGCAAAAACTTGCGGTGTCATATTCACATTTACTAATTCGCCTTGGCCTTGGTCGATAGTCTCGTGCACAGCAAGCTCGTAATCCACTCCCTCTTGGACCTCCTTGGGGTGTGTATTCTCGATGAGGTACCTACTTTGGTCTTCACCTCCCTGCATTGGCGCGAACACTGCATGCCTCTTATAGTCCGTCACATGCTTATTCAAAGCTTCTCTCGATGAGCACCTAAACAAGCACAGAGAGCAATAGAACGGTGCTTGGTCCAAAGGGAAATGGTGCTTTAGGACGTGGTCGGCCATCCTGTACCTCTAATTCACATAACTCGTCCTGTTTCTCTTACAATGATTGCACGAGAAAAGAGGCCGCAATCTCGATCTCTGCCCATACTCCATCATCTGCAAATACACAATCATTGATTTCGGTCTTAATTTGAAGTTCGTACTCTCAAAAGTCACTCGAAAACTTAAATTATATTCGTTAATGTGCATTCCTTGCTGGGAATTTTGTGTAACACTATGATTTGCATTTAAGCTGTCATGTCACTATTTCGGTTTGTTTGTGTTTTTTTTTTAATTACTTCCGCGACTCGCGTACAGTCATAAGATTAATGTTTTTTCACTTTAAATTCGCGTCTCACAATCGCACCTAATTCACACAAAAGTATTTAGATCACAAAGTCTTTCAAACGGTTGTGTCACACACAAAAATAAATAAAAATCACGACACGTAATAGGACAGATTACTATAAGTTCTTCCGTGCTCCATCAATCCATTTCGGAGGGTTAGAACCCGTATATGGCTTCAACTTGTTACGATGAACTACTTTCTCCGGGCCTTTTTCCCAACTGGATCACAAAGTTAATCTCAGATATCTTTGCCTTTACCAAAAACGGACCATCAAAGGCTTTCTGTAGATTTGCACTTATACCGACTCTTCGCGTTTCATGTAACAGCCAAACCACGTCACCAACTTCGTACTTGTGGAAGGAGAGGCGCGCATCGTACACCTCTTTACTGCGCGTTGCATTTACCTCCAAATGCCTTCTTGCAACCTCATGTGCCCTCCGCATGCGCCCTCTAATTTGAACTGCAAAATGAGATGGGTTTACAGTCTCGTTTGCAACCTTTATGTGACCAAACATAACGTCCGCCGGTAATCTTACCTCTCGGCCAAGCACCACCATGTTTGGCGATAACCTTGTTGACTTACAAGAGGTCGCTCTGTATGCTCCCGCAAGACAACCCAGGTACAGATCCCAATCTTTCTCCTCGTCAGTGAGATATGCTCTCACCATCTTCATGAGGGACCGCTTTAATCTTTCAACCTGACCGTTTCCCCGAGGATTGCGAGGACTACTGCGAGTCTTTTTTACGTCCATGAGAACACACAGATCTTTACATAGCTGACTCTCAAATGCCGCACCTTGGTCACTATGTACAACTAGCAGAGCTCCCCACCTGTTGATGATCTCGTTGAGTATTACCCTTGCGCAATTCTCTGCAGTTTGAGTTGGCACAGCTGTCACCTCAACATACTTTGAAAAATGATCTGTCATAACCATAATGTACCCGTTGCCCCGGTTTGTAACCGGAAGCGGTCCCAAGAAGTCGATGGCGAGTACATCCCAAGTGGCACCAGCCTTTAAGTGACCCATGGGTGCTTTTGGTGTCGTGTGAGGCTTTTTATCGGCTTCACACACATCACATGCACGGACATGAAGCATTATGTCGCTCTTCAACTCAAACCAGTAGAACCCCTGCAATACCCGGTGCTTCGTACGTTTAACGCCCAAGTGCCCCGCAGTTAAGCAGTCATGAGCCTGCTTGATCACCATTATCCTCATGCAGTGTGGAACGATTAACTCGTGAAACTCTCCAGTTCCATCGTGTTTCCGGAAGATCCGGTAGAGAACGTCATCCAAGATCATTAAGCTGGACCACAAGAGCCAGTAATGCCTTGTCTCGCGACTGGATGTTTCCATTTCCGAAAACCCTGGCTTAAAACCAGTTCGCAACGCTCTGAGGATAGTCCGAACATCTGCATCGTTCATCTGGGCTTCTTGAATTTCTGCCGTAGTATAGCCATTGATCCACATGGCTGCTTCTTGGCGCACAGGCTCTGAAATCTTCGACGATGAAGGAATCTGCTCGTTATCGACAGTGATCCCTCTTATCTGCTCCACCGGATCACTATTTCCATTCACCGATACATCAGCTACTTCTAGCGTAAGATCTGTGCACAGGTCCGATATGGGTTTAACCACGATTGGTTCAGTGCCATTTTGTGTTCGCCTTGGGACCATCAACTCGGCTCTACGACGGCACTTCCGGCATGGTCCGCATTTCAGAGCTTCGGTCATGTCGACATCATCGCAATTACAATCCCTCGGCGTTGGGCACCTTGAAAGGGCGTCACAGTGGCTTTGCTTGTTGCCTGGCCGATACTGTATATCGAAGTCGTATGGCGCCAATATTTCCAACCAGCGGGCAATCTTGCATCTCGGCTCCTTCATGCTGAAAAGCCATACCAGGGCTTGATGGTCAGTTAGCACCGTAAACCTTCTTCCCAACAGGTACTGTCTGAAGTACTGCATGAAGTACACCACCGCTAATAGCTCCTGTTCCGTGATGCAGTAATTCCTTTCGGCCTTGTTTAATGGACGGCTAGCATACGCGATTACCCTTTCCCTATTTTCTTGCATTTGGGACAGTACAGCTCCGATCCCAGTCCCAGATGCGTCAGTATCTAGGACGAACGTTCCACCATCATTCAATGGGTAACACATCACGTCGGGCCCCATTAGAGTCTTCTTGATGTGCTGGAAGGCCGCCTCACATTTACCGTTCCACAAGAACGCAACATCTTTTTTCGTTAAATCCACAAGGGGTCTTGAAATTTTCGCGAAGTCGCGGATAAACCGTCTGTAGTACGACCCCGTAGCGGCAATTTGCTTCACCGGCTTCCCATTCGTGGGGTGTGGCCAATCGGCGATTTTGGAAACATTAGAAGGATCCGGAAGAACTCCATCGCTAGAAACGATATGGCCTAAGAACACCACTTCTGTTTGCAACATGCTGCATTTGTCTGGACGTAACTTTAATCCAGCTTGCTTAATTTGCCCCAGTACTTCGTCAGCTCTGCAAATGTGCTCCGAAAAGTCCAAACACCACCACATCGTCAACGTAGACTTAACATGTTATCCATTGGGGGCCTTGAAGTACCAATTCCATGGTTCTCTGAAATGTGCAACTAGAGTTGTTGAGCCCAAACGGCATACGCGTTATCTCATACTGGCCATATTTGCAGACAAATGCGCTCTTAGAGATGTCCTCCTTCTTAAGCGGTATTTGAAAATACCCACTAGTCAGGTCAAAAATACTGAAGAGTGAAGACCCTGCTACAGCATCAAGACAGTCTTGGATACGGGGTAGCGGAAACCCATCAGGTTTCACCAACGCATTGAGTCGCCTGTAGTCCACACACGGGCGGAACGCTCCAGACTTCATCGTACCAACACGATTTGGGATGCCCATGGGGAAGTGCTTTTCCTAATAAGCCCCTTTTCTAGCAGCTCTTCTATGGCCTTCCTCTCTCCATCAGCATACGCCATGGGTACCCGTCGTGGTCTTTGCTTTATTGGTGCAGCATTTCCCGTGTCAGTTGAGTGTTCAGCAACATTTGTTAAACCAATGTCCCATTCCGCTTTTGAGAAAGTATCGCTATATTTCTTCAAAAGGCCAGCTACTATTCGTTTTTGCTTAATGTCTTTTCCCTCTGTTGATCTTTTATACATATCAAGTAGATGATCGGGTACTTCTTTCTCATCTGCTTCCTCATACGCTTCGCTCACGGCAGCCTCGGTAGACACATTCACTCGCCGTATCGACACTCTTTCGACATTTCCTGATTCTGCTTCTGCAACTATCGCAACAATGTTCTCAACTTCTTCAGCTTTCCCTGCAAGCGTATTTTGTCGCAATATAACGTCTTTTGAGAAAGGATTTTACACGCGAACCCTGCACGTGGGTTTCGTATTCAAGTTTACAAGCGTTGCCGCCATTAACAGCTGGTGGGTACCATCTAGGGACTTGTTTGACTCGACCACAAAATCCCCCACTCGCTTATCATCGCCTTATTGCCTTTCAACAAACACATCAATGACAGCCTCCGTTCCTCCTGGTACTGTTACATCGTCAGCTACCCATACCTTTCTCGCCTTTTCATCTGTCGCCTTACTTACACACGGTATTTCGACGCCATTCAGGACCAGCAAGTTCCTACTCAACAGGATGTCAACAGGACCATTATCTTTCGAACCAAGAACAACATACCCCAATAGAACGTCGTCTTCAATATCCGCCACAACTGCTTCACGCTCCAACGTGACTGGTCAAACCTCGAGCCTAGAGACACCCATACCTAACTCCTTTATAGGTACTCCATTGGATCCAACAAGGCTCACAGACCCCCGCAATTTTGGCTGATCTCGCGAATTTATCCGCTGGAAGACGTGCGTCGATATGATGGTTTTCGTTGCCCCAGTATTCGCGGTAAATACAACCGGTACGACTTCCGCATACCCTTCAACGTAGCATCCCTCGCCACGCTGAGTCCTACCCGATACCCCTTTGACAACCTCGTTACATCCGTTTGTTTCAGTGCTTGTGTTGCTCGACACTGGCAAGTTAACTGGCGTCGACACCTCATCTCTGTGATTAATAGTTTGGCCTCGCGATATTTCCTCTACATAGACCACCCTTTGGCCGCAAGAGTCGGTCCTTTGATGTTTAAATGTCCATCATTAACAGTTTCGACATTGTCCTGTGCACCATTTGACTTGTTTGGGCATTCTCTTGCGTAGTGCCCTAGCTTATATCAGTTAAAACACTCCACGTTACGCTTTCCGGCCGCTGATCTTCTTTCGCGCTCTAATTTATCGACTCTGTCCAATAAAGCTTTCATTTCACAGTCACGGGAATTTTCTGCTTCAAATCCACTTTCGGCTGGTTTTATATCAACTTTGCTCTTAAATCTTTCGTTCCAATATCTGTTCCGGTACATCGGCCCACTATCTCGAGCGCGTTGATTTGTCCGAAAGTCGAGATTTTCACTGGCCTCCGAAGTTACCCGTCTTGCATTTTGCTTCCCATTGCGATCGCCCCTGCGAGACCTGCGTATCTGGACGTAGTTTATTGCATAATACACCGCTTCGTCGATGTTCTTCGGCTCTTTGTGGAATTCGATTTCACATTTCAGCTCTTCATTATTTAGTCCGTCTAGGAACTTCCTGACAAGATCTTCATCTCTTGGGCGCCTATCTCGATAACTATGCGCCTTGTCATACAGACGCTTTAAGTCAGCGGCATATTCTTCAATGCTTTCTCCATGTCTCTGGAATCTCCTACTGAATTTTGCCGCAAACGCCCCGGTGTCTCTATTACCCGAAACCGACTGTTCAGTTCACCAACGAGATCCTGGTAGTCGTTAATAATGTACGGAGAAAGCTGTGTGAACACGAATTGTGCTGCTTCGCCTTCCAGTCTTGGCAATAGCTGGTTCAGATTTTCTTCGTCATCCCAGCGGTACAAATATGCTATCGTTTCAAATTGTGCCACCCAGGTCGCCCACTGCTGTTTTCCCGAGAACGACGGCAGTTTAACTGGAAGTGGTTTCGGTCCAATTGACGGCGAATATTCCTTATCGAAAGGATATGCAAAATATTGTGGACGTCTCGCATTCATTGCAAAGCGGTCAATGTCCAAGCCTTGATCAACCCAAGGTGGATCACGCGTAAACAACCTATCACGCATGCCACGTTGTTCCCCAGTATAATGACGACCCGGCAATGGCCAGCCCGGCTTATTTCTACCAAAGCCGACGTGGTCACATTGCTCGACGTAGCTTCTGTGCGGCGACCCTGCTTTTCGCATGTCCTGAGTACCATATGCGCTCTCAGCTACACTAGCTCTATTATTGTAGAACCTAGTGTGTCCACTTTCAGTCCCCATAACTTGCGGTACTACCGTAGCGCACCCCCCTTTGGCGTCTCATCGGGCTTGTATGTCTGCAAGGTCTCGACACATCGTAACTCTCGCCCTCACCCGCACCAGCAGATTTATTGTTGTTATTGTCAGAGTAAACGTTGCCACCATTATTCTGACTCGTCTGCTTGAGAAGATGCAGTTCTTTTACCACATCTTTTAATATCGCCGCCATTTCTGATAATTGCGCATGCGCCGATGATTCTTCCGTCGGTTGGTTCGTTGCGCCGGTATTCGTCGGCTGTTTCGTTGATCCGATACCCGTCGGTTGGTTCATCGATATGGTGCTGCGGCCATCATCAGTTTCGTCGGAACTGACATCTGCTTCCGATTCGCCGTTTCCGTCATCCCCGTCGACGAAACGCCTCCGAAAATGCACTTCACCATCGCTATACGCTCGATACGACGAATACATTGTTTAATTAAATTCTATGTCTGTTTTATTAAAATATACACATTAAGAATATACTTCTTACTGAAGCACGATCTTTTAAATAAATGCGCATGTTCAAGTGCAAAATTGAATGTCTACTTAAAATTATGTTTTACGGTGTGCGATAAATCAATTGGCAGATAAATAGTTAAACTGTTTATATTTGTTTTACAATGTTTTTAGAAGCGTTACTGTTTAAACTCGATTCATTGTAATTTCGATTGCGTAATGTTCATATTTTATATTATTTTGCCCGATATTAAAGTTCTCGCGTAGAGTTCATTTCACTGGATCAGCCTTGGAAAATAGCCGATCCCACCGCTGCCCGCCAAATGTTAGGACCCAGTCCGCGCGTTTACAGAAATATGATGGGGATTTCGTGTGTGTTTTCAATAAAACCAAAACCGAATAGCCTGTCCATGTATTTTTATTCTCCAGCAAGAAATGCATCTTAAAGAAATGTTAATGTCGTACTATAAAATTCAAATGTGTACTATATATGTATTCAATATTTTACTCTATGTTTCAATAGTTTTATTTTACTAGATTTAACAAAGTTCGTTTACTGAAATTCTAAATTAATGTTGAATGGGAGATGTTACCCAAATGTTCGTAAGTTAAGTTATGAGAAAATCTCAGCTTTATATACTACTGGGATGGCACACTGCGCCTTGTGCCGGGCACATCGGCACACTGCGCCAGGCACATGGCACAGTGCGCCCGACACACGACACAGTGCGCCTACCACAACAAATTTTGCGCCGGATGCAGCTATGCCTTAACAGGTACTCATAGAAACTTTAGAAAGATGCCAAACATTCAAGTTCTACAATACAATACAATCATAAATAACAACAATAGCCTAAGAAATTTCAATCACCTCAAAAGAGCGTTTTCTGCCGCTACAATTTGAAAACATTTCCTTAAAGACTATTTAAAATCAATGGTGAACGCTTGTAAAATAACCTGTAACCTGGCAACGACAATCGGGTACAGTAAAAATCAAGATGGCTGCCAGTTCATCCGCAACAACATGTGTAAGAGCTTTGAATGGAAAAATCGTTGGATTAAGACAGTTTTAAGTGTCAACATTTACCAAAAATATGAAAAGTAGCATGTTAAATTAATAGGCATAGGTACTTCTTTAATTTACTGACGAAGAAAGTAATGCTTTTAGAAACAAATGTCTACCTTGCCAACAGGAAGTCGGACTCGTAATTTTAAACAATGGAATAAATACACAAAAATGATTCTAGCCTGTATATGTTATTCTATTGACTGGCCGTTTAGTATTTAATTGATCAGCAATAATTATTATGTGGCCAGGCTAGATTTGACAACAGTTTAGGAGGAGAACAGTGAATTATGCAGCTGGAAATTAAGGTAAGACTATAAACAATTCATAAAAATAGCTTACAATAAATTAGATTGATTGACACTGGGGTCCAACAATATGTATTACTGAGGATATTACAAATTTATGTTTGTTTTTCATCAAGTTCAATATCGTATCTAACTAGATAGATATACAGATTGACATTATATGTAAACGTCAAACTAGAAAGGGGAATGCACCAAGTTAATTGCCCATTGCTTGTTTCGCTGATTATTCATGTCTTGAGTTAAGCATGCGGCCCATTGATTGTTGTATTATCTCATGTAAATGGCGGGATGACGTCCATATTTGTCTGTTGCATGCGTCATATTACGTCGTCTTCTTTGAGCACGTGATTTTGCACATGTTCCCGTCGGGAATTTTAACACGTCACCAGTGAGTATTCCAATCTATATTAATATATTGATTTTCAGTAGTTGGTCAGAACCACGCACACAGACGGACATTTCGGTTACATATTTTGTTGTTGTCGCGAGGCGGCCATTAGGCCTTCGCATATATCTTGCAGTTCGGAATATTGCACGGACATTTGAAAACGTTCTGGTAGAATTAAATCAAATAAATAAATCGCAATGAAAACTGAAATGGACTTGTCTTTGTTGCAGTGTGTTTAAATGACAATGTTTCAAGTTAAAAAATTCCCTTTACGTTTTGATAAAGTTCAATAATTTGACTTCATATTATACACAATTTATAATGTCATTTGCACTCCAGTGTGCGCCATATAACTCATTAATTCCACACCACCACAAAGCTTAATATGAAGCAATGCTTATAAAAAGATCTGCAAAGTGAGGTAGAAGCTTTGAAAACGGTTCAAATATTGCGTTAAAAAATCGAATATTTTAGTCGTTTCTTCATATAAAATGATATCGGCTGTTGACACCACTTTGGATTTTGAAGAGCACAGAAGGTGGTCAAGGGTTAGATAAAACCTTTTATGAGCGATGCGGATTATCGCCTTTTGTCTTGTGACTTGAAAGTCACTTAAATGACCCAGGACTTTAAGTGAAAAGTGCATATAATTTAACAAAATTATTTATATATCTTACATGCTTATAATCAATATTAACATATCATTGTCTCGATATTTTTCTTATTTAAGATTGCCATGCGGTTTCAATAAAAAAGCGTTCAATATTTCAATTAAAACTTTGCTACGTCTGTTACAAAATCACACTTTACAATAGGGTATGTAAGACATACACACTTATTTGCTATTTAGGTCTGTAAAATGAATATTGCATTGTTTTCGTATGATTCGTTTAATCGCCATCATAGGTTTCCGTTTAGTATAGGATTCATCATCATTCCTCCAGTCAAAAAACATTTAAGAAACGTATTAAATCATATGTATTGCCACTAATATATTAACAGCTCAATTATTTGTATATGTCGATCTTAACAGGTGCTTTATCAGCACAGCAATGCTTGTGCGATTTGATTAAAAAAATGACACGCATAAAAAATATTGCATTAAACATATGTAATAAATATTTATCTGTCGGGTGTATTATACGAATCCAGAATTACCACTCGTAATGTATCTAAGTAAATAACATTTTAACTTGAACTTTATAAAGGGAACATTTTCAGGAGCTTATAAATTCAGCGCATATTCGTAGACTGAAACAGTAGATCACTTTAGAATTTGATTTGAAAAGAGTGTAAAACATGTTAAATATAACTTGGTTTGATACTTTCACAATATATCATTATTTGTTCAACGAAAACATAGACAGGCTCAAAATCTAATAAAAAATTTCTACATTAACTCATCCAATACATTTATATAATCGTTATCAAAATCGGCGTGCGAAGCGTATAATTGGTAGAATTATTATATATATTAGAGATCATAAACGAAAAGGGGTTTCAGTAATACAATTTTTAAAAGACTGTACAATAAAGATTAAACTAAATCAAGAGACAGACAGACAGACAGACAGACAGACAGACAGAGAGACAGAGAGACAGAGAGACAGACAGACAGACCGACAGACCGACAGACAGACAGACCGACAGACCGACAGACAGACAGACCGACAGACCGATAGACCGACCGACCGACCGACAGACAGACAGACAGAAAGACAGACAGACAGATAGACAGACAGACGGACGGACGGAGAAATACATTGTTTGTAAGGTCTGAGTAAACTATAGCCTGCTGAATGTATCTTTTGAATCTCCAATAAAATGCGTTCTCATTTAACAATATGGACAGCCGTTTGTCAAGAATGCTTAAGAGCAGTTTCTCTTGCCTACATGACTAATTCAAAATAGACATGACAATGAACAAATTAGCAAAATATATCTCAGAGGCCGGCGAGTTGTTAACAAACAGCTGTGCAAATATCCATCAACCATGTTCTCTGCCATTGTTTTTTTTCCCCAACATTTGCATTTTCACATTATAGTTTATAGTATTATAAAAAGATATCGAAATCGAATAAAGCATTCGCAACCGAAAGTTACAATTATTAAAATCACATTCTTTGGGTTGCATTATATTTGTAGATGGGCTTTTCCAAAATTATAGCCGTTCGTCGGGTATAGTTATTTCTAATAATATACTATCAAGCATATTGTTTGATGATACATTTTTTTCTCACAATCGGTAAAGTAAATGTCCTATAGCGTCAAATAAAATTAAAATATCTGTTTAACATAAACAAAGCATCCACCCGTTTCACAATAGAGAAAACAAACTTCCTTTATTGGTACTAAATAACTTGCCCTAATAAAGAAACGATACTATAACAAAGTTGTTTAAATAAAGGAACTCATATTGATACGTGTTTTGAATGAACAACTACTCTAAACAATCAACATTATTTTCCGAGAAAAATATACTATTTATACTTTTTTAGTTATAATGGTTAAGAATAAAATAAAATCTTACTTTACCAAACGTTTTTATTGAAATCACGCTAACCATTGCTACCAACCTGTGTTCTATACCTTGAAAATCGTTCTTACATATATGTACAAATCACATTCGACCGTTCTTTCATTTTTGTCAATTTTCAGTTTTTTAAGTAGTGTGTGAATTACATTTATAATCATGATTAGTTGCCAAAACAAACAAGGTTTCTAACCTTATGTATTTGTGTCCACACAATACAATATACCATATTATCTGTTTTTTTTTACCATGACATGAATCTAAATTCAGTTACTTGAGAATCTAGAACCTTGCTCATCTGAGGAACATGCACACTCGCTGAAAAATCGTTGATATTGTTTTCACAGATACAGTAACTGTAAAATACAGATACATTTGGGAGAGTAGTTGTATCGTGGTACAAGAAGATGCAAATACAAACCCTTCGGTGTCGTATCACGTTTCACGTACAGTGTACTGAGTATATACAAATGGACAATAATAAACAATATAACCTTCATGCACGCAATTAACAAAACATTCTTGAAACGCAAATAATGTTATTTGTACTTAAACTAGAACAAACTACTTTACGAGCTTTTTAACGTGTTGCATTTGCTATTAAAAATGTGCAAAACCTTGTTATGATGAAATAATGCATATAATCTTGAAGCACACACGTCTAGTTTTGGTTCTCTTGGACTCACGGTCCATCTGGTATTGTCGTTATACGTTGTTAACAAAGCGATAACGACCCATCGTTAACATTCAATAACTTGAAAATGATGAGTTCTCCCAGAGGTCGAGACTGCGATATTGATGATATTAATCTGAATAATCATTTCATTGTCTTCGTACATCTATGGCAAATGGTTGCTTAAAACCTCACGATGCAATGTGTCTTTTACTAGTAAATGGCTTGTTCAAGGTCTCATTCCTATTATCTTATCCAAGAAGATGTTACAAAAAAGAGATATGTAACATATAATTGTATAATTTGTTGATGTAAAATTTGGACTTTTACAAAAAAGTACCTTTCACATCAATTTTATTTGCTCTTCCCTTCACCTGGTTCTTGAATTACAGCAGAACACCAGATTGTCAACAATAACGGACTCAAACTAAACGTTTTGTTGGTTGCTAAAATAAAAGTATATTGTTTTATCTCCTCGTGATCATAGAAAATTAGTATTTCCACTTTTAGCGTGCTATTTATCTTTGTATGTATGTACATATCGGTATTACAAAAGCATAAATCAAAACCCTTTGTATACACATTTTGTTGGAATAACACGACATTATTGCTAAACAAGAAACTCTGCATAATTTTAAGTCGCATCTACCGGATCATGCGTTGTTTTGAATGATTCACATGGTCAACAAAGCATAATGCAATTTGTTAAACCTACTTTCCTCTGAACCATAACCAATATTAAAAAACATTATCCATTTTGCCCATTCTAATCAGGACGAAAGCATTTTGTAATTGTTAATGCAATAATAATTTTATGGAAACTAAATATATAAATAAATTTAACAATTAATGATGTTTTAATACTTACTTAAATAAGTAAAATTTATTACACGTAAGTTAAAAGATCATGATGTATAACAATTAATACATAGCCAAAGGGATTTACTATTGCCCAATAAGCAGATACGGTGACTTTCCGTATATTTATTCCGTGTCTATTTAACCGACAAATTAAATAAGAGCATATAGTCATCTTGATGAAAACATGTTAACGTGTACATGATTAATCTATATGTAAATATGGCGTACGTACATTATATTTGCACTCGCCGTATTCAGGTGACTTACTGCCACGTGATTTGGCGAATTGAATGCAAACAATGTCATCAGTTATTCAATGTCTCATCGCGTTTCGGATGGACTATTTCATATGTTCCTATTAATAGATAACGAGGACGATTCGTGCACCTATGATAATTGTGTTTTTCATGAATAACTAGAGTCTGTCACAGAATCAAGACGTGGGTGTGTCTATGGCCTGATCGTACGACGTTCGCCATATGCCGCACAGTTACCTGATATAAAACAGCTCATTGCGCAATTTGTTAAGCGTGATCTCGACTGCTTGAACCAATCTACGATCGTCAATAAAAACTGCACTTTTTGTGGGTAACATATAGACAAGTATTATCCTAAATATATTGTTTTCTTGATTTATTGGCGTTTATACAGAAATGAATCTAAGTTTAATTGTTTGCAACATCGTATTGTAAGATCCATTAAGAGTGATAAGCGATACCTTTATTTTATAGATATTTTATCAAGATGAGCGTGCCGTTTTATCAACATGCGTATTTAGTATTTACCTCTGTGAATAAAGATATACTTATACTACAAGCTTGGTTTTGAAACCGTTGAATAATCGTCTTAAACTTACAATGATGTATTTGTAATAACAATTTTATTAACTAAAATAATATAAACTAATTTAAAAAGAAATGTTTTTTTTTCTTTGCATGATTCTTTAAAATAAATAATTATCAAATGAAGCATGCATTCCGTTACAAACAGTCAACACAAATATTCAGCACTTATACTGACCAACCATGATATGAAGAGACGTAGTCAAGCGGGAATATTATGGCCGAAAATATATAGGCCTTTGGTCTTAGTAATAAATTTATTCTACTAAACATGTTTGCTTTGTGTAGCTAATATCACACTTTGGGTCACTCGAGTACATTTAATATATATATTGGGTATGTTATATAATAAAAATTGAGTAACTCGTACCTGCTTAACTATATCTCTTTGAGATATTAAAAAAGAGTTTGGGTTGATAAAATTAAGTTTGGTCTCTGAGAGCAAGATTGGGTAATTCTTTAATTGAAAATGACAAGGAACAATGCGGAGAGTAAATACATACACACGCTGCTGTTTCTTCATTAAGCTTTACTTTAAATTATCAAATGTATGTAACCAACTTTATACACCCTAAACACTTTTTCTCAAATTATAAACTGCCACAATAGCAATACATTTACTGTACCTACATTTTCAATACTAAAACTTTACCTATGTTTCCTAGTTGTTACACTTACGAACATGTAAATCGAATTATTTTAAACAGGAAATAAAGCAAAAGTAACAGAACTGAATTTTCTAGTAAATGCACGATACAAAGAAAGTTACATAAAGTGGTCATGGATTACATGCTTAACAGTATTGCTCAGTGTAAAAAACTGAAGATAACAACAAAAACGACCAGTGATTGAACTTGCAAAAAAGCTCATAGCTTAATACAGTATGATTTGAAAGAAAATAACAAAAGGAAAAATAAGTGAGGATTTCAAATTAAACGCCATATAGTATTGCAAATAATGTTTTAATATGAGGAGCGTTATTAAAATAAATGTTCAAGTGCAACAAGGGACATGGCATTTATACACTATTTTTCAGACACGCCGATGGTCATAAAGTGGAAGCTTTACTGCTTAAAGCAGCATCGTGCATCAATATAGAACCACAATAAACTATTAATTGTTTTTCAGTCCACTTTTGTCATTTATGCACATGCGTCGTGGAAAAATGCACTTGCTTTCGTGTAGTTGTTTGACATTACCTTTAAGATGATAGACTGAAAGTGCAAGTTGTATTAGTACTGTTTTTTATGTTATCAATTATATCTTTTTCATAAGCAAATTACTGAATAAATAACTACAATTGTCTAGCTTACGTAAACATCTATATTTTGCGTGTAAATAAACAAAATTTTATATTTATTATGAACACTATTTCATCGTTTTGACATTGCAACGGTTAAACTATAAATACTAAAAGGATAATTATTACTTTTTACTTCGAACAGCTTGATTAGAAGAACATTATAATAGCCCATTTACTAAATAGTATGCATTATAAATTAACTTGCATTATTTACCAGTAGACATGGTGCCGATTAAAGTATTAATAACATACACATGGGTCATTCACTGTGTACGATTAAGGGAAGTTTGAACCAAATCAAAGAAAGCGTGCCTGTAAGCACGTGATCTTACGATTGCTTGTAAAAACAACTTATCACTTACTGAAATACTTATTTTCAAAAGTAAGTTTTAGGATACATTTGTAAAATGTTTACCGAACAATGCAACATACAATGACCCAAGAGTTTCTTTATCGATCAATTTGTTTTATGTCTATCTATATTTTAATACTGCCGAACTCCACTCGCGGGTATTACTGGCAGATATGGACACTGACGTCCGTTTCCTGGGAAGAACCAGTACTTGGTGTCTATGGAGGAGATAATGAAAACGCTACGCGAGTAGGAATATAACCCACGAACTCCCATTCGCTAGGCGTACACTTTATCCATTACACCACCGGGATCATATGTCATAAAAGTATTATAATCGTTTTGGGTTATGCGCTAACTGTGATGTTTTTGGGGTAAAATACAGTTAAGACTAAACATAGAGAAAGTATAATATGAATTTTCAAGGATCATACTAAAGCAATCACAGTTACAAAACAAAACAATACAAATGAAAACATATGTAAAAAAGAGACAATACAATCGGGATTGAATTTTATGCTTTGGACCGTTCTCTTTTCCGAATAATGTAAGGTAAAAAAAATTCAATTGTCTTTATTATTGTTCCAGTAAAATATCGTTTGTGTATCTTGCTCGCGACTATGAACTTGCTAAAGAGCAACATTGTGTTATCATGGGCCCGTTTTAAGACACATGTCCCCATCAGCGGCTATAGTCTATGGACTTTATAAATGGGTTACAAATTTGTTCTCTATCATGTAGGCCAAATTGATAAATAATACGAGAGAATGCACCGTCTTTGCGATGGGTCAGCATATATTTTTAACATATGATTGCAAATAATTATCAATATTGGCGACATCCGTTTTTATAATACAAAATAAGCCTTTTGCAAAAATGTCCAAACCTTTCGTTTATATGCTGTCGACATCTTCTAACATACTTTTTACTTCATACAATTTGTGAAATTGAAGTTACACAATTATGTGATTAATCTAAATCAAACGAAGGTGGTGTGCAACAATATCGTTTTATATTCTACAAAATACCAGGGCACCTGCTTGGTCTATTCTGATAACTATAAACATTCCACGAACAGCTCAAATAACATTATGCAAAGCTAATTTGAACATTTGTGAATAGCAAACTTCAGTGAAATGTTATCTTTTTGAACAGTAGCCGGTAATTACCACGAAATTGATGCGTGTTATTGTATTTAAACCTTAATGCCACAAGTGACCATGTGTGGATATTACTGTGTCCCTAAGGCATTTATTTCACGTAAATGTGAACAATATTTCGATCTTATTTTGACATTTATCATGTGATATATTATGCATATTATTTGCAGTTCACGAGAGCAAAATGTCAGTTTAAATAAAAAACATGTAAGTATTTACCTTTATCGGTATATCAAAATATTTTGCATGATTTAAAGAAGTCAAATGGTAAGCTAATGCATTAGAATAGCCACGGTTTCAATAACTCCAATATAATAAAGTTAAGTGAAGGACGTTTGTATTTAAGGTGTGATTCGATTGTGTAGGTGGGTGTTGTTCTAGAATGACAATGTGTCAATGATATTTTTAATGCAAATCATCAAACGTAAGCAATTGTTCAATAAAAATGTAAATTGGATGTAATGAAGAATAATCCTCCTTTTAATTTGAAGGATTAACATAAGTGTAACGCAATTTGTGTTTGTTGGAATTGGCAATTGATATAAGTATACGAGTTTAACGTATTATTCATACTCCAATCTTTATTTCGACATAATGATTTGGTGCTTATACCATTTCCATAAAAAGAAAACAACCATATCCCATTAAATGAAAAAACAAAATGCCACCGGTAAACACAGCATAAGCGAAAATGTATAAAACCTTACAGTCACGGAGCCAAACAAACTAAATATATTACAATATATGCTGTGTGTACGATATATTACATTATTTCAGTAAGATCATTCCCCTTTTTATCTTTCCAACCTTGCAATGCTCTAGAATTTTAACGGATGGCCACACCTTTTTTGTTCCGAATCGTCATTGAAGATTAACCCATGATCTGATTGCAACCTGTCCCAGTTCGTTGAATCGTCATCGAAAAACTTTCTATAAGAGTTAATCAGTACACCGAGTCTCAAACAATCCTTGCCAGAATTTCACAACGCGCAATATAAATGAGAGTCTTCGTATCAAAGGTTACTGATGTTTTGTGTGCAATGCAATCGAGACGACGATTAAAACACTCTTTACTCCATGCGGGACACAGCGTTACTAGTGTACCTGTGTTTTATGATATTAGCTTACAACATTACATTGTGTCTGAAATGGAATGATGTTTGTCAAAAGCTGTATGCCATTGTAAGCTAGATTTCGGAAGGTGTAATATGTTGCCAAGGCACTTAAAGCTGTTTTGGTACATTAGGTGTCCAAATAGAGCTTATATTTGTTTTGCATGTTACTTCGCATCACATGTATATAACTTTTTTGTTGGGGTGGTTTAGGTAATGTTTACTGTGAAGATTGCCATGCTTAGCTTCGTTTTTGCTTTTTCGTCGTCGCATAAAAATATGTTATTTCGCTGCCAACTTTCAGTTTCACACCTTTGTACATGACATGACACGAAATGGAGAGATCAAAACTCAATGCTCCAGGGAGGGTTAGTTATTCTGCTATTTGTTGGAATCTGTCTGATAGCCAAATTTGAGCATACAATCTACTACAGCGTCTGGTCACGACATTGGTACTCGATAACAAACTGATTTGGATTGAAAAAATTCAGATAATATATTGATTGTGTAACCAGTAATTATTTTGGTGATATCCCTTTAAGTGGACGTAGTCTTGACTAGTGATTTACATATATAATTATTTTGCCGTCACGCTTGTCTCAAATCTGTGGATTTCCGCTGAACACGATTATTGCACACCTTCGGCAATATTGGCCCGAGGGATTTAGCTCGAGGCCAGCGCCTCTGAAAGTTTGCTTAGAACATGATGACCATGATAGATTCTCTAGTATATGAACTGCTGTTATACAGCAGATTTCAATTTGTAATTATATTAGGGAATACTATAAAATGGCATTAAAGTATTGCTAATTTGTATAATAAATTGTCCGAAATTTTTATCGTTTTAATAACATGTTTACCATGAGATGGGAATTGTTAAATTCGTCATGTCAATTGATATATGTTGTTATATTATACTTTAAAGTATAACATGACTATTAGAAAATGCCAAAGAAAAAAGTAATGTCTTTTATTTAAAAATTACTTGTGTAATTCATATTTTCCACTTTCACATTTAATATCTGCGTAGCCCTCAAAGAGTAATCTTAGAATTCCCTTGAGTAGAGGCATGTTCATGCAGTGACATTTAGAACCAATCACATGTGATGACCTTCAGGTGCATGTTCCATATTTATTATCATGTATAGATACCAGAGTGTATTAACAACGTTCAAGAAAGCGTTTAGGTCTTATTTCTGAAGCTGAACATATACGGCTTTAATGCACATTCACTGTATTAATTCTCAATATTTTAACCTCTTTTGCCCTGATGAAAACAAACAACACTTAAAAAAGTAAGGTTTTGGAGGCTTTTCCAGTTATGTTTGCAAAAAAATACCATCCATTAAAGACATCAAAAAATTAACACAACAATATTATAAATACCAACCTTTTGAATATTAATATTACATAATAAGAATAAAATATCAACCATTTGCACACACTTTACTCAATCATTTTACAATAGCATTGCTGTGAATCAACATTTGCGTTATATCCATTAAAGGAACATGCTCACACATTTTAGCCTGTTTTCACGTTTTGGTCTTAAAACACCCTGCAGATAGATTTGAAAAAACCCACTCCAGAACGATGATTACATGAAAACACAATAATTAAATAATATAAAATAGAATACAAATATTAAGCCAATGATGGGTTTTCACGGTGAAATTTGGTTTAAAAAGCTATCGAATTTATCTTTATCTTTCAGCATTCCGAACATTCACATTCTGTATGTATTAAATCCAAATGTTAGCGATCCACATTGTGTAAAACAAACTAAACGAAAACAGTTTAAGCCCTGAAAGGAATCAATCGTTTCGTGTTTGTTATGATTTTTAATTTTATCAATTTCAGATAATGAAAGCTCATAACCGAAAATAAAATTTCAGTATGTGACTACGTCACTACTGTTTTGTGTTTGCCTCCTAGTTTAGAATTATATCATGTTTGAATCTGTGACAATAAATTGAAAAGTGTTATTTCGACACAAAGTAAACAAGTCGCTCAAAATAAATTATGTGTAAGCGTGCCTAAGAACTTTATTTAATTTCGTCAAGGCTGCAGAAAAAAATCGAGCAACTGGGTACGAATACAAACATAAATGCGTTAAGCGTTATAGTGTATCAGCCAGATGGGTTGGGGTGTACCACTCAGGGGGGCAAAACAACACCTATCTTACTTGATTGTATACTCAATATAAAGAAACGAAATGTGTGATAACAATCTCAGTTGGGCAGCTAAACAGCTAGAGCTGTTTCTATGGCAACCGTCAGTCTTTGACTAAATAGCTAGTTTAGCTGGTATAATTCTCAAATATTTCTTTAAAATTGGTTCTAGCAAAAAAAAATTGGTGTTAAAATGAAAATTATGATTATTACCTGGTATGATCTGCAGTTAAATATGCAAATTAGTACATTTGCATATCTATGAATATTAATGAGATTGCAAGAAAAGTTCCTAAAAACTAGCGAGCCTTCAAAATAGTAGGGTCAATATATGGAAAAAAACCTTCAACCGCCAAAAAATTGCTTCAAAAGGTATTTTAACTGAACCTGGTAGGGTAGAAGCTTCTTTAAAACATATCAAAAGTTTACCACAATCGGACCTCCGGAAAGTTTTGTTTCAAGATGGCCGCCAAGATGGCCGCCAATACCTATTAATGATCACAACTTTGTAACTATACAATCAAATTTGATGAATTTGTTATCTATTTGATGAATTTAATGTCTATTCCTTAGTTTCAAGGGGCAAAGAACACTTAAAGATCATCAGACATTGTTTAAGTGTACAATAGTACTAACAAATCCAACATGGCGTCGAAAATGGAAGCCAAGTTGGCGCCAAAACCTATAAATGATCATACTATGTAAATATCCACTCAAATTTGATTATTGTGATTGCTATATATGGGTTTCAAGGGGCAAAAACACATTTAGATCATCATAGGTTATATAAGTTTATTATAGTACACCCAAATCCAAAATGGCGTCTAAAATGGCCGCCAAGATATCCACCAAAACCTATTAAGTATCATAACTATGTAAATATCCACTCAACTTTAATGGATTTGGTGTCTATACATACGTTTCAAGGGGCAAATAACACATAAAAACCATCAGACATTGTTTAAGTTAACAATAGTACACACAAATCCAACATGGCGTCTAAAATGGCCGCCAAGATGGCCGCCAAGTTCTATTAATGATCATAAATATGTAAATATCCACTCACATTTAATTATTTTGGTGGATATACATAGGTTTCAAGGGGCGAAGAACACATTAAGATTATCAGACATTGTTTAAGTTTACTATATTACACACAAATCCAACATGGCGTCCACAAATGGCCGCCAAGATGGCCACTAAAACCTATTAATGATCATAACTGTGTAAATATCCACTCAGATTAGATGATTTTGTTGCATCAGCAAAGCCAGTACCCTGGGCTGTTTTCCGTCAAATTGTTGCCTATGATTAATATACACAATGGGGACAAAGCGTGCATTCTGTCAACATAAGTCAAAGTTTGCAACCTTGCCACAACCTTCACACCATTGAAACGTTTGACCAACCCTAGCATTGAAAAGCTGCCGAAATCATCATTGATGCGCCACAAAGGGATGTTTCATTAACGTATTAAGTTGGGGGGGGGGGGCAAAGGATCCGTCATGGAAGAAACCGCTCTCAAAAACATACTTGAGGCTGTCTATTGAGAAATGCAATTGTTCACATTGTGACACGAAAAGCTGTCGAGAGGGCTTCACGGGACCATCTTCTTGTTGAAAAGTGCATACACAGCCAGCTTTCAGCCGAAATGACCAAGGAAGATCCAGACATTCAGATGCTGCTGGATCATGCCAAGGATTTGTACTCTTCCCTTTTCAGGGGTAAAACGAAGCTAGCAGATGATATGTTATGCGATTTTGATCAAACTCGAGATGGCTACACAGAAGTAGAAACATGAAATTGCCCAGACCTCATCGACAAGCATAGTATGGCTGAATTATTAGCTTATGGTTAACAATTCAATTGTGTTCATTAAAGCATATCGTACGTACTGGGTGTTGGTTGATGCATTAGGCAGTGCCCAAATTGCTATCCATCTGTGCTGCTTCTGTATACATAACCTGCAATCTGCGTATTACTACATATATCTGCAGCAAATAAGCAGCCTAGAGGAAACGCACCCGGACGTTTATCGAAAGTTCGGTATTGGTTTCAACGTTGTTTATAGGAGCCATCAGTGCTGGGCTGGGCTAGGACTTGATCTTGTTATTGAGCAAACATTAATGATGTTTTTATAAAGCACACGTGGTCTAACTCGCGGCAGTGGAATGACTGAGGAAATGCAAACCCCTTGGACCCTATCTGCAACATCCGAGCACAACAGTGCGATGCGGGATTTCACAGACCTGATCTATACTACAAGTCCACATCACAAAGACTCAACTGAAGCGTGCATCAAAGGGAATTCTTCTGATTTAGAGAAAATGCAGACACAGATTACAACCTGATCACCATATACAGCTGACCCTACTCTCAGAATCATGGTCAATGGGATAGTGGCTGGGTCACATGTGGATGTTCATGCAATTTAGGCGCTTGGGAAAACGATAATATCATAGGAAAGTCGGTCTTTGCTTATAAATTCACGAGAAAATACAGAGCCATATCTCTTTGGAATAGCTTGGCTGTTAATATCGCTTCTGACAGTGCTTTTGATCCTGCACTTCTGTTCCAACGTTTTCTGGTGGTGTCAAAATATGGAGATCCTTCCCTTGCAGTCGTATTGTCTTATGAACTGAGCTTCCATCCTGCTGCCTTCTTTGAAGCCAAGAACATACTTTGTACAGCAGATAAGCATCAGATCGATCACGCATTTTGAGAGTTTGCTGTAGACACATCATGTGAGGCTGTGATGAACTGTATTCATGAAACAGATGCATGATGGTGACACTTTTCTGCATCGTTAACCATAGAGAAGGGCGACATATATACGCAATAGCCGAGTCTTATGTAGATTCAGTGAAAGGCATTACGGGCAAGCGACAGTGGGGTTCGATGGCTACGAAGACAGTGATTATAACAAAGACAAAACGCACCGGAAAACGTGAATCATATTGTGAGTTTCAGCAAAGAAACAGAATGCTCATGTAAAAAAGGAAGACTTTTTGTCTCGTGACAGAAACAAGGCCGGCATGATTGCTCTGATCAGCACACCTCTGACTAAAATGTGATGCTATGTTGTTTTGTCTTCAGGGGATACAGACATTTCAAATTGTTAAATGCAATATAACGATCCCGTCGTAGCACCACAACGTTGGTGGGCGAAGATGCATATTTGCTCATCTTGATCCTGCATTACTCCGAAAGGGACAATAAGACCATCTACTTACGCTTTTATGTAAATAAATAGTAAAAGGAACGCAAAGCGTATAATATTAAATTTTTGAAAGAACTCGTGCTTATTCAGGCTGTTATTAATCTTCAATGATTTTCAGCAACGGTAAAAAATCAAGTCTACAGAAGTAAGTAAAACCTGATCTTATCATAAAGTCATGTGCTGGTTCATTCTCTCTTCCAAATGTCGTAAATTGGATTTTATGAGTATTCAACTCCTTAGTGATGACCTCAGTTCGATTAAAGTGTTTCTTGTATCCTAAACTATGGCATTTTACATACCAACCATAACGTTTGAGTAACAAGTTATGGACTTGTGGTCCTTCGTTTTGTGTTGAAGGCCATTTTGGACGCCATGTTGGATTTCTGTATAACATAATTAGCTTACATTTTGTCTGATGATATAAATGTGATATAAATGTGTTGTTTGCTCTCTGAAACCTGGGTATATACACCAAATTCATCAAATTTGAGTGGATAGTTACATAGTTATATTTTATAATCATAAATATGTTTGGCGGCCATCTTGGCGGCCATTTTTGACGCTGTGTTGGATTTGTGTGTAATATAATAAACGTAAACAATGTCTGATGATCTTAATGTGTTCTTTGCCTCCTGAAATTTATGTATAGACACTAAAATCGTCAAATTTGAGTGGATAGTAACATAGTTATGGTCATTTTATAGGTTTTGGCGACCATCTTAAAGGCCATCTTGGCGGCCATTTAGGACGCCATGTTAAATATCTGTGTAACATAATTAACTTACACTCTGTCTGATGATATTAATGTGTTCTTAGCCCCATGAAACCTGGGTAAAGACACCAAATTCATCAAATTTAAGTTGATAGTTACATAGTTATGTTTATAAATAGATTTTGGCGGCCATCTTTGCGGCCATTGTCGACGCCATGTTGAATTTGTGTGTACTAAATTAAACTTAAACAATTTCTGTTGATCAGTATGTGTTTTTTGACCCTTAAAAGCTAGGTATAGACACCAAATTCATCAAATTTGATTGGATAGTTACATAGTTATGATCGTTATTAAGTCTTGGCGGCCATCTTGGCGCCATCTTGAAAAAAAACACAACTTTCCAAAGGTCCGATGGTGCTAAACTTTTAATATGTTATTAAGGACCCTCTACCCTAACAGCATCAGATAAAATACGTTTTGTAGCAATTTTTGGGGGGTCAAAGTGCATATTGACCCTACTTCGGTTTAATTTCTCCCAGACAATTTATGAAAATAAAGCTGATTGAGGCCCCATCTTCAAAGGAGAAAAAAATACCAAAAGCTGCCAGTACCAGACTGTTATCAACCATGTTCATATGCTACTGGTATGCATATTCCAAGATATATAGGTGTAGTTTTGCCCCCCTTGGTGGTACACCCCAACTCAATTTTGGGTACTTGGCTGAAGGACTATTAATAAGGTATTGATAATTTTATACAAAAAATGGCGTCGATTCCAGAATAGTGAATCAAACTTGAAACTTCCGATCACAATTTTAAAGTGTACTTTAAGTAATGTTATTTGTGTAATAAAAATATCAAGTCTTTTTTAAAACAACACATGTGATGCGAAATAACATACAAAACAAATATCAGCTCCATTTGGACACCTTATGTACCAGAACACCTTTAAGTGCCTTGGCAACATATTACACATTCCGAAATCTAGCTAACAATTGCATACAGCTTTTGACAAACATCATTCCATTTCAGACACAATGTAATGCTGTAAGCTTATTGTCAAATAATGATGAGAAATTGGGTGAAATATTTGGGTTTTCTTTATGTACGAAATATTGACAAGTATATCAGCGGCGAGTATGCATGACGGCCAAAAGATAAATATTTGGATCTGGTGTATGTTTAACAACAAAGGGGTTACAATGCTGTTGACACAAGCCTTAGGCTGTATTTGTATTATTTATTGGTATCACAATGATGTTTAACGTGTGCATACTTGAATGGTGACTTCTCCAGTAGGTTGAAATTCAACCAATCAGGAACAAGCACGTATAGAACACTGACCAATGGGATTCATAACTGAGTTTCACGGGCCAGATGTTAGAGGGAAACAAGACAGTTAGCGTTTAGACTTGGAGACGTACGGATCGAGAAAGACACAATCATGTAGCAATCACAACGTATTTGTATAACTGAAAATATTAAGTATGTTAGATATTAAATTGGACTAGAAACTGATATGTGGTGTTGTTGAATATTTTATCCTATATTATGCAGAGAAATTAACATAAATAGAGAGGGACCGACTTGTCCCATGCGCGGCACGAGAAAATGGTAATTAATGCAAAACTCGTCATCTTGGCAATTCGCGCATGACGAGATATCGAATGATAGGCTACATACCGGTAATTTAAGAGTAATGAACATTGTTAGTAACTATGTGTCGTCCATGAACTATGAATAATTACGCGACATTATATCATGAAACAAAGGTACCCTAGTAACGCTGTGTCCCGCATGGAGTATAGAGTGTTTTAATCGTCGTCTCGATTGCATTGCAAACAAAACATCAGTAACCTTTGATACGAAGACTCTCATTTATCACTATTATTCGCTGTTTCATTAAGATGGACCAACTATTAGCGCAACACTCGTAGAACGTAACGTTGAGCACGGAGACGACACGCGTTGTGAAATTCTGGCAAGGATTGTTAGTGACTCGGTGTACTGATTAACTCTTATAGAATGTTTTTCGATGACGATTCAACGAACTGGGACAGGTTGCAATCAGATAATGGGTTTATCTTCAATGACATTCGGAACAAATAAGACGTGGCCATCCGTTAATATTCTAGGACATTGCAAGGATGGAAAGATAAAAAACGGGAATGATCTTACTGAAATAATGTAATATATGGTACACACAGCATATACTGTAATAGATTTAGTTTGTTTGGCTCCGTGACCGTTAGTTTTTATACATTTTAGCTGATGCCGTGATTACCGTTGGTATTTTGTTTTTTTAATTTAATGGGATATGGTTGGTTTCTTTTTATGGAAATGGTATAAGCACCAAATCATTATGTCGAAATAAAGATTTGAGTAAAAATAATACGTTAAACTCGTATACTTATATCAATTGTAAATTTAAACAAACACAAATTGCGTTTCACTTATGTTAATCCTTCAAATTAAAAGGAGAAGTATTCATCATTACATCCAATTTACATTTTTTATTAAAAAATTGCTTACGTTTGATGATTGGCATTAAACATATCAATGACACATTGTCATTCTAGAACAACACCCACCTGCACAATCGAATCACACCTTTAATACAAACGTCCTTCACCTAACTTAATTATATTGGATTTATTAAAACAGTGGCAATTCTAATACATTACCTTACCATTTGTCTTCTTTAAATCATGCAAAATATTTTGATATACCGATAAAGGTAATCACTTTCATGTTTTTTTTTTATATTTAAACTGACATTTTGCTCTCGTGAACTGCAAATAATATGCATAATATATCACATGATAAATGTCAAAATAAGACCGAAATATTGTTCCCATTTACGGGAAATAAATGCATTAGGGACACAGTAATATCCACACATGGTCAATTGTGGCATTACAGTTTAAATACAATAACACGCACAAATTTTGTGGTAATTACCGGCTACTATTCAAAAAGATATATATGTGTGTGTATACAGACCAGACATAAGAAACGAATCCCCCAACTCTGATAAGGTTATATTTAAATTTGATACCGACCAAGTGAAATACACCAATAAACTTTAAGGTCATATCATTGAGTCCAAATAAGTCGTAATAAAGTGACATTTTTTGTGTTTTCGAGAAACGCTTGGAAAGACGTAATCATTCTTATTGTATACTACAACACGAAGTCTATCTCATTTCAACGCTCTTCGGTGGTACGGCTTCTTTGACTGACCACGCAACTATGGATTTGTAGCGATGACATCACAATCACGTGACCGCAACGTGAGAGATATAGGATTGAGTAGTCGTCTGTAGCTCATCGCATCCGTGCTTATTTAATGACACTAACACAGAAGTGGCTCAGTTGTGTATAAAAACGATTAGACAAAGGGAGGTTGTACGGATATTTGTTGAAGAAACGATTATTTATAAAGCTCAAGTGGATAATACATTCAAAGAACACAAAATGGTACGTTTAAATTACAAAGTAGTTTATTTTAATAAAATTGGAAAAAGTAAAAAAAAATGTTATATGTTATTTGTTTCAAATTGTTTATTCGTATCAAAATTATTTTGTGCATGTGTGCCACGCTATAAACTAAGCATGGTCGCATTAAAAAAGACAATAATAGAATAATGAGTAGGTCTGTTATCTATTTATTTATAACATATTACTATGATTTTTACTTAAAAAAACATTAAATAATATCTTTCGTTTCGATTAATTCAGCTCCTTATGTATGCTAGCATTGATTTATATGCTTTCATTTCTAAAATGTTCACAATACTTAATGGTAAAATGTTATTGAATCAATTTAAAGAAACAGTGTTTATTTTTTAATTTGAGAAACATAAAACAACTTATTTTGACAGCAAATGCATAACCTATATGTAGCTTTCAAAATGCTTAGTACGATTTGAAAACAAGATACACTTATTCAATACAGAAAAAGCGGAGTTGGTTACTGTACTTTAATTTTTTATTATTCCTCTGCTACAATATTATTATTGTGAAACCTGAGTTTATTGTCATTTTATTAATCAAGAAAGAGGCATTGTGACATGTACCATCAATCAGATTGTTGAGATGTAAGTTGGATTTAACGAGTTCACAAAGATAATGAAAATTACTCATTTACTCGATGAAAACGCAGTTGCACTATCATCTGGTAGTTCAAGTGCTTGAATTTCATCATTTTTTCACGACAGCACTCGATAAAAAAAACTTGTTGCGAAAAATAAGCTCAAATCGAAGTCGCTTATGGTATTACATGTGTAAGCATTTTTAAGTATATAAGAACAATCCAAGAAAAGGCAATTTAGATTTTCTTAACAATGTATTAACTGTGTTAGCATTTTAAAGTATATAAAAACAATCCAAGAAAAGGAAATTTAGATTTTCTTAACAATCTTGACTTAAAAAAAAATACGTTTTGTTTGTTAATGTATACTTTTTCATATGAGTGATCGCACATTCTCCTCTTTATTGAAATCGATATGTTTAATATCGTACCGTTTTTTATATTGTGCCGTTTTCATTACATACCCCGTATTTATAGCTTGCCGTGTAAAGATTAGACTGCTGCCAGTCGTTCGGATTTTTTGTAATGTAATATCATGTTATATACGTGCTTCGGTTAAAAGTATGTAATCTTGCTCACGGATTCGTATCCTAACAACTAAATGAAATTTTATGGGAAAAACATCTTACTCCTTTAGCTCACTTTTCGTCACCTTAAACAACATTAAAATATGAAATGTTCCCAGTGGACAGTATCAGAAGAAAAAGAGATTTGATCTATTGGATCTAATGGATGTAATTTGTCAGTACTTTCTCAAACTAAATGTTATAATCCAAACGGATACGTCGCATGGGACATTTTTTTAAACGAGAAATGTAAAAATTTCAAGCTAACCATGTTTTATAAATTATTATGCAACATGTTTCCCAGTGCTTTTTTCCGTTAACATTTTTTTTCTTTTATTGGTCAGCGTGTTCTTGTTAAACTATTAACTTCGAACAAATATTTGATATAAATTGTTTGTCGTACGTAATACTGTCATATTCATTAACAATAGTCTGCTTTTAAAATCACGCATCATAAAACTCCCTGTTTTAGGGTAAATAAATTAAAACGTTGTATATGTGATACGTGGGAAATTTATCTATGGTTCATTTTGAAGCTTTTACATATTAACTTCGCTCAATTTTAGAATAAAATTGGTTCTTTTCACACTTCTTTTTGCCTGCGTTTCCATATCCAAACGAAACATTTGATTTTTAATTTAGAACTTCATCGAATAATTTCTGTAATAAATTAACACACGAATCTCTTAACGCAGAGAAATACGAATTAATAGTCCTATCATAAAAATCTTGTATAACAAACACGTTAATATACCTCATATAAATACCACTTATAGAAACACTATTAACATGAAGACTACTTTTGTATTTATTTTGTCTTTTGCAGAATAAATTAGTACACATATTCACCCTGGTCCAGCTCTTGTTGTTTGCAATAAGCGGCTGCCTGTCATACCCTTCCATTGAGATCCGGGATAGTTACAACAGACAGACCAAGGCTATCCGACTAGCGAACTGCCAATTTGATGACGTACTACACACGAACTGCTATTCATGTGCGAGACTTTACGACAGCCACGCCCTGTATAAAGACTGCTGCCAGGGCGTAGAAACCATTCTGGCGGAACTATGCGCGACTGGAGTATGAAAAAACTCTGGAGCAAACAAAAGTCTGTCTTTCTGATGGATGAAAATATAAAAAGAACCATAACGCTTCGAGGCATCATTATGGCCAGCAACTCCTGGACATTTAATCAATTGTAGGATTTCAATTAAGAATCTCATTTATCTGTGTTTTTACCACATAATTCAACAATAGCGTTGTTCAGGTGTGTGTGATTTTCTACAAATCTTTCATGTAACTATAATTTATCCTAAGCAAACCTGTGAACAAATAATATACTTTTTCGTTTCGATTACATCGCAACCATGTTATTTTAAATTTAAAAACGCTATTTTGCTACATATGCTAGAGTTATGTTTGTGTTGCTTTATTTATAGAACATTAACATACGTATAACAAAACATCTAATAATTTAAGGAACATTTTGGGTTAAAAACAAAGTAAAATAACACAATGTAAGGTGCCTTATTTAGTGAATGTTTTAAGACAAACTTAAGATGACCGTATCAAAATATTTTTTTCTCCACAACCAATAAAGATGCATTGTATTTATGTTTGTTAGTTATGCGATGTGCTTGATGTTTTTGCGTAAAAAATATTATTTTTTTATAAAAAAAAAAAAAAATGCTAACACATATCGCTATGATTTCGTCTTTTTTATCACTGAAATATTTTCATTTACAGTTGAACCAACATAAACGTAAACCATTAGCATGTGAAGTCCGCACAAGCTCATCAAATGTGATACTTTCCGCTTTTATTGTATTTTTCGTTTAAAGGAAGTCTCTTCTAAGCGAACATCCAGTTTAGGCGGAAAGAGTCGTCACTGATTAGACTGCACACTTTTAATCTGAGACGACACTTTACGCACATGCATAAATTCCGTTTTCCCTGAGTTTGGCCCAATTATTATAGTTGACCGAATATGTAGTCAAATATTATCTATTATTTACTTAAACTATTATGATTTTTTTCATTAAAAAGCATTACCGCACAATGCTGATGAGTGGATTTTATCAAACACTTAACTATTAAGCAGTCGCTCACACTGTTTTAGTGCAGTATATCTCAACAATTAAAAAGAAGACTACACGACTGAGGTTCCTATGACATTAAAGTGACCAGGCAGCCACAACTTGTATTTTACTGAGAAAATTCACCCCGTATTTGTGTCTAAACCCCTGTACACAATCGAAAGCACAAACACTGATTTAATTAATACTCTACAAAATAAACCAGAACATCTTCTCACTTCGGTACTCCGCTGTTTCCCCTGTGTTTGTCAAATTATAACAAGCAATGCATTGGTAGATACATTGTAACATTGTTTGTAACATAGTGCCTTAGATATATTACTGAGGATATTATAAATTTATGTTTGTTTCTCATCAAGTTCAATATCGTATCTACCTAGATAGATATACAGATAGACAATATATGTAAACGTCAGACTAGACAAGGGGAATGCAACAAGTTACTTCCCAATTGCTTGTTTCGCTGATAATTCATGTCTTGGATTAAGCATGCGGTCCATTGATTGTTGTATTATCTCATGTAAATGGCGGGATGACGTCCATATTCGTCTGTTGCATGCGTCATATTACGTCGTCTTCTTTGGGCACGTGATTTTGCACATGTTCCCGTCGGAAATTTTAACACGTCATCATTGAGTGTTCCAATCTATATTAATATATTGATTTTCAGTAGTTGGTCAGAACCACACACACCACCGGACATTTCGGTCACATATTTTGTTGTTGTCGCGAGGCGGCCATTAGGCCTTCGCATATATCTTGCAGTTCGGAATATCGTACGGACATTTGAAAACGTTCGGGTACAAGTAAATCAAATAAATAAATCGCAATGAAAACTGAAATGGACTTGTCTTCGTTGCAGTGTGTTTAAATGGCAATGTTACAAGTTAAAAAATTCCCTTTACGTTTTGATAAAGTTCAATAATTTGACTTCATATTATAAACAATTTATAATGTCATTTGCACTTCAGTGTCCGCCATATAACTCATTAATTCCACACCACCACAAAGCTTAATATTGATAAAATGATTATAAAATGATCTGCAAAGTGAGTTAGAAGCTTTAAAAACGGTTCAAATATTGCGTTAAAAAATCGAATATTTTAGTCGTTTCTTCATATATAAAATGATAACGGCTGTTGACACCGCTTTGGATTAAGCAGAGCACAGAAGGTGGTCAAGGGTTAAATAAAATCTTTCAATATTAAAATAAGATTTAAGAGACGTATTCAATCACATGTATTGCTAATAACATATTTAATTATTTACAGCTAAATTATTTTTATATGTCGATCTGAACAAGTGATTACTATCACAGCAATATCTGTGCGATTTGATATTAAATAATAACACGCATAAAACATTATTTCATGAAATTGCTTAATATTTTTCAGTCGGTTATATTAAACAAATCCAAGATCACCACTCGTAATATATCAAAGTAAATAACGGTAATACCGGAACGATATGAAGAGAACATTTTCAGGAGAATATAAATTCAGCGTATATCCGTACACTGAAACAGTAGATAACATTACCATTTAATTTAAAATAGTGTGAAACTTGTTAAATATAACTTGGTTTGATTCTTTCACAATATGACCTTAACGGAAACATGGACAAGCTCAAAACTTATATCAAATAGTCTGGATTTAGTGATCCAATATATTTATATAGACGTTACCATAATAGGCGGAATTAGTGTAAGTAGTGGAATAATTGTATTTATTAGAGATAATTTACGAAAAGGGGGTTCAGTTGTTAGAAATAAAATAGACTGTTTATTATAAACTAAACTTGATCAACATTATTTTAAGACAAAAAATGACATGTTTAAGTCTGTGACATATATAGCATCAGGACATTCACCAGCTCACTCTCGACTTGATGGGGCTACAATTGAATCTGATACCTTCAGCGAGCTAGGTGTGGTTTATGTAACGAGCGATACAAATGCGAGAATTGGTCGAAAGCTTGATTAAATTGCGTATGATCGTAGTTTAAGTTATCTCGATTTGTATTAACATTGACCATCAAATTCCTAGGGCTTGGAATTCAAACCGCCTCGGGGACGCATAACCAGATTTATGTTTGGCTACACATTTTCGAGATGTAGATTACATTACGATAATACTATTGGTAGAACATCACGTTTTACGCATTATTGGCTAATTTTAGTCAACTTTCTGATCGTAAGGTCGGAAAATTAAAAAAAATCTTTGCAATACAATTTTCTTATCACGTCCCTCTTGCATATAATTAAAAAAAATGTACAACTAGCAAACACTATACACGAGGACAAAAACATTTGTGAAATTTAATCTTATTGACTAGGTAGCTGTTATTTCTGAATTATAGAGTGAAATTGCGAATCTCGAGTAAAGTTAAATACGAGAGATAGAAAAAACGATGATACAAAAAAGCTAACTTCATTGTGTTCCTAGTATGTAACGTCTAAAATTATTCCTTTTCTCGCACACTATAAACTGCGATGCAACTCAATTTGATTTACACGACAAAAGTAAATAAAATGGTATAATGCAAAGTTGGAATGGAAACGTAAATAATATCATAATGCTATATAAAAATATAAACAATATAACACAATTAAAAACGAGAACAATCGCCATTCAGTATTAGAAAAACAATATATCATATCAATATTATTGTCGAAAAGGTAATGCAGATTTTAAAATAAAGTTAGGACACACGATGGCGAGCATGAAATCAAAGTCGCCTAAAGAATTTTTAAAAATGGAAAAAGATCACCGAATCCGAACCGAGAAATAATTGAATTTAATGAGTTTGTTGAACACTTTAATAATTTTGCTAAAAACGAAGGTAATCTAAGCTCGACATATACATTACAGTTGAGGAAATCGTCATTCAAATGAATGTCGTACTCAAGGACGTTACAGTGTTTGCATTTTCTGTTTTTAATGGTATTTTCAGGCTTTGCCATCTCCTTGAATCCACGTCAAATCTGTGAGCAGATACTCTTAAACGAGTAAACGCATTTCTTAATTGTGAAAGATTTACTACATTTAAATATGGTTGAAACCTAAAGCCACTGTATATTTTCTACCTCTGGCCGTATTTTGGATTTCACTTGACCATTTTGTTTGCAAAAACATATCAGATATTATAATGTCTTGCCCCTTGAAAAAAAACATTCTTCACTAAATCTTAATCTGTATAATAAATTATCGAGAACCTTAACCCAATACATGTTTACTTGTTTCTGGGTATATAACTTGATCATTAAATGACATTTGTATGTACATGACATCATCCGATTGTAATATTCTACACCACTACTTAAAAAAAAGATGAACCTCTTTATTTATTAACGGTACAGTCCCCAGTTCCCCATAAACGGAATTATTTTGTGATTGCAACCTCACACCTAACACTTGTTTCAGCATTGTATATGTTTTTTATCAATTTAAACACTATTATTTAACCCCAATACCTCTCAACAATAGCTTACAATAGGCTCAATAAGTTTATTAAAAGCTAAATTCTATTGTAAGCTTACATATCTTGGTTTTTAATTAAATCTGCTTTCTGCTTGTCTACTGCTTTGAGAGTCTGTCCTGAGACTGCGTCATGTGTTAATGAAAAGTAACCCCAGGTGGTGAATACTATACCTAGGTATGTAAAACTATTCACTTTTAATACAATGTGCCCTTTGTAATAAAACAATAAATTTTGTCTAATCTGTTCGACTTAAAAAAAAATCAGTATTTGTGTTTTATTCACAGTTACACATAGCTTCCATTTAGTACAATACTGCTCTAATAAATCTAATCCATTTTGTAATCCATCTTCCGAATCCGCAAATATTACGATATCATCAGCATTAACAATAAAAACACTTAAAACATACCAAGATTAACTCCTTCAAACTTAAGGATAACATGTTCCTCTTAATCATCTAAATATATCGAAAACATAAATGGCGATAAAGATTTACATTGTCTCACTCCAAAAAAGCATGTAAACGAATCATTATTAAATTTTATTTTTGATTTAACAACGTAGAACATCGATCTTACTATATTTACAAATTTTACCTCGTTCCCCTTATTTTATCAATTTATACCATATGATATCTCTAGCTATAAAGTCAAATGCCTTCATTAAGTCGACATTGCTTTATTGATGTTTTTGACGATGGGCTGTACATACTTAAATCTCAAATCAACGATTTGTGCTGTAAAATATAACAAGGTAAAATAATGCAACGATTTCGCTGTTTTTGTTTTCAACAGGGAAGTATAAACAGAGACTTACGCTCTGTAATGGTGCCCAACCTTCGTTTAGTAATTGTATAACGTTTGTAGAACTTGGAACCTTACCAATCAAATAAACCTGACACGATTTCCCATCGGAGCTACATTAATAGGAAATGAAGCTCATTTGTCACTGCATACCGATGTTCTCGCCCTAAACATAATAATTTAAAATGGCAAAAAAGATACATCTGTTGGGGATTATTTTGAATGATCTCTTCCTTCAAAACCAGTGCTTAAAAAGCACTAAATTAGAATAAACAGGGTTCAATAACGTTCTTCTAACAATCACCGTTTTAAAAAACGTTGGTTCTTTTGCCGATTGTTACAATGTTGTTTTACGAATTACTATTAGTACATGCGTAAATCATTTATCAGTCCGTATGCGGTTCCATGTCCGCGAAGACATGTGCGTAACTACACAATTTAGGTATGGAGCTCTATTACCTGCATTCATATCCTTGCATTTACATATGCCTGTATATGTTATTTCGGCTTCCGGAGTACAAATCTAAAAGTAGTATACACATTGCAGCAATGATTACTGCGTTATAGACGACTGATTCATCTAAAATTGGTAAGCATGAATCTAATTACACAAATTCCATGTCATCATGTTAACACATTCTTGTTTTAATCAGATTAAATAAATATTTAAATCAAATGTAAACAACATACACAGCGTCAGAACGCTGCATGGCATCTTTATGGTTCGTAGTAAGTCGCCTAGCGAAAGTTCCTGATGAAATGATCTTTACCGAAACGGACTCCATGGAATGCGCCCAAAGATGTAGATGTGTTGTATTTGTATATTTATTGAATACGATTATACTGATACAGATACGAACTCGGCGAAACGCGGCAAAATAAAAAAAACTTCATTAATGGTATGAATACAACAATCCATGCATTTTAGTAAAATACTATAGTTTTTAATATCCATATTATTTTATTGATAAACATATTATGTAACAATTTTAGTACATTCTAAAAACAACGCCAAAAGAAGATCAAAATACGAAAATATAGCATAAAAAAAGGCAATTTTATCATAATTTCATTTGGTTTCCCTTTCTGCAAGGGCATTGTCGTAGACAAAGGCGGAGTAACTGATCATGTGTTGACAAAATGCGGCATAGAAAGACTGTTAGCCATAACGCAAATTCAAAGTCTATTTCTTATTAAAGTGCCCATCTCTTTTTGCATAAACCCATTTTATTCTTAGTCAAAACTGCCACAACATCAATTCTTTATTGCACATATGCATCATATTTGTTACAGTATAGAAAATGTAAATCGAATGATATTATAGAGAGAGCGGAGACAAAAATGTAGTTACATTATTAAAATATCTAATACGTTCACGGTAAAGAAAGTAACATAATGAAATTGATCAGAGAGTATGCTTCAGAGGATTGCTGAGACGAAACAACTGAAGATTTGAAAACAAAAAATTTAATGACTGAAATGGTTGAAATCATTAAGATGAATAAATGATATATACAATGGCTGCAACAAAAATGTAAAAGTACTATCGAAGTGACCAAAAATATTGAACTTGAAAAGGGACTTAAGTTAATAAGCGAAATAGTGTATTTCAATAGGAAATAACGAAAGTAATAATGAGCAAGGTTTTCAAATTAAACGTCATATAGTATTGCAAATAATTCCAATTATTACATTGAGAACGTAATGAACATAAATGTGCAAAAGTAATACAAGGAAAATCATTGGATATTACATGTATGCACACTTTGTAAGACACGCAGGTGGACACAAAGTGGAGGCTATACTGAAAGAAGCAATATTAAACTTGCATTACTTTACAAATGCAATACACAATTAATCATTAGTAAGTCCACTTAAGGCATTTCGTTACACGCCTTTTGGAAAAATGGACTTGTTTTCGTGTAATTGTTTTACACTTCCTTAAAGATGTTCGACCTAAAGAACACGTTATATCCCTACTGTGGTTTTGCTAAAATATTCTCCATTAAAAAGCATTTGTTAAATTGATAAGCATTAAACACATAAAATGTCATTCTTCTAGCGTAAAATAACATAAATATAATTTGTGTGAATAAACCTAAATATTATATATATTCTGAATACAGTTTCATAACTTTTGACAAATATTTTTACAGCGATAAAAGTAATAACACTAAATTGATAGTTATATATCATGTCACTGCGAACATATACTGTAAAAAAACTGGACCATTGACTAGATAATATAAAATATTAAAAAACATGATATATACATCTGGATCAATCGATGATCACGCTTAGTAGAAGTTTGAACTAGATTGAAGACGGTGTGGTTGTTAAGCACGTTATCTGAAGGGTGCTTGTAAACAAAAGATCTGCTTTTAAAATTTTTAATCTCTAAAGTAATTGGTCGAATTCGTTTAAAAAATAATTTAAAAAATATTACAACATACAATGTAGCAATAATGTCCAGTAATCTTGTCGATCAAAATACCAAATCAAAGTGCATCTCATCGGTAAAAGTTTTACCTGTTTGGTAAATCACTATCATAATTTTAAGGGGATATGCGGTAATTGGTGTTGCCTTTGTAGTAAGTATAACAGCTATGGGATATGCAGTAATTTGTTATGTGTTCGGAGTTAATATTTATAATTTTTATTCGGTAATTGTAATCATTTTCAAGTAAACATAACGAAGTAAGTGAACTATGCGTTCCAAAGGATCAGATAATAGATAATATCTCCCCCCTAAAAAAAGCAAAAAATATAAACTTACGTCAAATAGAACCAATTAGATCGGATTTAAATTGTCTGACTTGGACCGTACCAATTTTACAATAGTGTTAGGAAAACAATGCGATTATATATAATATATAAATAATATTCGTTCAGTTAAACATCGTTTCTGTTTCTTTCTCACGACAATAAAGTGCAAAAATGTGCTATCATATGTTTTGCGAAACGTGCCTCCATAACCTGCTAAGGTCAATGGACTTTGTACAGGCGTTGAAAATCATATTGCTCTATCATGTTGGTCAAACTGATAACTTATTTTTCTCAACGAAATTGTAGAATATGCGATGTCGTAATAAATTGTCAATAGACGATTGTAAGTATTTACCTAATATGTTTGACGCTCTAAGCATGCATTTACATTTGTAATATTCATATATATAACTCGAGGATGACCTAAGTACCATTTATAGTTTCGACAGCTCCTTATATGTAACACATGTTCTTAAATGTGAGTGATATTGGCGACCTCGGATTGCGTAATACAATTTATAATGTTTGCAGACAATGTTTGTATTATTGCATTTCAATCTTTATGGCCATGTGTGGTTATGAGTGTGTACCCTAGGTATTTTTGTACTGTAAATATGAACACCATGGGAAACCTATTTCAAGACATTCACTTTGTGAGTTTATATGCATACTGTGTGCAGGTCATAAAAACAGAATTCATGTTTAAATAAAACATTTCAGTAATAACCTGAAACCGGTATTGAGAAAGATAAAAAATAAAAATATTCTGCACGATTTAAGGTAGACAAAAACTAAATTTGATGTATTAGGATTTTCGCGGTTGCAATAGATCCAATTTAATTAAATTGTGTGGTGAATATTGGTATTAAAGTTGTGACTTTATTGTTAAGGTTTATGCTATTGATATTTATTAAACGAATCGTAAAACATCAGTAAGTTTCTGATGAAAAATTGCTATCTTTTGTGGTAGCAAGGACAGTTAAAATAAGATGTTCCGAAGAATAAACTGAAGTTAAATCATATGCTTGTTTGTTTGTTTATTGGCAAATAATATAAATATAAGCGTTAAACATGCTTTTTTTCAATATTTTATTAGACATAATGATTTGGTGCTTATAACCTTGCTACAAGAAGCAACCAATCATATCCCAGTTAAAGCAAATCAAAGTGTTAAAGCGAAAACCCCAAAACATTTATTTAAAAGAAAATGAATTAAACCCCTAAGACACGTTTCAAACATTCTAAATCTAGAAAACTATATGATGCTGTAACCATATATACATTTTATTAGAGTAGGATAATGATCGTTTTTCTGTTCCAGATCAGGGATCTCGAATATAAACTCATGACCACACCTTAGTCCGGACATTCGTCATACCAAACTGTCTATAGGAGTTAATCATTACACCGAGTCTAGCGCAATCCTCCTCGGAATTTTACAACACGTGCCGTGTTCGTGCTTAACGTAACAATGCATAAGTTTCGTGCGAAAATGTTTAGCATCTTCGTAAAACCGCGGTTAAAAGTAATTAAGGAGAGACTTAGACTCAAAGGTAATTGTCGTTTTGTTTACTATTTAATCGAGGCGACGATTAAAACACTCAACAATCCGTGCCGTACACCGCGTTACTTGGGTATCGGTGTTTCATTATATCGGCTTACGACGTTAAATTGTTTCTGAAACGGACTGATGTTTGTTCAGAGCTGTATGCAACTCTTAAGCACATTTCAGAAGGTGCTGAATGTTGCCAATGCACTAAAAAAAGGTGTCCAAATGGAAGCTGATATTTGTTTTCCATTTAACCTCGCGTCGCCTGTGTGTTTAAATAAAACTAAAAAGACTATACTATTTTAGCATATAATTAGCTTTGTTATGGTGTTCTTTGAAATAGGAAGTTTTATATCGCATATAGGATCATCTCTTATTAGCGATGCTGGAGTCAACGTCATTTATCTAATACAAATATCAATGTATAATTAACTATGAACACATAAACTATAAATATGCTTTACATTTTCTGCAATCATGACGTTATTTGATACATGGTTTTTTAAGAATGTTCAGTTTGCATATATCTACATGTACAATTTTAAAATTGGTTAATCTTTTGGGTAGCCCTTATTGTATGCAAATATTTTGTGCAAATTTTGTTTTAAAAAAGTGTTTGTTATTTCATAAACTGTAAATAAACTTGTTTTTGAACACACCATGTTCTATATTGTTTTCAAAGTACATAAAAAGATGATATAATTTATATTTTAGTTTGATGTAAATTATGTTAGTTTATTATAAAAAATAAATATAATTCACACGTTGAGAAGAATTATCAAAAACTGTTTGATTGCTAATGGAAATTAATATACACCAAATACGTGATGTAATTATGAATTGATAGTTTTTTGTTTGATTTTTTAGCATTAAAAAAAAATTAAAATCACATAAACACTCGAAATCAACGAATATTTCGTACAATATTTCGAAAAATGATGTTTTAAAAACAAACTTTGGAAAAAATAATTGCATACAATAAAGTCTACCTTATCGATTAAATAATTCACATGTTGAGAAGCATTATTTAAGAACTGCTCTATTGCTGAAAATTTATATACACTAAATATGTTATGATATTACGTATTGATATGTTTTTGTAGGATTGTTTTAATGATTTTTTAAAGCCCATAAGCACTCAAAATTAACGAATATTTCGTACGATATTTTGAAAAATAAAGTTAATACATAAACATTCAATCTTCCTTATAGCAAAAGCCAGAAATTCAACGCAAAAAATATCACATCCGAAAGTGATCGTCCGAAATGCAGGCTTCTGTCACTGATGTCACAATAAAGGCCATATTGAACCGGAAGCAGCGGTCAAAGTGCCTCTAGTAGACTTTAATGTTTCATCAAAATGCCTCTGTATTTCGTTGTTGTTGTTGTTTTCAATTAAAAACCAAAACGTACACTTCTGTAATTGGGTGGTTATTTTAAAACTAAATAAGGAATTGGATAATCATTACTTAAAGGGATCTTTTCACGCTTTGGTAAATTGACAAAATTGAAAAAAGTTGTTTCAGATTCGTAAGTTTTCGTTTTAGTTATGATATTTGTGAGGAAACAGTAATACTGAACATTAACCATGCTCTAATATAGCCATTATATGCATCTTTTGACGATTTTAAAACCTAAAAATTATAAAGCGTTGCAACGCGAAACGATTGAATAATTTGGAGAGCTCTGTTTTTGTCGTTAAATTTTGTGAAACTACGAAGATTGCTTATATAAGGTATAAAATACGTCAAGAATGTGTACTCGACGGAATAGCTCAGTAGGCTAAAGCGTTTTTACTTCAGGACTCTGGCAGGACTCCAGGGGTCACTGGTTCGAAACCTGCTCCGGGCAATGTTCTTTTCCTTTTTTTAATTTTTTTCTTGTTTTTTTACTGGAGCTTTTAACGATCCAATGTTTACATTTATCAATATAAAGCATTTAATGAATAAGTTAGTGGTGAGATTTATAAAAAAATGACATTGATTTACAATCTCTCATAATTGTAAACATAATTGACATATACTCCACTGATTATTACAAAGATTTAAAAAAGAAATTCAACGTACATGTATATCTAAGTTGGCGCAAAGGAAACGTCTTTGAGTCTAACAAAAAAATGAACCAAAATATAATTCTCATAATGCATGCATTGGTATCAACGAGCATAGTATTGAATTCTCAAACCTCATTAAAAATATTTCATTTTTATTCATTTACATGTACTGACATTAACTTGTCACTCCTCTACTCTCCCACCAGTCACCAATATTTTAATAAATGTATCATCTACTGCAATTTTTAAGTCGTAAATTAACGTATTTTTTTTCTGTAGTTTCAATAGGTCAATACTTTTTCATCGTGTGCATTTATTCCGATATAAATTTTGCATAATAAAATACGATATGTTCTGAATTGCAGGTCTATATATAGTACCAACACATAGTCTGTTGCAAAACACACGCTTTTCATGCGTGTGTCTTGACAGACGACAACAACAATATCGCGTTTTTTAGATGCGTACAAAGGGACTTTAATCAGCAAATATTATCACATGGTTTAAGAAAAAGCGAAATATACATGTACTGAAATTAAATTTCTACCGCGTTTATCTTTAAAAGTTATAGCTTTTACAACTTACTCGCCATAAGGATTCAATCGCTCATCATTTGCTTTTCACTGTTCATAAATAACTTTTGTTTACATTTAAAAGGTGTCAGGATGATGCACGATGTTGTCTTTAATGTTCTGCATTAATTACCATTTTATATTACTTTAATGGTAAAACTGTTATCATTTTGTTAAACAATCTGCGGTAAACGCTTACTTAATTGACCTACGTCAATAACGAATAACAATCGCCAGTTAACCCCGAACTCATAAGCATTATCGGACCCGATTGGACGGCGAAAATTCAGTTTGGCGACGTAAAAGTAACCTGAGAATGGCTCGTTAGGCATCATTGGCAGCACACATGTGCGTGTATGTCAGAGTTTATTTACAGGTCATCGTCGAGTCTTCACGACTACCTTATGTGCTGACCTGCTCCAGTGATCTATCAGGGGAAGATAATTTTTAGCCAAAGTAGGTCAGATTTACTCCGGCTGCCCGTGTTTTAGCCAGAGAAACAAAAATACTTTTTTGAATACAAATGCACAAATGCACCTTGGCCAATGAGACCTTAATTTTCACTGGAAGTCATCATTATCATCCCCATCATCGCGATCACCATCCTCATCATCATTGTTATTATTTTATTATTATTATTATTATTATTATTATTATTATTATTAAATATTATTATAATAATAATAATAATAATAATTATTATTATTATTATTAGTAGTAGTAGTATTAGTAGTATTAGTAGTAGTTGTAGTAGTAGTAGTAGTAGTAGTAGTAGTAGTAGTAGTAGTAGTAGTAGTACTATTATTTTTATCCTTATCCCCATCTTCACACTTAATTTATTAGTATTATTATTACCACCATTGTGACTATGTAATGTGGGCAAGTCTGCTCATAATGTAGTTTTGAAAACTCATTGATGACCGGTAAATAATTCTGAATTACACTCGCAATTTAAAGGAGCACTACGTACCTTTTTCAACGCGTAATCGCCATAACCGCCCCACGGGGTAGTAAATAATCCACTTATCGATTATTCAAGCCACATAATATCGGTAGTTGTTGTTTCCTCATCTTGAAAGCAAAACTGTTTTATCAACTTGTCTCGATAGTCCATTATGTCTTCCCCGGACGATTAAGTGACCGAGTACCGAGTCAAAATGCGAAAAAAATATAATAATATAATAAAAAATATACCACACACATTATATAGAAAATGGTCTAAACAAACAGTTTTGTTGTTTACTGTTGAGTTTTATCGAATATGGATAAATTATTTCCGATTGTCACGAATTTTCCCAATTAATTGCGTTTTTCTTATTATGATGAAACAATAACGAAGTGGAATTAAAATGCATATTTAAATAAAACATGTTTCTTTTAATATTATTTTTTGCTTTACACAATGAAATAATGGTTCGAATGATCATGTAACAAAGTATTGGATTTCCGTTTCTCTCCCGTTGATCTGATAAAGAATTGGCTGTTATTAAGGTTGGTAGCAAATAGCCTTATCTGCGCTCGTGTATGTGTGTATTTCAGAGTTCATTTTGTAGTCCTGCTGCGTCTTCGCGAATGCATCTTTTGGCTGACCTGCCCCCGTGACATTTAAAGAGAGCTGTGTTACGCGAATGTAACGTAATACGCAGTGGAATATTTTCATTAGGCAAAAATGTTATGTAAAGTATACTCCTCCGCGCCGCGAATTCTTTCTCCACGTGACCAGCATAATGCACAACCTATACGTAAGTATACCTCCAAGAACTACTCCTTGGCGCAGATTGCCTTCAATCCTTGAGTTTTGAGTGATTTGGTGAACGGACGTGGTCTGCATACTGATTTTTTTTAAACACCACTATTACATGTAACCTTAGTTGTTCTTGCGAACAACTAAAATAGCAGTACATGACTTCAATGCTCTTCACATTTGTTTCTATTTATATAATGTTGATTGAATCGTATTTAGTTATCTAAAAATTCGAAAACGCAGCTTTGTTTGTGGATTTTAATGTGTAGGGTTTAATTGAGGTCGGCCGACAGAGCTGCTCTAGAAGGCGTTTGCAAGCCCTTGAAGAATATTTTAAGATTCACGAACGTTGTCCGTATTACACAAATAGGTGTATACATCAATGTTAATTGACTGGTTTGTATATTGATTTGGGTATTGATTATGCTATTGATTGTGATTTTGACTGATATATTTATTGTTGGATTCATCTTGATTTCGCTCCTTTCTATCATAGTATTTCGGCGCATAACTGTTATTGAAAAAAATCGAGTTTGGGTTTTAATGTATCCGTTTAACTGTTTGTGCTAAGCGGTTGATTTTCTTTTTTTTATATTTAAGTTTTATCGTGCCGTGTAAGAATAGAAAGTATAGCCCGATCAATATATACTTTTGTTCAAACGTCATGGGATATTAACAGATTCTGGGATGTGCATATGGGATTTAATAATTGGAAACAGAAGCAAGGTATATTTTAAAGTGCACTTTCCATTGTCCAGTTTATTTGCTAGAATTAAGAATTCCATTGCGTTAAATCAATTACTGTTTCTTGCACCAAATATGTGGTTTGCATATTATTGCATATGTTACTATATTAAGTAACAAAATTGACCGTTTTTTTCGCGAATAACTCGTGAAAATCGCGGTATTGAGCAAGTGTGCAAATAACCGGTTATTGGCACACTGTGCCAAAATCGGTTATTTTCAAATTTCCGGTTATCTCGCAGCAACAGCGGATCGTCGGAACGCGTTGACGTTACGTAATTGGCGACCGGAGCGTTAAAACAAAATGGCGTCTGAACGGATTTTGGAATCGCCTTTTTTAGCAAAACCGGCTTTCCGTACTCTTTTCATGCAACTGATAGCGCAATTTATGACGTATTTTGTATGACGTAATTTCTCTGACGAAACACACTACTTTGAGTAAAACTTTCTGGATTTTGAGGAAAAGTTGGACGTGTCGTTTTTTAACAGTAAAATATTTTTTGAAATCACCGAACAAATGCAAAACGTATTTCGCATGGGATGTTTATTGTGCATAATTGTAAACTTCGATAGGATTACAATAAAATTGCGTTGTTTAAAATAAGTTTAGATACAGAGATGTAATTAAAAATATGTAAGTGCAACTCGTTTCAATTTTATTGTTATAGCTGCTTAATATTGATTTAAAGTTGTCATTGAGGGAAGCGTGTCGTTTATATTAAATTATGTTTTTATTTCGATATGTATTATTAATTTCGATATACAAGATATTAATTATTTCGATATACACGACATATGTATACACATGATGAACATATGCAATAAACAGGTCATTATATGGAGCAAATGTGCCTTAAGTGGTTATTGGGTGGCTAAAGCCCTCGTGCAAATAACTCACCAAGTGTACCAATAACCAGTAAAGGCACACTTCCTCCATATAATAACCTATACTCAAATCATGCTCATCTTATTCTGATTATTTTAGTTATGCTGTTGGGCTGAGGCAAGGGAGGTAATGTCGCCGATTTTGTTTTCTTTATTTGATGAAGACTTTGAACTTTACTTACAAGATAGCATTAACTCTGGTTTGAATATACATGACATTGTGTTGATTTTACTACTTTTTGCTGATGACATGGCTATTTTAGGCAAGTCACCGGCTGAAGTTCAAACACATTTAGCTAATTTATACTTATATTGCAATTCTTGGGGGTTGAATGATAATACTGCAAAAACAAAAATAATGGTATTTCGGAAGAGAGGGGGATTAAAAGAAAACGAAATATGGGTATATAATGGTAATGATATTGAAGTTGTTGATAACTTTAACTATCTAGGCACAGTATTGAATGTATTGCATAGGTAGTAGTCAACTTTCTATTGATGGTCTGGTCCCTTGTTTAAATATTTACGGTATCTTCTATAACGTCATTACTCATCACAACATATAAAATAAGTTTTGTGTAAAATCTGCATAATCAGTGTTTTATACACAACGCAATTCAACACATACTAATTGTCTTTCTTAAATGTGTACTATTTTATACATAAGTGATATACATACGTAAAACAAAACAAAAACTTTATTTAGTTATATGAGACAGTTAGTTTTATTTTTACATCTATATGTATCTACCCATCAAGAAACTGTACATGAACTACTGTGTAAATGACATGCTGGTATGTATCTATGTAACATTCTAGGAATAAAATAAAAATGTGCACACATAGTAAAACAAAAAAGACACTTTGTATCGATACATTACTTTAAACATTCAGCACTTTTAACAGTAAACTTATCTATCTAGCAGAACATACGTATCGTAGAAACTGAAACACATTCTTTGTTAATACCGAATTCCTAGAGCGCCGTATCTTGCACTGCAATGTTGCTAAAAAACAGATTGTAGAATACAGGTATACCGATCATTGTAAGAGCTACGCGATTCGGTTTCCATGGCAAATTTTCGGCAGGTCGCCCAGTGTCTAATATATTCAAACCGTATGTTTCATAGGCTTAGCTGAAATAATTCTATTATCATTACTGCGTCTTAAACGTATGGAATATACAAATAAAGTTATGCATTAAACTAGCACAATGTTATCGTACATAATGTGTTTCGTTTTTATTCAAACTGTTACTTCACAATTGTTAAGTGAAACATCGACAACAAGAATTTTAAAAAGATTGGAACGACTTGAACACGATGTATTCACGATTCAAAAGGATATGAACGAAGAAAGTGAATTATTTAGAGTGGACATTTCTACGCTTTCAAACAGGTTATCTGAATTTTCTGGAAATGTTAGACATGACAAAGCAGCTGCAATAGCGCAGCATGATTCATGTGATTGTGATGCTATTGTGAGTCAAAATAAAAATGTAATAAATGCATTTCAGATTGAACAATCCGAGAAATTAATGCTTAAAAAGAAAATCGAAGAAATGGGAAAAGAACATGAATTTGAAATCGGTAATCTACGCGAAATCATAAATAATGTTGTTTCTGGATTAAACAGTACGGACAGGACATTACGTTCAGTAACAGACACGATAAAAAATGAAACACTGGATAATTCTTTTAACAGAGAATATGTTATGAAAGCGTTTCAGAGTGAAAAATCAGAGAATATAATTCTTCGAAGGAAATTAGACGACATGAGAAAACAACATGATTTTGAAATCGGAAATCTCCGCGAAATGTTTAATAGTGTTGTTTCTAGATTAAACAGTACGGACAGGACATTACGTTCAGAAATAGACACAATAAAAAACCAAACAGTAAAGAATGCGGTCAAGAGAGACAAATCTGAAAACGACGAAATGAAAAAAGAATATGATTTTGAAATTGGAAATCTCCGCGAAATGTTTAACAATGTTGTTTCTAAATTAAACAGTACGGACATGACATTACGTTCAGAAATTAACGCAATCAAAAATGAAACAATGGAAAACTTCAGCGCTTCAAAGAAGCTGCTTCATGACAGCTATGTTGTCTGTCGAAAAGAGATAAATCAAACGCGTTCTTTTTACAACGCTGAGTTCATGCGTGTAAATGAGTCATTGACGAACCGTCTGAATGCACTAGATCTGATAACATCAGATATTGCCAATCTGAAAGTGTCGAATGAAATCTTGACGAACAGTTATAATGTAATTCAACGCCTTTATCCAGATTCATGTGAAACAATGGAAAAGAGTGGCGAATACAAAATTTACCCCAGTTCCCACCCGAACGGCATCAATGTATTTTGTTATAAAGACTCCACAAATAGGGGATGGATAGTAATACAGAGGAGAGCAGACGGTTCTGTAAATTTCAACCGCACTTGGGCCGATTACAAAGACGGTTTCGGCAACTTGAGTAGTGATTTCTGGTTAGGAAATGAACATATATACCAGCTGACGAAGAACAAAAAAAGAGAACTGAGGATCGATATGGAGACGTTCGATGGAAATAAGACATATGCGCTGTATTCGATGTTCAATATTTCATCTGAGTCTGAGAAGTATAAGCTCCATGTGGCCGGGTATTCTGGTGACGCAGGAAATGGTTTAGCTACGAAGGTTTATGGTAATTCCGAGATGCACAATGGTCACTCGTTTTCAACTTTCGATGCAGATAATGACTTGGCTACTCATACCTGTTGTTCATGCCATTATGGTGGCGGCTGGTGGTTTACCAGCTGTTTCAACAGCAATCTGAACGCTGAATACTTCAAGAAAAAGACACAAACATGGTATGGAGTTACTTGGCAACTTGATGGAAGATGGCCGATATCTTTGAAATTTGTCGCAATGAAAGTACGCTAACATTGCACTTTTATACTTGAGTGTCATTAGATCAAAGAAAATGATTTGTATTCGCGTTTTATCTACGTTGTTAATGCCTGATTTGACTTATGAAAGATTATATTATTATAATATTATATTATTATTATATTATTAAACGCATTTTATTTATCAAGGACTTTCACTAAGCAGTGAAACACCATATCGGTTATATTCGGAGACATAATCTACGAATAATACATCGGGCATCATTAATCCCAACTATAAACTAACAAAGTTCATCTTCTGTTATTATGATTGTTATCATTCTACATTATTCAAGTATATTATATTTGTTGTTCTTGTTGGTTGTTTCCGTATTTTTCTTCTTTTTTGTCACGTAGAATGATATAAGTTATAACAAGAGAAGCTGAAATATTTTCCATAAAACTTGTGATGTAACGTAGCATGATGTATTCGTGTCATATTATGTCTTCCATACGCATAGATAGTACTCTACTTTCAAAGCGTCCGTTATCTGTTTTTGTGTAGAGGTTGAAATTGATGTGCATGTGTCAATTAATTTGAGTTACATCTAAATCCAAAAGTATTAAGGTTTGTGTTGCTGTGTGCTTCTGTATGTTTTCATATTAAGGTGACGTTTGGCCCTGTGTGAAAAGTATTTTACTTAAACCAAAACTGTACCTTCCTATTGTGCGGTCCTGTTTTATAATTTCATCTTTCCTTAAGTGTACACTTAGTTTCATCTCGATGTGCTATTTACCAGTCCTGGAAGGACAGACAGACGGATGAACTGAAGCCTCTAGACCCTTGTTGAAAGAGCAGCAGGTGATTTATAACAGTAACTCAGACAATACATGTATCAGGAGTTACCAGAGCACGCTGTTGTAACAATATGATCACTTACAGAATGACAATCGCGATTTTTAAAGGGACTGCCAACCACGTATGACGAAAAAAGAAAAGTTCTAAAAAACCGTGTTCTTTTACAATTATTACTTAATATTGATTTAAAAAAAGGTTCATATTTTCAGTATATTCGTTAATAAAATTTCGCGATGTAAAATCGAAAGTACATCGCGAAAATAGGTGACATATCGATAAACACACTGTAAATGACGCAAGTATATTGATCATTTTATATATTAGGTATATACATTTCCCTAAGCATGCACAATTTGCATTCCTGGGTTTACCACGTGACGATGATGATCAATCTGCTGGCGTTTTTATTATAGTTTACTTGTAGTTACCTGGTAGACATACCCAGTAAACTTTATTACCAAAAAAATTGAAAATATGAAACCTTAACAACTGTTTTAAAGTTATGTAATATACCAGTCGTGATATTTTAATCCATATAAACTAAAATTGTAAAAAAAATACGGTATTTAACAACTTTTCTATTCTTCGTCGTCGTGGTTGACAGTCCCTTTAATGTTTGATTTCGTATCTTGTGAGCAAAACTTTGAACTGACACGTCTTGTATGTTAACTTTAAAAATATAACTGTAATTGTCTGTACTGAGGAAATACGCATTTAATTTTATTTGTGAATGGCATATCATAGTACTATATATACCCAGAAAAGGCATTGTTTTCTTTAATTAAAAATTGTCAAAAGGAAGGCGATACTCTACAGCAGATGCAGTTTTGTAAACATAACAGAGTATCGAATTGTAGCCAACAGTATTTCAAAGACGATGATTTGATATATTTTAGCGATACTGTGTACGACAGCATTTTTGAGACAGTACATGTATGCACAGTATCACTGTATTGTGGTTATCGGAAAATATTGGCATATGCACGTGTATTTGTAAATGATGAAGGAATGTCCCCTGGTATATACAGTATGTTATTTCATCATAGCTGTCAAGGCTCCAGAGTGAGTCGTGGTGAGACTGATGCTCTAAGCGGCGGTCGCATCTAATTCAGCATGGGAAAAAGTCTCCATCCGTGATTTTTATAAAGAAGGAATGTAGTTGACACTTGTTTGTAGTTTCATTTCATCGTTCCTCAAAAAGTTGTAGCTCTGTTGCTCTGGTCTCTTTCCTACCATTGAGTAATTAAATGGTAATTAAATTGAATGCGTTTTAATTCCCTTTTATTATTGTTTAATTTGAGTTACAATGCTATGAGGTTAAATTTTATTTAAACTTAAATGTATCATGAATATTGCTGGGCCAAGTGTGAGGTTGAGCGCTCTAAAACCGGTTTAAACCCCCAATGCTTTGCAATGACCGTTCCAAGGCGGTGACCCCAGCTTTATTCATTTATGTGTTATGAATGTTGTTTTGTATTGTGCTGTTTTGTGCTGTTTAGGGAATTGGTCACTTGCCTTGCCTTAAATAAAGAACCAACTAATTGTGTATAATGAGAATTCAATACTGCTCCAGCAGCTGAAATTTCAATACTTTATATTGCATGCGTGACTGCGTGCGTGTGCTGTTTATTTATATTTCATGGGAATGTTTATTCATGATATTTGTACATAATTGAACATGTTAAGACTAGACGACCACCTTGTAAAATTGATAGGCATGGTGTGTCTTCATGTGTGATTTTATTTTAATAAAAATAAATTATTATTCTTAACATAATCGTTATTATTACTATTATTATTATTGTTGTTGTTATTATTATCAACGTATGACTATGTTTTGCACATGCCATTCCTTTCCCACTTTGAGGGCATAAGGACGTTTACAACATCAAACTTGAAATGTTAGTCCTGTGATTTCGGCCCATCTGCTCTTTTTCTCGATAGCGTAACGCTAGACAAGAAATATCTTAAAAAATATATACGGGGTTGGAGTTAATTGGTTTTGGTGTCAATCAGTAAGTTTGGCTAATTGCGCTTATTATTTTTTTGTCAACAAGTCTAAGCCGTTTTTCATTCACATACATTAAAACGAATACAAAAATAGTTTACAATCTTATTGGCGACCCTACTCTTGAGTGAAAACGCGCAACGAACATTAGATTTTAAGAAAAAAATATTTGAGTATAATGTTTTACTTTGCCGTTAAAAAATCCAGATATAAATCACAAAAAGGTGCAGAGACTCGACAAGTACTAATGCATGACAGTGTTTGCCGATCAATATAATACATCGGTTCATGTCGCATTGTGTCTTGCTTAAAATCGTGATTTAAATTTGCAAAGGAATATTCAGCATTTAATACGTTTCTTGGAAGACCCAATATTAAAACTATATCAGGCTCCGATGTTGAGTTTAAACCTATTTATTTAAGCACGATTGCATCGAAAGCCAAAAGCCTATTGAAACGCTCTCGAGACCAGTACTTGGTGTCTTTGAGGGAGAAAACGCTCCCACAGTGGGATCAAACCCGTGACCTTCCGGTCGTTAGACAGAAACAATATCGATTAAGCTAAAGTTCCGAATTCGACAATACGGCAATATTGCTGTTAGATATTCTAAGCACGAAAATGATACCGCCTCGTCGACTCGTATGTGAAGAATAAAAAAAGTATTAAGGTGTGGTATGAACATATGTACATAAATATTGGGAAGTTACGAAAAGCGAATATCATTAATGATATACTACAAAACAAAGATAGTCAACCAGTGTTTTAAGATTATAATCTAACTTGTGTTGAAGAAAAGACGTTTTCTATTTTGATTCGTGTAGGTACTTTTAACAAATGCGAAAATTTCAGTTATTAATTCCGTCCTACTGGTTTCTCCTACATTGTATCGGCTCTTTGTAAAGGTCAATTAAGTTGAACCCCGAGGTTATACAGCTACGCAGAAAGAAGACCAAATGGAAACGTGCGGTGTTCCGTTATGGCAACTCGTTGTTTCAAAAAATCGCATTGTATGAAGTTACATTGAAACAAGTGCATTAACTAAGCTAAAGGTGTTTAATACCAGATCACGTGCTCGATTGTTTTGCAACTGTGACGTAATTATATAAAGTACTCAGACACACTCAGAATTAATTTATTTTAAGCGACTTGTTTGTATATTGTCGAAATAATACTTTTCAAGTTATTGCCACAGATTCAAAAAAGGATAACAATCTTATCCAGGGAGCAAACAAAAACACTAATAACGTAGTCGCATACTGAAATTACATGTTTGTTTATAAGCTTAAACCTATTGTTTTTATCTCGATTGCATCGAAAGTCTATGGCTTATTTAAACGCTCTCGAGTCTGTTTCCTGGGACTAACATCCAGTAATTTGTGTCTTTGGGAGAGTTCTAAAAAACGCTCCCACAGTGAGGATCGTACCCATGACCTCCCGGTCGTTTGGTGGACACCATATCAACTACGCCACAACAACCTGGTTATGAGCTTTCACCATCTGAAAGCGATAAAATGAAAAGTCGTAATAAACGAGAAACGATTAAATACTTTTAAGTGTTTAAGCTGTTTACGTTTAAATTCTTTAACAACATATGGATTGCTAAAATGGAGACTAAATACATACAGAATATTACAGTTCGGAATGCAGAATGATAAAGTCAATAGCCTTCAAACTAAATGTCACTGTGGAATCGCGTCATTGGGTTACTTTTTGTTTCTCTTTTGATATTATTTAATTATTGTGTTATAATTTATTAACATTCTGGAGTGGTTCCTATCTTTTAATCTATCGGCAGTTTTTTAGCGACCAAACGTAAATGTGTGAACAAGCCCCTAATTGATAAAACGCAATAATTGTTTCACTGCAATGGAATTGTAAAACTGATCGTTTTAAATATATACAAACGGTTTATATTTTATTCTTTATCGGTTATGTAATATTCGTATTCAAAAGGTTGGTAATAACACGATTTTGTGTTATTTTTTATTTGATGTTTCTCCTGGGCGGTATGTTTTTGCAAGCAAAACGGAAAAAGCCCCCAAAACATTATTTTACTAGCAAATACAGTGATTGTGCATAAAAGCCCAATATATTCGGCTGCAGAAATAAGACCGACTGCCTTCTTAACATTAATAGATTCTCGAACTATGTTAATACAACTTGTTGTATATACATGCTAATAAAATTTGAAACATGTCACATGTACTGACAATGCATCTGAAGGTCATCACACATTTATTGTTCCTAAATCTCACTGATGAAAATGTCTCCACTCAAGATAATTCTAAGAAAACCCTTATATGGCTACTCAGATACTAAATTTCAAAAGTGAAAACATGAGTAATCAGATTTCCAATAAGATAAAATATATTTATTTTTTGTACTAGCATTTGATTATAGTCACGTTATACATATATCGTATAATATAAAACATATATCGCTTGACAAAACATAAATATTAATTTGCATCTCATGACAAACATATAATTTAAACGATCAAACAATTAAAAACATTATATTTTACACACGAGTAATAATTATATGCCACCTTATTATTGTTCCCTAATATAATTATTCAAATAAGTCTACTGTATAACAGCAGTTCATTTACTAGAGAATCTTTCAACCACGGTCATCATGGTATAGGCAAATCTTCAGAGGCTCTGACCTCGAGCTAAAGCCCTGTGGCTAATACTGCCGAATGTGTGAAATACTCGCGGTAAGCGCAATTCCATATATTGGAGACTTGCGATACGGCCAAATAATCATATATGTAAATAATTGGTCAAGACTACGTCCACTTAAACGGATATCACCAAAATATTCATAGGTTACACAATGCATATATTATCTTAATTGATTTACTCCAAACCGTTTTGTCATCGAGTATCGTCTTCATGGTCATACGCGGGGTAGATTGTTTGCTCAGTGTTGGCTATCAGACAGATTCCAACAAGTAGCAAAATAACGGACCCTTCTTGGAGCGTTGAGTTTTGATGTCGCAATCTCTTGTCATGGAGTGAAAATGAAAGTGGGTAGCGAAATATCATATTGCTATGTCAATACTTCAAGCAAACCGCAGCAACATCATAACAAACATCATAACAAACATTGCCTCAGTCACCAACAACGAAGAAAGCAATACGAATATTTATTATAACACTATACAAGTATACTATACAAGTACAGTTATTTTTGCAATTATTTTAAAGAAACATTTTTTTTTACTGTTACTGCTAATACTACCACACATATTTTTTTCTACTGATACTATTACAACTATTACAACTAGTGCTTCTTCTACTTCTACAAGTACGACTTATACTAATACTATTTAACAAATGTTCCTTTGACTGACGATATGAGATAGTTGGCTTTTAAATCATAATGACTGTCAATTATCAAGCATTGTTGCCCATGTAAAAGATTAAAGTCATTTTCAATAGGCAGCTTATTATTTCATTTTGACAACGCTTGCATATCAAACAGAAACAATGAATGAGTAATGCATTCTGTAATAAAATTGTTTTGTAATATCATTAGGGTTCATTTTCTTTATCGTAAATTTGCCAGGGTTATGTAGAAATGCCTGAAATCGCTGTTCATTAAAATGATGTTTACTGCAAATCCTTTCTAAGGCTCCTTAATCATAAGTTCGATACCGTCTTAGTTGTTTTTCAGACGTAAATCCACTTGTTCCTTCCTATAGTCCCTTCAATACAGCAATACTTTAAAGAATGAAGACCCCCAACTATGATAAGTCGTATATTTAAATTTGATAGCAACCAAGCGAAATACACCGATTCACGTCATAATTCTTAATCTATACTTCAACACAAAGGTTATCTCTTAACAACGCTCTTCGGAATCCTAACAGGCGTAACGGCTTCTATGACTTACCACGCAACTATGGGTTTGAAGCGATGACATCACAATCACGTGACCGAACTTCACACTTTCTCATCTTTTTTTTTAAATCCAAATGTTACGCTAGATGTTTAATTTTGAACTTCATCAATTTCGCATTTGAAATTAATTAACACAAGAAAATATTAATGCAGAGAAATACGAATTTATAGTACAATCATAAAATCTTGTATAACGAACATAGCTTATAGACCTCATATACATAATCTAACAGAAGCACTATAAACATGAAGACTATAATTTTGAATTTATTTGTTTTTTTCAGAATAAATTATTGCAGAATAAATGAGTACACATAATAACCCTGGTTCAGCTCTTGTTGTGCGTAATAAGCGGCTGTCTGTCATACCCTTTCCATTGAGATCCGGGAGAGTTACAACAAACAGGCCGAGGCTATCCGACAAGCTAAGTTCCAATTTGATGACGTACTACACACAAACTGCTATTCATGTGCGAGACTTTACGACGACCTTTATAAAGACTTCTGCCAGGGCGTAGACACCATTCTAGCGGTAATATACGCGACTGGAATATGAAAACTCTAGAGAAAACCAATACCCCCTTTTTCGGAAGGATGTCAATATAAAAAGAATTATAATTCTTCGAGGCGTCATTCTTGTCAGTAACCTCTTGATATGTAATCAATTGTAGAATTTTAATTTAGAATCTCAACAATTATTTTCATTTAACTATGTTTTTACCACATACTTGCCCAATAGCGTTGTTCAGGGGTGTGGTTTTCTACAAATATTTCATGTAAATCTATTTTGTCCTTAGCAATAAAAAAAATATCCTTTAAGTTTCGAGTTCATCGCAACCGTGTTATTTTTAATTCCAATTATTTTCAATTCAAAAATGCTTTTGTACTATATATGATAACATATGTACGTGTTATCTATTTAATAGAAGATAATCATGAGCAGAACAAAAACTATCTACGTTCCATAAGTTAAGGAACTCTTTGGTATAAAAACATTTTAACATGTACTCGCGAAAAATATACAAAGATTGCACACTTTAGGGTACCTTATTTCGTTAATGTTAATTTTTTTTTAGACAAACATATGATAACTGTATCAACGTATTCTTTCTTCATGACTTATTAAAATGTATTGCATTTAGTTGTGTTAGTTATGCGATGTGCTTGATGTTTTTGCGTCAAAAATGTTAAATTTTTAAAATAACATAAACATGCCAGCACATTTTGCGATGATTTCGTCTTTTTTTATAACCGAAATATTTTCGTTTACAGTTGAACCAACATAAACGTAAACCTTATATTGAGTTGTTTATCAACTTGTTTTAAAATAATATGTGCTGGTATATTATTGTTTGAGAGTAATGTGAGCTTCGCGGTGGAAAAACCGTGCTTGATGAGTGTGCGTAAAGTGCCGTACCAGATAAGCATGTGAAGTTCGCACAAGCCCATAACATGTGATGCTTTCCGCTTTTATTGTATTTTTCGTTTAAAGAAAGTCTCGTCTAAGCGAACATCCAGTTTAGGCGGAAAGAGTCGTCCCTGATTAGACTGCACACTTTTATCTGGGACGACACTTTACCTTGTGATTTATTTTATATTAATATTTCGACTTTTATTGACACTTCATTTTTCAGTTTTGAGATTTAGAATTTGAAAACAATTAATAACAAATGAACTCGATCGGGTTGATAAGGGCATTAACGTTTTGATAAAGTTCAATAATTTGACTTCATTCGAACACATGTTCATAAAGGGATTTGTACTTATCAGTGACCGCCGTATAACTTGTTAATTTCATACCCCCCGCTCAGAAGAAAGTCTATGTAGAGTCCATAAATCATTATAAAGCCGCATAGGGTGGTTTAATGATTGACTAATCACACAATAACCTTTTTGTGACAACAGATCATAAACAGGCCCTAAAGCCACAACAATGTATGATTAATAGTTTGTAAAATCGTGCTTTAAAAAAAGCCAACAAAACTAAATATGAAGTAATATTTATAAGAAAAAGACCGGCAAAGTGAGGTAGAAGCTAAAAAACGGTTCAAAGAATGCGTTTTTAAACATGTTATAGTAATTAACGTTAATATCGGAACGAAATGAGGACAGCATGTTCAGAAGATTATAAATTCAGAGCATATCCGTAGACTGAATCACTAGATCACTTTTGAATTGAATTTAAAAATTGTGTGAAACATGTTAAATATAACTTGGTTTGATAATTTCACTATATGACCTTAACGGAAACATATGCACACTCAAAACTAATATCAAATTGTCTGCATTTAGTGATCGCATATATTCATATAGACGTTATCATAATAGGCTGAATAAGCGTGTAAGTGTAGGAATTATTATATATATTAGAGATAATATACGAAAAGGGAGTTCAGTTGTTAAAAATAAAATAGATTGTTTATTATGGATTAAACTTGATCAACATTATTTTAAGACCAAAAATGACATGTTTAATTCTATGACATATATAACATCAGACAATTCACTAGTTTACTCTCGGTTTGATGGGGCTACTATTGAATATGATATTTATACTTTCAGAGAGCTAGGTGTGGTTTATGTAACGGGTGATTCAAATGTGAGAATTCGTCGAAAGCTTGATTATATTGCGTATGATCGTTGTTAAAGTTATCTGGATTTTTATAGACATTGACCATCCAATGCCAAGGGCAACGTGTGATTGAAATTCAAACCGCTCCGGGGACGCATTACTAGATGTATGTTTGGCTTTACTTGTTCGAGATGTTGACGCAAGATTACATAACGATAATAATGTGGTAGAATAACGCTTTTTACACATAATTTGCAAATTTTAGTCGACTATGTTTAAACGTCCGGGAAATTAAAACAACTTCTTAATACAAGATTTAAATGAATTTTCTAATCACGCCTCTCTTGCATATAATATAAAAATTGGGACAACTAGCAACAACTATACACGAGGACGAAAAACGTTTGTGAAATGTAATCTATGCACAAGGAAGCTGTTAATTCTGAATTAAAGAATGAAATTGCGAATCTCGAGTTAAGTTTCATACGAGAGATAGGAAAGAACGATAATAAAGAGGAGCTAGATTCAATGTTTTCCCAGTATTTAAAGGGATCTTTTCACGGTTTGGTAAATTGACAAAATTGAAAAAAGTTGTTTCAGATTCGCAAATTTTCGGTTTAGTTATGATACTTGTGAGGAAACAGTATTACTGAACATTTGCCATGGTCTAATATAGCCATTATATGCATCTTTTGACGATTTACCTACAAATTACAAACCGTTGCAACGCGAAACGATTGAATAATTTGGAGAGTTCTGTTGTTGTCGTTTACATTTGTGAAACTACGAAGATTGCTTATATAACGTATAAAATGCTCATCTTATGTATGCTTGGCAGGATAGCTCAGTTGGCTAATGCGTTTTTACTTCAACTTCAGGATTCCGGAGGTCACTGGTTCGAGCCCTGCAACGGGCTACTTTTTTTCCTTTTTTTTAAATTTTATTTTTGATTTTTCACTCGAGCTTTTATAATTTAATGTTTACATTTATCAATATAAAGCGTTTAATGACAAACTTCAAAACATGCGAAAATCTGTGAAAAGGCCCCTTTAAATTCTAGAGTTCATCCTTATCTCGCACACCATAAACTGTGATGCAAATCAATTCGATTAACACGACAAAAATAAACAAAAGTGGTATAATACGGAGTGGGAAAAACACATAAAGAATACAATAATGCTGTATACCTATAAACACAATTAGTAACGAGAACAATCGCCAGTCATTATCAGAAACAAAAAAATCATATAAATAATATTGTCGTCAATGCAATTCAGATTTCAATATAACTTTAAGACGCAAGATCGGAAGCATGAAATCAAAGTCACGATAAGAATTTTGGAAAAATGTGAGAATAAGATCCCCGAATCAGAACGGAAAAATAATTGAATTTAATCAGTTCGTTGAAAACGTTAAAATCTGGCTAACACTAATGTAATATAAGTAATGAAAACAGTATACATTTTGTTCGCGATTTCGTCACTAACCATACCTCTGACAGTTCTAATCCGTAGCGCGACAGATAAAATACAGTTGAGAAAATTGTCGAGGCTACGAAACGATTAGGGAATAAAAAGGCATGTTCTTAAGACAATATTATGTACGAATATTTTAAAGAAAGTGTCCATGTAATAAGACATTAATTAGAATTGTTATTTTATCATATGCTTACGTCCGGGAAATTCCCACTCAGCTGATCAAAAGGTCTGATTATTCCCCTTCATAAAAAAGCGATCTGTCTATACCCAACAATCATCGCGGTATAAACCTTTTGAGTTGTTATTAATATTAGCTAGTATACTGAACGAACGCTTACAAAATTGGGTTTCTGCTTATGAAATTTTAACTGACGCACAGTTCGGTTTAAAGACTAGTTATAGTACAGACGACGCAATTTTTGTACTGCAATCATTGATTGAAAGTGATATGATTTATAAACAATAACTATTTTGATGTTTTGTCGATTATTTAAAGGCATATGACTAAATGGATCGTACGCATCTCTCTAGTTTAAGCTCATTCGGTATGGTATTAATGACAAATTGTTGTTCGTTTTGCGTTCTTTCTACAATCAGATTAAATTGGGCGTCAAACATATAAATAGTAATAGCAATTTTACTATTTGCAAGATCGTTTTTTTTTTTACCTCAAACACCAATTAATGTATATACCATGCTATTTTGGGTCTAGAAATCAAGATGAGAACGGCGTGATATAAATGCACCTATTTACCTTTCTAAATACCAATAAAGTTAAAAAAGCAATCAAGTTTTCGAAACGTTTAATTTTTCGTCTTAAAAGTACGATTACCTCATTTTGTTTTGTTTGTTCGCATCGTTTGTTTATCATATTATTTCCGAAAAAAAACCCACAACGTTTGTCTTAATACATATTCAACTGATATGCACTGCAACCAAGATTCGAAATGGCCCAATACAGCCGACATAAGTGTATTTCAATATTATCATATAAATGACATATAAGAACAAAATATTGTGGCCCAAACGACTTTTAAAATATTTTTTTGGTTCTACTACAGGTATATAAAATGCATCACTATCATCTTAATCGCATAAAATATACCTCTTTTGAGTTTGTAATTTTATTTATATCAGTGTTAGTTTATACTTAACTTTTTTATTAAGAAAATTTTGCTGCTCTTTACTTTTTACCGCCACTAATGTAACCGTTTTAGTCCTGTCTTTAAATTATTTTGTTTCTGCCCCCATCCAATTGCTTGGGAAATTCACATTAATAAAATATTTGTTAATAACTCTTTTTAGTTTTTTCCACACATATATTTGAAACAATATTTAATTTGGTGAACACTTAATAGTATATCAATAACCAAAGTGTGAATAGAACGTTGAATATTATTACTAGTTTAACGAATGCGTAGTTTCTGTTCTTGTCTAGTTAGAAAATAGCTCTACAAAACGTGCTTACTCCAAATCAACATTTCGCTTACACTTGCAAATTTCTTGTGTAGGATATTTGACTCAATTTGTGTGTGTGTGTGTGTGTGTGTGTGTGTGCGTGCGTGCGTGCGTGTGTGTGTGTGGGGGGGGGTGGGTGCGTGCGTGCGTGCGTGCGTGCGTGCGTGTGTGTGTGTGTGTGTGTGTGCGTGCGTGCGTGCGTGCGTGCGTGCGTGTGTGTAGTTTATATTATATTGAGGATCGCACTATTGGGTAGGTTATTTAACAGCTTGAGGAAGTCAAGTAGCTACTTTACATATTAACATATTTCTTCGGGCTGTTATCAAGCAGTTTGCGTTTGTAAATTATGTTCGGTCATTGACGGTTAGACTGAGTAATCCTTTAAGTAAACATGACACAGAACACAGTGGAGAGTAAATACATGCACAAGCTGCTGTATCCTTATTAATTTTAACATGTGATGATCCTATGAAAAAAACCTCTTTTTGTCATAAAACCTATTTTATTCAAAATCACAACTGCCACAACAAAAAACTTAATTGCACATATGTATTACATTTGTTACAGTCACCAAAACTATTAATCGAATTATATTAAACAGGGCACGAATAAAAAATGTATTCAAATTATTTAAGTATCTAATGAATGTACAGTCAGAAAATTACATCATGGAATGTCATAGAGTATGCTTAATATCATTGCTTAGACGAAATAACTATTGAAGTGAACTTGAAAATGGACATAACTTAATAAGCGAAATAGTGTAATTCTATAGGAAATGTCAAACGTAAAAAACAATTAATCGTGGTTAAGGCCACCTATGACACATGTCTTTTGAAAAAAAACACTTGTTTTCGTGTACTTATTTCACATTTCCTTCATAAATTTAATTGATAGTTATTAAACCAGTCACTGCAAACAGATATTTAAAAAAAGCATTTATCTGGAACATTGACTAGATATTATTAATACAATTTCATTATCAGCAGACACAGTATCGGTAAAAGTAATAAAAAATAGGATGGGTATTACAATTGTTACTGCAAACAGACATATTAAGAGAACATGACATATACAACTGGATCAATCACTGTTCACGCTTAAGAGTGGTTTGAACCGGATTGAAGACGATGTTGTCTTTAAGCACGTTATCTGAAGGTTGCTTGTCAGGAAAATGATCACTCTTTCTTAAGTGAGTTAAAGGCCCCATTTGTTTAAAAACATTGCAATATACAATGCAGCAATATTTGCTAAATGACATCTTGCTGTTCTATTTTGTTCTATTCTGAGGTAAAATGTTTATGTATTTGGTAAATAACGTTAATGTAAATGTTATGGGATTTGTTGTAATGGGTGTTGTCTTTGTAGTAGGTATAACAGATTTGATATGCGATAATTTTTTATGATTTTGGAGTCATTATATATATTTTTTATATGCGGTAATTGTTCTTATTTTCAAATAAATATAAAATTAATATCAAACATAAAGTAAGTGTAATGTGCGTTCAACAAGAATATATGAGATAATACAGAAGAAACAAAAACCAATTAAACAATCAACACGTATACTAGGAAGAATACGATCAAAATTGAATTATCTGACTTGGGACGTACTCATTTTATAATAGTTTAAGGTTAACAATGCAATTATCTGTAGTATATATTATCAGTGAAACATCGTTTCTGTTTCAATCTTACGGCCATAAAGTGCAAGCATTTGCTATCATATGTTTTGCGACACATGCCCCCATAACCTGCTTTGATCAATGGACTTTGTACAGGCGTTAAAATCACATTGCTCTATCATGTATGTCAAACTGATGACTAATTTTTCTTATCGAAATTCTAGAATGTGCGATTTCGAAATATATTTTGTCACCATACAATCGTAAGCTTGCATCTTAATATATTTGACGTTCTTAACATGCATTTACATTTGTCATAAATATATATATAAATATATATATATATATATATATATATATATATATATATATATATATATATATATATATATATATTGCTCGAAGTACCATTCATAACATCGACAGCCCTCTACATGCAACACATACTTATATGTTTGTGATAGAGGCGACCTCGGATTGCATAATAAAATTGATAATGTTTGTTTTGAACAGCAGTCGGTTATTACCAAGAAATGTGTGCGTATTATTGCATTTCAACCTTTTTGTCCATGTGTGGATTTTACTGTATCCCCCAGGCATTTTTTTACCGTAAATATGAACACCATAAAAAACCGATTTTGACAGTCACTTGTGAATTTACATGCATTTTATGTACAGTTCATAAAAACAGAATGAAAGTTCAAATAAAAAACGTGTCAGTAATTCTTTTATACCGGTATATAGAAAGATAGAAAAATAACAAAAATCTGCGCGATTTAAAGAAGACAAATAATAAATATAATGTATTAGGATTGTCACGGTTTTAATAGATCCCATGTAATTAAATTGTGTGGTGGACGTTGGTATTAAGGTTGTGACTTAATTGTGTAGGCTGATGTCAATGATATGTATAAGACCAATCGTACAACATAAACAATTTTCTGGTGAAAAATTGTTATCTGGTTTGGTAGCAAGGAGATTGCGAATAATGTGTTCCGAATAATATCCTCATTTTAATTTGAAGGATTAAAAGAAATTAAATATTATGCTTGTTTGTTTGTTTAAATTGGCAAATGACTTTTGTATACGCGTTAAGCATAGTTTTCTTTTCCAATTCAATATAATTATTTGGAGCTTATTACCTTGCCCAAAGAGGCAACCAACCATATCTCAGTTAAAGCAAAACAAAAGGCTAAGGCGAACGCCCAAAACCATTAATTTAAAAGAAAATAAATTAAACCCCCTTACGGACACGTAATCATACATTCTAAATCTAGAAAATTATATGATGCTTCAACCATAGAACATTTTATTAGAATAGGATAATGATAGTTTTTTTGTTCCAGATTTGGAATCTCCTAGAATATAAACTGATGACCACACCTTAGTCCGGACAAACGTCATACTAAAATGTCTATAGGAGTTAATCAGTACACCAAGTCTCGCGCAATCCTCGTCAGAATTTCACAACACGTGCCTGGTTCGTGCTTAATGTAACAATGCACGAGTTTCGCTCTAAATTGCTAAGCATCTTCGTAAAACCGCGATTAAAAGTGTTTAAGGGGATAGCTCGAATCAAAGGTAAATGTCGTTTTGTTTGCTATTCATTCGAGGCGACGAATAAAACACTCAACAATCCGTGCCGTACACCGCAATACTTGGGTATCGGTGTTTCATAATATCGGCTTACGACGTTAGAAACGGACTGTTGTATGCAATTGTCAGGCACATTTGGGAAGGTGTTAAATGTTGCCAATGCACTAACAAAAGGTGTCCAAATGGATGCTGATATTTGTTTAGCATTTAACATCACGTCGCATGTTTTCTTAAAATAAAGAATAGACTATTTAAGCATATATATAGCTTTTTTTAAAGTGTTCTTTGAATATAATTATAAATATGATTCTGTAAAATATATACTGCCGGTTTTAATAACTTTTTTACTCAAAAAGTTGATATTTATAATTTATTTTGTGTGAATATTACTTTTATATTGCACCTAGGATTTTGCAAACAGAACGCGAACAGCATCCAAAACATTATGTTTGTAAGTGTTTTTGTTTTCACCATGGCAATCTTTTATGACAGTGAATGTGTATATATTTTGAGTTAAAGAAATAGGAATGTAGTCTAATCATGTTTTGCTTCTTTAACTATGCTAATATACCCTGTTATCTATACGTGCTATGTCAATTTAAAACGGGTCACATTTACAATAAATTCATCTGAAAGAAGATGATATTTACTAACTGCGTGTCCTTCGTTCGCGACGGATGTATGTTTAATAATGCTAGGAAAACTACACCTTTTTTGCTTCTATACTTATATATGTGGCGCATACCGCATGTGTAAATCGTTCAATTACTACCTTATGCTAAATTTCTCAGTTTGAAAAACAGGTTTAACGAATATAAAAATAGCAAAACAAACGATTCATGTCATCGATCAACAACTCAATTGAAATATGCAGGTATAATACAAGAAATGCAAGGACGTCACAAATATGTAATCGTATATTTTAAATGTATAGTTTGCTCGTGACACTTTATGTGCAGAATAAAGACCTTAAATGGAACTCAAATAATCTCTAGTTAGAAACATCTTTTACTGTTAATATTTACAAATCTGCAAAAACACCATCAAGTCACCTTAATAACCTTGTCAAGCCGGATGTGGGGTCGGCTACATCAATGTTTCAAATTAAACCGTTAGCACACAAGAGATTGATTTATTTATTGCAAGGATCATTCTTGTAAACATTGAGACCCAAAACAAATGCACTTAAGACACACGCGTACAAAAAACATGCACGAAGACGATCACAACATAGTCACCGTTTTGACACTCTTAAACCGGTTTACAGAAGATTCAAACCTCACATTTGGCCCAGAATTATTCATAGCCATTACATAATTATTTCTTTGTGTCTCAATGACAAACATTACTTTAAACGATGAAACAATTAACATATTTTTAGAATACACATGAGTAATGCTTTTATGACATCTGAATATTGTTGCGTAATACAATAATTCAACGTAAGATTTCTGTTTACAGTTTGATTGTGGTTATACAAAAAGTATATTTTCACTCGTAAATACGTCACTTGTGAACATATGTTTTTTTGTCTATAACCAATCTTGAAATACATTTTGATCATACGCCGAAATCAACAAATATCCTCTATGTAAGATATACAAAATAAACTAAAAATAACCATAATTTCCCCCTAGTATAAGTGTCCGTCTTTAATACTGTTTAGCGGTACGCGCGGAATTCAAAACATTTGATACGCGTTTAGGCCAAGTAATCATATATGTAAAAAGCTGGTCGATACTTCGTCAACTTAAACTGATATCAACAAACGTTCACAGGTTACACAATCAACATATTATCTGAATCATTTTATTCCAAACTATTCCGTCGTCGAATACGAATTCGTGACTGGATGCGGGATTTGAATGTTTGCACAGTTTTTACTATCAGACAGATACCAACAAATTGCAGAATAATTGACCCTCAGAAGAGCGTTGAGTGCTGATGTCGCTATCTTTTGTCAAGTGCAAGGGTGTGAAACTGAAAGTGGGCAGCAATGAGCATATGTTCATGCAAAGGCTAAAACGAAAAAACGCAGGAAAATCATCACAAACATGATAGTTATGAATTATACAACTACATGTATAGTTATTGCTGCAATTATTATAAGTGTTGCACGTCTAATTCGACAACAATTACCACTTTAATGAAATACGTGTTGTTATTTGTTCTGAAACTGCTAATGCTGCCACAAACAATGTTGCTGCTAATACTGTAACTTCTAGTGCTTCGTCTACTCCTTAACGCACAACTTTTACTTATACTACTACTCATGTGATGGTTTAAATGACCATAGTCCATAAGATATAATTTACTTATAATTTCTGATTTTAACAAAACATCCAAATAAAATAGAAACGATGTAAAGGTTATGCATTATAAGATAAAATTCGTTGTAAAATATTGTCGTGTTGGCTTGGTACTTTTTATGTTAACATGTCATTAGTGTGCATTTTTTTTTAATTATGCATAGGTTGGTCAGGGCTATTAAGAAACGCATAAAAGCGCTGTTGGTTAAAAACGGCGTTTCCTGTCATTGCTTTTTAAGACTCGTTTAAAATGAGCTCGATACAGTCCTGATTGTTTTAAGAGATAAGGCTTATTTATCCATTATTTATTTTTAATTATTACGTTTAATTGAAATGCATTAATGTAAAAAGGAGACATCATTTGAATGGAGTGATACGGAAATGTCAAAGTCTCTTTAATGCAGCAATATTTTAAAATATTCAGACCGAGGAGATGAGACCCCCAACCATGAGTCGTAAATTTTAATTTGATAACAACCAAGCGAAATACACCGATACACATTATAAACTTAAAGGTCATGTCATTAAGTTCGAATATTTCGTTTTCTTTTGTATGTGAACGAAATAATTTACGATCTGTGTTTTTAGAATATTTTATATTTCGGAATCGCTTGAACAGTTGTAATAATTCTAAATCTGTACCACAACACACAGGTTATCACATTTCAGCGCTCGACGGATTCCTAGCGGGCGAGACGGTTTTTATGACTGACCACGCAACTATGGATTTGTAGCGATGACATCACAATCACGTGACCGCAATGTGAGAGATATAGGATTGAATTGTCGTCTGTAGCTCATCGAATCGGTACTTATGACACTAACACAGAGGTGTCTCATGTGTGTATAAAAACGATAGGACAAAGGGAGGTTGTACGGATATTGTTGAAAGGAACGATTATATGTCAAGCTGAGGTGGATCACATTTATCGAACACGAAATGGTACGTTTAAAATACAAGTTGTTTATTCAAAAATATAACTTAATTGTAAATAATAAATAATATTCAAATATTAAACGAATGATTTAAATGGTTCGTCCAAATCAAAATTGTTTGTTTATGTACTAAGCTTAGTCACAATTAAAAGACAAATAGTATTATAAATAGTATTATAAATAGTATTTGTTTTCTTTTTTTAATAAAAAATTACCATGATATTTGATAAAGTTCTGGGAAAAATATTAAACAATATATTTTGTTTCGATGAACACCGCTCCGTATGTAAGTCAGCATTGAATTATATGCCATCATGGTCATAGTATTGCATAAAAATATTACTTAATTAATTGAAAGTTTTAAAAAGTATGTTTTTAATGGAGAAACATTTAAATACCTATTTTGACACTAAATATTAACCTATATGTAACTTCCAAAATGCTAGATGCAGTATCATGTTTGAAAACAAAATATATGTTAATTGTAATTTTAGTTTTGATGATTCCTGTGCGACGAAAAATTATTGCGAAAAAAGAGTTATTAATCCAGAAAGACAATATTCGACATATCAATCAAATTGTTGAGATGTTAATACAATTTAATGAAAATACAGATAATCGTTTTATATGACACTCGATACAGACTTGCTTCTGAAATTGAGGTCGCTTATAGTATTCAATGTTATTTTATTTTACAATAGATACAAACAAGTTAAGGGTCTGCTTAGCTTTTCGAAGCATTCTGGTCTGTTTTTATGTGGATATAACAATATGGTTTGTATGTTAAGTCGTTTATATTTCAATTATCGCACATTCGCCTCTGTATTGAAATCGATATTTTAAATAATTACAAATTAAAGCAAAGCCTTTAGTTTTCATTACATACCCCGTATATACAGCGTCCTCAGTACTAAGTTAACTGCAGCCAGTCGTTCCAATTTTTAAAGTGTTTCTTTAACATGTATTTTCATATTGTATTCGTTCTCAGATAACTCATTTAATCTTGCTCGTGCATTTTTATCCTAACCTCTTAATGTCAATTGGTTAGACAATTTATGGGGAACATCTTTTTCCAATTGCTCACTTTTCCTTACTGTAAACAAAGATTTAAATATGAATTGTTTTTCAGTGAACATGTAACAGAAGAAGAAGATATTTGATCGAATGGATGTAATATGTCTTTCTCAAACACTTTCTCAAACTAAATGTAACAATCCAAACGGGATATGCCACATGGGATGTTTGTGCATAGAATTACACCTTAGACAACTTGTAAAATATTACATGTCATATTGCCGATTATTACTATTTTTATAAATAATTATAAAATTCTCTTTTTTTGCCCCGCGCTATATGATTAAGTGTAATACTGAGGTAATTTTCAAAATTTACTTAAAACAAATATTATACATAAATTGTAGTTCGTACGAAATAATGTAATCTTTGCCGTTCTATATATGTGTCTAAATTTAAATAAGTCATATTTTAATATAACCGATCATTTAAACTCATTTTGGTTGGAATTAATAAGTTAAAACGGTATTAATGCACCGTATTACGTTGTTTATTATGAAGCATTTTGATATAAACTTTGCTTAATTTTAGAACAAAAGGTGTTCTTTTTACATCCTCTGTTTGTGGTCTCCGATCTAAACGTAACTCCAGATGTTCGATTTACAAATTCATTGATGTATTTCTCATATGTAATAAATTAACCAATGAAACCCTTAACGCTGCGTAATACGACTTGCTAGTCCCATCATAACAATCTTATACATCGGTAACGCCAAGTCAAAAGACCTCATATAACATACCACTTATGGAAACACTATAAAAATAAAGAATATAATTTTGTATTTATTTTGTCTATTTTTCAGAACAAATTAGTGCACATTTTGAACCTGGTCCAGCTCTTGCTGTTTGGGATTATTGGATGCCTGTCATACCCTTCCATTGAGATCCGGGATAGTTACAGCAGACAGACCAAGGCTATCCGATTAGCGAACTGCCAATTTGATGACGTACTACACACAAACTGCTATTCATGTGCGAGACTTTACGACAGCCACGCCCTGTATAAAGACTGCTGCAAGGGCGTAGACACCATTTTGGCGGAAATATGCGCGACTGGAGTATGAAAAGTCTGGAGCAAACAAAAGTCTGTCTTTCTGATGGATGCAAATATAAAAAGAACCATAAAGCTTCGATGCATTTTTATGGTCAGCAACTTCTGGACATTTAATCAATTGTAAAATTTCAATTTAGAATCTCAAAAAGGGCATTCTTTTACAATATAATTGGCGTATAGCGTTATCCAGGTGTTTTGTATTTATATACACAGAATACTTGTAAATCTACTTTTTCCTGAGCAAAACCTTGCATGTATAACAAATATATCTTAATCCATAAAGTACAGAACTGTTTGGTTCCAAAACATTTTACCATGTACTAACGAAAATCTACATGGTGCAGACAATTTCAGCTACCGAATATAGTTTTATGTATAGACAAACATAAGATTAATATTTGAAATAATTTTTAAAGACTAAAAAAGATGTTTTGTATTTATGTTTGTCAGTTATGAAATGGATTTGATGTTTTTCGTCTAGAATGTCATTTTTGTAAAACGATATAAAAATGCTTGCGATAATTTGGTCTTTTTATCATCTTTATATTTTCATTAACAGTTGAACTAACAAATACGTAAATCTTATATAGAGAAGTTTATCAATTTTAGTTGACATAATATATAGATTAATATAGTTTAGTGCTGATTATAAATCAGGTTTATCATGCGAGGCTTAGAAAACAAAAAGCACGAGCTCTTGCAAGTGCTTTTTCGTTTTTGTACCGAGCATGATAGACCTGATCTATAATCAACACTAATCTTATATTCTATTTATCCCACTTTTTATTAAGTAAACCTAGTTATTTAAAGAAAATAAGTTTAACTAGATAATTTCGCTGGATTTATGACGTCATTTTGTCGAAAAATGGCGTCATTTCGTGCCGTGGTTTATAGCAGAAATTTAATCAACGAAGCTTTATTCACCCGAATTCGCTGTAACAGTGGGGGGGGGGGGGAATACTCGTCTATTATGTCAGCATTTATGTGATCTTTATGTGATCTTCGCTTAGGAAAAACCTTGCACATGCGTTAAGTGTCGTATCAGATTAAAATGTGAAAATATTAATCAGGGACATTACTTTGCGCATAACTGGATGTTTACCATGGGTATGTGAATCAACCCTTGTACACAATCGAAAGCACAAACACTGATTTACATTATGAACTAAGAAATAATCCATAACATCTTCGCAGTTTGTTACTCCGCTGTTTTCCCTTAAGTGTCCAGATTATAACATGAATGGCAATATCACACACTTTGTGATTTATTTAATTTAAATATTAAGACTTCAATTGACACTTCATGTTACTTTTTAACGATTTTAATTTGAAAACAATAAATAAATAAATAAATTGAAATTGATTAAAATGATGTCATGATATGACAAGAAAAGGTCCTAAACTGTTTGATACCGTTCAATAATCTGACTGCATTCGTACTCATGTTTATAGTGGCATTCTTACTTATCAGTATCCGCCATAAACATAGTCATTAATTTGATACCCACTCTCAGTAGAAAGCATAAAACGAGTCCATAAATCATGATAAAGCAGCATTGGGCAGTAAAATGGTTAATTTTAAACAAAATAATATATTTGGGACAACAACACATCAAAAATGCCTTCAAAGCATACCAAGTTTTGCCGTGTGATGAATAGTTTGTAGAAACGTGCTTGAAAAACAACACACAACTTTGTTTAGTATGAAGAAATATTTACAGAAAAGAACGACAGGTAAAAGAAAAAAACTCTTCAAAAGTTAATATGTTTTGGCATTAAACATGCATTTAAAATCGTATATTTCTTCATATAAAATGTGAACGATTGCTGATCGTTGCGCACCGCCCAGAATTTTCAGCACCTACAGTGGTAAAGAGATAAAGGCTTCACTCAGAAATAAGAATGCACGCATTGTGTCATTTTTTAAACGGTCACTTAAATGACATAATACTTAAAGTGAAAAGTGCATATAATTTATCAACATCATTCATATATCCCACATGCTAGTGAAACAATTTTAACGATAATAGTATTGCCTCGATATTTTTTTATTTAAGATCGCAATTTCGATTCCTTAAATATCGTTCATGTTCCGGTAAAACTTTGCTACATCTGTTATTTAAAAACACACAGCAATGACCTATGTGAAGCTGTAATGTCATAAACATGCACCCATATTTGCTATTTCGTTCTAAAAAAGACGGAATATAACTGGCATTGTATTCGTATAATTTGTATAATTCGTATAATTCGTTTAATCGCATTTATATATTTCAACTTATTATAAGGATTCCTCATAATTATTCCAGTCCATTAACATTTAAGGCACGTATTCATTCATATGTTTTGCCATCAACATATCTACAGATTATTTATTTATTTTTGTCGATTTTTAGATTTTTACAAGTGCTTAAATCTATAACTATCTGAAGAGCACATGTTTAGCAGGTTATCAATTCAGCACAAATTAATATAATGAAATAATTTGTCACATTGACATTCAATTTGAAGCAAGCGTGAATCATTTTAAGTAAAATCCGTTATGGCTTAGTTAGATGAAGTAGGACAGCCAGTAAGATGAAGTAGGAAAAACATATAGCTGTTTCCGATTAATAAGATGAAGTAGAGCAACCATATTGCTTTTATCCAATCAGATGAAGTAGGGCAAAAGGATTTGTGATTCCGATCAGATGAAGTAGGGCAAACAGTTTGCTGCTTCCGAGCAGATGAATTAGCACAACCAGTTTGCTTTTCCGATCAGATGAAGTAAGACAACCAGTTTGCTAAATCCGAACGGGATTGTATATGCAGAGACTCACGTTCTGTATTCGTGTCAAACCTTTGTTTAGGAATTGAAGGATGATTGTGACTTTGAGCCTTAATAATAAAATAAACCTGGCACAATTTCCCATAAGGGCTACATTAATTGGAAATCTAGCACATTTGTCCATACATATCTTCGTCGTTCGCGCTCTAAACAGTATTATCTAAAATGTCTAAAATGATATCCCAGTTGGGAATTATGAACAAATGATATCGAACAACATATAACCGTGCCTTCCTAAGGCACTTAAGTTAGATCTAAAAAGGTCAATAACTAGCTCAAACCCTTGCCGTTGACGTTACTTGTGTAATTTTCTGATCGCTAAACGCAGTACTATTCCTTTTTTTATTATTCTATACATACGTTTTTTTGTCATGTCATCATGTCGTATTTGCGTCCTTATGCGCGAAAATATAACTTCTGAATAACTACGTTGTTTAAAAGTATTCTTCAATGACGTCATGTGCACTAATCCTTCCTAAACCACAACGGTTATATCATATGTCAACGATTCTTTGAATACTATCATTTGGAAATGGTCCCATGACTTTGAAGGAAACGAGGGATATTCAAAATGACGTAACGTGATAATGTGATGTGGGAGGTATCGGGCATGGTTATATGCAGAGGACACACAAAGTACATACGGATAAAACGGTACAAAACAAAACAAATGTAAAAAGGTTTTTGTTGAACTGTAAAATATTCCAGAAGGAACAGTGCGTCTATTTAGAGGATAAATTTAGATAAACATAAAAGGGCACGTGATTTGAAAGTAATATATTTGAAGTAGGTATTAATTATTGGCAATGATAATATTGCCTAACATTATTTTTTTATTGTAACACCAAAATTAACATGGAAAATAATCCTGTTTTTTTTTAGAAGATTGCACATAATTATAATCACACAAAATGTATTTGCCCGTGTAGATTTGTTTATACTATGAACTTTTAATTGTGATGCGAAAAGGTTACTATCATTAACATATGTTGTGAGCTAATCTGCGCCATATGTTAGGCTTGGAGTTCCTTAAATTCGATTTAAACCCCCGTTTTGCATTTCCTGTTCCAGTTCGGTTACCTGATTTGTATGCTTGTGAGTATGTTGGTTGTGGACTTGTGTGCCTTGTATCTGGTGCATATGGGTTTGTGTCACACTGTGACCATGGGTTTTTAACCATGGTTACACATGTTAAAATGAGGTTCTTCTCTATTAAATGCAACTGAAGTTCCACTTTGATTATATGGGTTATGTGTTTGATTAACTATTCTTTACAATTACCTTACTATTATATCGCATGCGTTTTAAGTCGAGTCCTCTTGCAAAAAGCAGTCACAATGTTCGAGTGTATGTGCGTGCGTGTGTTTATGTGTATGTGCGTCTGTTCATGTGTTCACGCGTCCGAACTTTTCCGGATTGTAACTGTGTCAATAAGTGTGCAAGTTTTAAATAACTTACCACAAATATTTATTTTTATTGACGGTGTGTCGCGTGTAACACCTATCCGTCTCCCTGCCTCAAAGGTCAAAGTCTAACACTACATCAAAGGTATATTTAGTTTAAACCTATGTATTTTAGCTCGAGTGCATCGAAAGCCTAAGGCTTATATAAACGCTCTCGAGTCCGTTTCCTGGGCCTAGAACCAGTACTTGGCGTCTTTGGGGGGGATCTAAAGAACGCTCCTACGGTGGGGATCGAACCCGTGACCTCCCGGTCGCTAGGCGGACACCATATCCTTAACACCATGGCGACCTTTTAAAGGTATATTTTGCCACAAAACACATTGTAAAGACTGTAGTTTTGTCATTCATAATCCAATTTGTAATGAATTACAACAAAGTACCAAAATGAAGCGACGGTGTGTCACAAGTGCCATTTGTCACCATAGCTCAAAGGTAATGGTGACATTAAGATGTGCAATGTAAAATTTATTGAGTAAACAGCTTCTCCTGTCTGGAACTTTGCCATTCATTATTCAATTTTAATGCACACATTAACACAATTATAAGACGTATTCTCGCGTGTAACACCCGTCTCCCTGTCTTAAAGATAGGTCACACACATGAATGAGTGACAAACAAATAAGCAAATATAAGCATTATTGAAAATCAGCTCGACATTTTTGAAGTGCAAATAGTTTAATGATAAGTCGAGCTCCTAACACCGCCTAAACAAATCATTTATCATTATAAAGGAGAAAAGTGCAAAGAAGTTACTGCGACGTTTGTGTTATTTTGTGTACAGTGTTGTGTTCTTGTTTGAATTAGCATGTATTGATTCATCACATGCCTTTAATAAATTATTTTAATAATCGGGATTTAAAGGGACTTTTTATCCGAGAGACTTCTTTTAAATAATAATAATCTTATATGTAAATCACACGTTTGGTTCAATAATACTTGTATTCATTTGTAGTCTTTTTTTTTTTGAAAATGTTAGTCACACACACACACACACACACACACACACACACACACAACACACACACACACACACACACACACACACACACACACACACACACACACACACACACACACACACACACACACACACACACACACAACACACACACACACACACACCACACACACACACACACACACACACACACACACACACACACACACACACACACACACACACACACACACACACACACACACACACACACACACACACACACACACACACACACACACACACACACACACACACACACACACACACACACACACACACACACACACACACACACACACACACACACACACACACACACACACACACACACACACACACACACACACACACACACACACACACACACACACACACACACACACACACACACACACACACACACCGGTTACGACTTTCTACTTTTGAGTGTCAGTACAGACGGTGCTGGGCAATATTTTTTAGATAAGTAAGTGTCCGTTTTTTTCGTTTCAAATATTGTGTCGCCATAAAATGCGAATTTTTATAACTGCATCATTTGTTTTTATGTTGTTTGTTTTCAAAATAAATTCGCTCATACATTAATTATAGTGCAGCGGTTACAGTTTGCGATAAGCAGCTGTCGTTGCTTTCCATTTACTGAGATCATGGAAAGCTACATCAAAGGATCTAACGAAATCCGAATTGGGAGGTGCCTATTTGATTAGTTTTATAGCAATTTCGTGTGCGCAATGCAACGTTGCACTGTACCGAGATTGCTACTTTGGTTTCGACAGTGTATGTTCAAAAGAAGATTGGTAGTCAATATAAAAAATATATTGCATACCATAAGTAAAATCAAAGCTTGTTCCTATGTCGACAAAAAATACACAACGCTTTACTTTAAAAGCAACAACAGCGCTTGTTAGTGAACCTCAAACTTGAATTCTACATAATCAAATTAAATCTTCCTGGTAAGAAATGACCGTGATATATTGTGTAAAACTTGTTTTTATCATAATGTACATATTTTGGTGTGCTTCGATTCAAAATATAAAAACATCGCTTGACATATTGTGTGGAAAACACAGTATGGAAAAGCTGTTTATGTGGGGTTTTCTTAACAAAAACCTATCACCGCCTTTTTATTTCACCCAGATATATAAATGAATACCGGTAAAGGGACAGAGCTCATGTGCGATAACTGCATTCGTCGCCGAGTGTTAGCTGATGATTTGCAACTCAGTATCATTATCTTTGCGGTTACAAGCATGAATAAACGGATTTCTTACATGTTGAAGTAGGCGAATTTTTCAAGTATGAGCTTAGAAATAATATAATCTAAACACATGCATGTTCCAATTTTAAAGACATGATAGAAAGATTGTCTAATTTAAATTGCAATAATACTTGATTTGTTTTTCTTGTATCTTTCTTACTACATTTTGAATTGACACAATAATGGTATCATGCCTACGCTTTTTGTCAATTGGGATTGAAGCTTGTAATCAAGTAGTTTATACACACGGGCAGTGAATATGAATGGTGCATATTAAAGTTGCAACATATTATATGCATTAACAAAATAAAACATAGTTGTTGTATATGTTGTTATGTGAGTTGAAACACTGCTGATGTTGTCTTATACTTCACGAATGACAAACGGCTTAAGCTAAAATTTAGTCGATTAATAAATTATTAATGCTAACAATTATCAATTATTAATGTTAAAAATTAATATGTATGATAAAAATCTATTACATTTAATTTCAGTATTGCACACAAATAATTGTAAAGACATACCTGAACACAAATTGTCGGAGCAACCGTTCGCCCTATGAAGTCTTACACTTGAGGCTTCTTTATTTTTACGTGTTTGCAGTTAATACATGTCAACGTACTTATGAAACCTTAAAGTTTATCATTAAAAATCAGCTATTGATGGAAAAATTTACAATATTAATAAATAAATTGATTTTGGTTTAGATGAAGTGTGGTATTTGTCGTTATGTGCATAATATGGAAAGAAAGTTTTGCCTTAGGTCAATAAGAACTTAGGTAATATGCTGATTTGTCTTGATTTTATTATCCAATTTAATTAAATCATTTTATTCTATATTGAATATTCAACTAAAAATGACACATGAGAATAAATTATAATTACTGCTGTCGAGAGGTTTTGTTAATTTACGAATACAGCACATTAAAGCGATGCACTTTCTTTCAATAAATGCTTATTCTGCAACATTTGTCACACGTATGTAGTTTGTATCACAACCCAATGATAGTATAGACGGACAAACGGCAAGAGGTATCATGTGGATCTCGGTGCAGCCCTATGATTTTAGATGTAGAGGTGTATAATTGTATATGTTTAATTATTCATGGTGCCTTGTTTTGGAATTAAATTAAGTGAAATGCATAAGCATACAATAACATTGAAGAGCAATCATGAATTGCAATTACATACGAGCTATCAATAATAAAGTATCATAAAACTCGTTATAATTTATTTTGACATTTTTTATGCCCCCGGATCCAATTATCGGGGTATATTGTTTTTGACCTGTCTATCTGTCTGTCATTGTATGTTTCTGTCCAAAAACTTAACCTTGCTCATTACTTTTGCTATATTGAAGAAAGCAACTACATATTGGCATGCATGTGTATCTCATGGAGCTGCACATTTTGAGTCGATAAAGGTCTAGGTCAACGTCAAGGTCATCCTTCAAGGGCAAAGGTCAAATATATGGCTTTAAAGCGGCGCAGTAGGGGGCATTTTGTTTCACAAACACAGCTCTGGATCAATTCACCATTTCGATCTCGAACCCACCACTATTATGTAAACTAAGCGTCTGAGAGCCGATGCGCTACGAAAACTACGGTAAGCGTTGGTATAGATATAACAAGTTGTGAATGTTTAAGTAGATTTGCTAAAGTAATGAAATGAAAATGTATGACAAGTTGTTGCTATGTGAATGATTTTAGAAAGGTTTCAATTTTTCAAAAAACACCAATTGTTATAGCGAGTGATTAAAATATTACTATAAAATTAAACAAACAATTATTACCTATTAAATTACTATATGTTCACTTTTACAAATATTTGGGGATTATTTTCACCAATACAACACACACACATGGGTAATTATGAATTTGACAGGTGTCTACAAAACATCAGTAAGTTGCAAATAGATACATATCATATGTTGTCACGTACCAACGATTGCAACAAGTTGATGTTTTGAAGATTACACGGCCTGGGGAACCGTTATAGTTTGTACAATTCAATGTCACAATATATTTCAAAAAGATTGATACGACATAGAAACACTCTTTCAACTCAAATATGGTTATTATGCAAGTACCGGCGTTCGGCGACCATGTCAACGTGCTATGGCCGTAAGCTCTTCATTGAATTACGTTAGTATTCAACAGTAAGAGGCTGTGCAGCGAAGAGCAGCGCGATTCACCACAGGCAATTACAGGACCACAAGCAGCACTAGCCAGATGATCGCAGACCTTGGGCTACCTATCCTAGAACTCCGCCGCCAGCACTCAAAATTCCTGATGATATATCGGATCACCTGTGGTCTTCTCGACATTCCAGCCACCGATCTCCTCCGGCGATCCATCAAATCTACACGAGTACTGGACTAGAACTGGACTGGTGAAGTGGTCCGTTACTGGATACCATACTGCAGAACAGACACCTACCGTCACTCCTTCTTCATCTCTGGAGCTCGATTGTGGAACCAGCTACCAAAGCATATCACAGTTCTACAGACCCCAGAGTCATTCGGGGAAGGACTGGCCGGCCTCCAATTCAAACATTCAGCTTTCCTGACTGTACATATTATAAATTCGAAGGGTTTTATTTTTTAACTGCACTCTCACGATCACCTTGTGAATATAAAGTGTACGAGTATGCTCCAGAGTGAGATTTGTACATCACATGGAAGAAGAAGAAGTTTAAAAAAGAATTAAAAAAAACACTTGTAGACTAAGAATTTGAGTCTGAGTTTTTAATTTACCTTTTTTAATATTGAATTAAGTTCTCTACCTGAGTCTGAGACCTACAATAACATTTTGGTTTTATTATTTGAAAATAATTTGCACATTTATGTAAATAAGGATCTGAATTGTGTAAAACGCTTTACTTAAAATACATTGGATACATAGGAATTATCACACACGATCACATCATAATTGTGCTCATCGGAACGCTAGGAATTCCAAATATTTGAGACATGCGTTACGAAAAACATGTAAACATAACGTGTTAGGACTTCGCACACTGTGTCGTTTATGAACAAAATATTTACAGGTTACACAATTAGTATATTATCTGAATAATTTTAATCCAAATGTTTTCGTCATCGTGTACCATTTTCACGAACAGACGTGGTAGTAAAATGTTTGCTCAGGGCTGACAATAAGATATAGTAAAACGAATGGTAGTATAATTAACACTCCCTGGAGCGTTGAGTGCTGCTGTCGCAATCACTTTTTATGTGCAAGGGTGTGCAACTGAAAGTTGGCAGCATATCGTATTGTTATGTTAAGACTAACAAGTAAAGGCGCAGCAACATCATCCAAAATCATAATCATCTTCACAAATACTACCAATACCAAAGATAGTAGTAAGACAAATAATTATATACGAAACGTTGTTGCTGCAATCATACTAATGAATCTACAGATGACGATTTTGAAACATCTTCGGTTTTAAAAAAGCAAATTATTATTGTTATTGAGGCTGTTTATGTTGGTGCTGTCAACACTTCAACAAGTAGTACTACTGGTTCTAGTGATTCTGCTACTTCTTTTGGAACGCGGATTATTAATAACACAATACCAATGATGCTTTAACCATGTTTACTGTCAATAGCCTAAATGACCGTTGACTTAATATAAATCATAATGACTGTCTTTTATATTTTGGTAATCTTTCATTTGAAATAAGGAAAGACACTATATCTTTAAACTCTTCTCTTGAAAAACAATCTAAAGTTGACACAAAAGAGCATATCAAAACAAATATATATAGTATATGCATTCTAAAATAAAATCGTTTTATGATATGAGATGTGGTTTTTTTTGCCCTTTTTATTTGTTATTTTGACGTCTTAAGTGTGCGTTTTTAATAATCCATAAATTATTCAGGTTTATTTAGAAACGCATTAATGCGCTGTGAATAAACCGATATCTAGTGTTATTTCTTTCTATGGCTCCCAAGGAATCAATTCACTAACCACTTGAGGTTTTGATTTTTCTAAAATTTGTCGCTAATGTGTTCCTATTTAGTTTTTCAATTTAGTGTATATATTTTTGAGAAACCAAATGAATATTTTTTATGAAATGCATTAATGTAAAGAGTAAAGACTTTGCATTACACTAGGAATCCAGTTTTTCCCTCGCCAAAGTCCCTTAAACACAGAAATATTTTTAAGAATTTGGAGTTTTACCGAAGAGCAGAAACCCTCAATTACGATAAGTCGTACATTTAATAGACAACCTATTGGAATACAAGTATATTAATAGTAACATAAAAGGCATTTGGGTACGAAAAGTGCGGGATTAAACGACTAGGTTTTCCAATGTATTTGATTTTCGGTATGTTATTCTCAAACATTTTATTTGAGGTAGGATGGACGGAAATATTATAACTAAACTTGTACTATAGCACCAATGTACATCTGAACATTCTTCGGAATTCAAACAGCGATAGGGCGTCATACTCATGTGACCACCACGTGAGAAATTTAGGAATGATAAGCTTTCTGCAGCGCATCGCATCGGTGCTTATTAAATGACACTTACACAATAGTAGCTCAGTTGTATATACATAATTACCGCCAAGACAAGGGGCTGTTTTAAAGGACATTGTTGAAAAACACGCACGATTATTTGTAAAGTTGAAGTGGATACTAGATTTATCAAACACACAATGGTAAGTTTGAAATGCAAATTTGTATTTTTGTATTGATCATTTGTTAATAAAAAATAAACTACATTTATATGAATATTTTGCCATAATCAAAATAGTTTTTGTTCCGTGTCTTTAACATTATTAGATCAAAATGATGATAATTTGAAAATATAGCTTGTAATTAATTGTGAGTATTTTTTCCACATTATTTATTAAATGTTACCATTACGTATGAACTATATATGTGGACATATATTCTCATGTATTTAGTTTCGACGAAATCAGCTCCTTATATTTGTGTTTCATTTGAGAAACATTCACTACTTACTTTCACTTTCAAAGTATTACCTATCAGTATCTAATTATATCCTAGATACAGAAGCCTGTGTGACAATACTACGCCTTTTTTAAAATTGTAAAAATGGACATGGTTATTGTTATTTACATTTTTATAATTCTTTTGCGAAAATTCGTTATATTTTACACGTGAGTTTATTATCATTTTATTAATCCACAAATAGCACATGCGACATGTAACATCAATCAGTTTGCTAAGTTTTGATTTGTATTTAACGAGAGAATTGAGATAATTGACATAACTTACCTTGTCGCTGAACACGCTTTTGCAATTACATGTATGTTTAGTAATTCAAGTTCTTAAAATGGTTTCATTTTTCAAGACAAGCATTCGTTACAAAAAACTGTGTGTTTGTTAACTAACTCAATCTCAGTCCAATATGGTATTTAATGTGTTTTCTTTGACGGTATATAGGAACAACACAAGAGGAGTCGGTTTTGCAAGTCAAACCACCTGTGTTTTGCTGTGGATATAACAATTCGAAATATGCTATGAAACACGTGTTTGTTTGCTTTTTAAATTAAATTGATCGCAAATTCCCTCGCCTTATTTATTGAACTCGGTATATTAACTCGCTATAAATTCATACAGAGCCTTAAGTTTTCATTGTATGCCTTCATATAAAGCTTCCTGTGTAGCGATCCAACTGAATCAAGTGGTTGTAATTTTGTGAGTGTTTTATATTTATTGTGTATTATCATGCAGTGTGTGTCCTCAGATTAAACTTGTCAACTCTTGCTAGTACGGTGATTTTAATCCTAACCACTCAATGTAAATTGGCTAGACACTTTATGGGGAAGATCTTACTACGCTATCTCCACTATTTTTTTGTAATTATTAGTTGTTTCCCTGTGGACAGTATCAAAAAAGAAAAAAATGGATAGCATTTGTCTCCACGTTTTCAACCTAACTCTTATATTCCAATGGAAACGTCACATGTGACTTAAAGACGTATAATTACACATCAGACAACTTGTAAAATGTACTTACAAAAATTACTCCGAGTACAAAAAGTTATCGATTCTGTAAGTGTTATACTTTTATTCGTAAGGGTTGAATCGTTTGTTATGAAACTATTTATTTCAAAGTATTTTATATTAATTGTTTACAGTGCTAAATATTTTCGTGTTTGCCGTTTGATATTTGTCGCAATTTCAATAAGCACCATTTTAACATAAACGAGCATACAAACCCATAGCAATTAAACAGTAAGAACGGTTAACATTAACTATTATATGTGTATAATTCACGCAGGGTTTAATATATGGCCTTCAATATAAAAATCGTTCAATGTCAAGATCGCAAACATTTCAAATTTATCATTCAATTAAAGGATAGTAATGTTTTTATGCATTTTCACACTTTCTGTTTTCAGTGAATCTGATCTTGTCGCAATTCCTGAGTTTCAAGATCAAACTTCATCGTAGAACTTTGAATAAGTATAAATTAACATTGGTAACGTTATATGTACTCACATACGTTTTAATAGCCAAATTATGTACATATTTAGCAACGGACAATTTAGGCATTGAACCTCATTTACATACCACTTATAGAAACACTCTAAAAATAAAAAAAGATAATTCCCTCTTTTTGTATTTTGCAGAGTAAACTAGTGAACATACTCACCATGTTCCAGCGTTAGTTGATTGTGATAATCGACTGCCTGTCATACCCTTCCATTGAGATCCGGGAGAGTTACAACATACAGTCCAAGGCTATCCGACTAGCGAACTGCCTATTTGATGACGTACTACACACGAACTGCTATTCATGTGCGAGACTTTACGACAGCTACGATCTCCATAAAGACTGTTGCCAGGTTGTCGGTACCTTCCTTGCGGAGATATGCGCTATTGGAATGACACCGATGACCCTTACTTATAGTCTATTTTCAGCATTGATGCATCTAATTAACCATAACGCTTCGGGGCATAAGTTTGGTCAGCAACATCTGATCATTTAATCAATTAAAGACTTTCAATTAAAGATTTCATTTTTGTTAACGTAACTATTTATTAACCAAAACGTTGTTCATATGTGCTGTAACTAAAACGATTTCAGTTAAATATACTTTGTTTTGAGAAAACCCGAAACAACTATTTTTTATTTTGATTTCTTGACAATCATTTCAATATTTCAACAAAATACAATTGTGTTCTGGCCGTTGTAGCCTAATGTAACACTATGCATAACAAGGTACCAATACCACGTGACTTTTTAAGATCTGTCTTGGGAGAATAAAGCGCGACCCAGTTAATATTTTGAATGATGTCTTTTTATATTTAAAAAAATCTATAGGTATCATGATCTTTTTAAACAAATAAGTTTTTTCAGTTAAGTGAAACCGCTCATTTGTAATATGAAGTCCCCACACTGATCCGACATTTTTCTAATCGTTCAAACGCGTGGTTGCACTTTATTGAAAAATTACTTATTTGTTTAAAAAGATCATGATGCCTTTAGAAAACTCTTACGATTGAGCGGGCTCTCCACTTTATCCCATTTAAATGGTGAAATATTTAAAAAGAGATCCTCAAAAATGTTAACTGGGTCGAACTTTATTCTCCCAACACAGATCCGAAAAAGTCACGTGGTATAGGCAACGTAATAAAACCTGTCTGAATTCCATAACGTTATGAAAATGTGTATTAAATACTCGTTTAAATGCACATTAAGATAGAGTACATTGTTTTCTTTGTCTAATTTTATTAATAATTACATAATCTTTTAAAATGCATTTAAACATATTGTTCATCATTTACTGTTCCTTATTTAATTAATTCTTAACACAATCCCCAGCCAAACATAAGATGGCTTTATCAAAGTATTTATCTGCAAGACTAATACAGATTCAGTGTACTTATTTGTGTTGTTTATGCGATATGCTCGCATGCTTGCTACGTTTGTATCAAGCAAGAATGCTATGTTTGTTTGATATGTAAAATGTTTACCCTGTCATTGGCTAGGAGAACAATTTCAGTTGGAACGATATATATTAGTCCACAGGGAATCAATTTCGGGTATAAAAGTTGATACAATACGTAGAAGCTTTTATTTGTACATGTATATAGTTTACCTAATATGTAGGAATATAGCGAAGCTTATCACCTGCTCTTTTCTCAAACTATGTAGACTTACTGTAACATATAGTTTCTTTCCTCATTGGGGATCATGATATAAAACAAACATTCGAAATAGTTACCATATCTAAACGTGTTTAATTGAATTTATAGGATACATTAATCAGTTTTAAAATGTAAAAATTAGAAAACTCCCAAATGCTGATGGGTGCTTTTATCTTGCACGTGACTGTAACGCAGTCACGCACTCAGTTTAAAGTCCAACAGGATATTATATACCACATAGTTTGACATAAAGTTTGCATAGTATTGTTTAACATTAACATGCGCATTCTTTTGATAAAATGTAGGTTTCGGTAAAATGTTGCTACCTCTCTTATGAAATCACTCACAACGTGAGAATTGTTATGCGTGTTTGACTTTTTTTATAGTTTTTATCTCACCAAAATTAAACACGGAAAGAAAATTGCATTGTATTGTTACAAATAGGTCTAACGCATTTAAAGGTTTTCATAAAGTATAAGGATTCTTCTTCATTATTCTAATCTAGTATCATTTGAGAAACGTATTCAATCATATGCATTGAAACTGACGTATCTTATGCTAAATGGGTTTCTTCAATGAGTCGATCTTTGCATTTGCTTCACAATCATTGCACTTCCTGTACTATTCGATGCTGAATAATGAAATTCATAATATTTATGATTGCATTAAACATTTGTATTGAATATTCTCCCGTTGAACTCATGGAAATCCCGAGTTACCACGTGTGATGCATCGCAATTAAACACAAATAGTGGAATTAGGTAAAGGGTGCATTTTCAGAAGTTAATAAATTCAGTGCATATTGAATTCGTAGTCTGAAGGTCAATTAAATGACATTATTATTTTATTTGAAAATAGCGCGAAACATGTTTATTACAATCCTTAGAGGCTAAAATACAGTACTAAAGCTGTTTTGTAACGGGGATGTCGTCCAGAGAACTACGTCATGTATTTGTGTGCAACCTTTGTTCAGTAATTTCTGAAGAATTTTCTGAACCCGGAGCATTACCAATAAAATGATTTGCGTTCTGAGAAAAGTGGGCATAATGCATGTGCGTAAAGTGTCATCCCAGATTAGCCTGTGCAGTCCGCACAGGCTAATCAGGGACGACACTTTCCGCTTTTATGGTATTTTAAGTTTCCCTCCTTACCGAAAATCAAGTTTAGGCGGATATTGTCGTCCCTGATTAGCCTGTGCGGACTGCACAGGCTTATCTGGGATGACACTTTACGCACATGCATTAAGCCCAGTTTTCTCAGAACAAGACACAAATAAACGTGTCACGCTTTCCCATAAAGACTACATTATGTTGAATGCAGCTCATTTGTAACCATTTACTGTCGTCTGCGCCCTAGACATTATAATTTAAGATGTCTAAAATTATCCCCCACTTGGGGATTGTAAACAAACGATCTCGGCCATCAACTTGCCTACATACAGCACTTAAGTTGGAATTTAATAGGTCATTAAATAATGCGAACAGTTGCCGTTACACAACTGTATTAACAGTAAATCGCTTGTGAAACTAACAAGAAAACAAAAACAACTAAACTAGTTTATCAGTCCAAATAGCGTATTTATCTCATTTTCAACGCGACATTGACGGAATAACACCTTATGAAATATACTAGCCTGTATTCAACACTGTGGGATATACCGGTCGCGTGCACTGACTATTTTTTACTTTCCCACTGAATGATTTTTCATAAGAAATGAAGTCGAGAAAACTTTAGCTTCAAAATTATACGAACTTCAACCTTTAAATATAGTCATATGACATAATTTTTCGCCGTCCGTATAATGATGAATCAGCTGAAAATGACACTTATATCATCATTTTCCTCCAAAAAATTTGACGATTTATTATAAACGCGACTTATTTCACATGTACATGTACTGTATTTCGACATATTTGAATTGTCAATTCATCACATTTTCCTTATTTTGTGTAATGTGCATTGTTTATAACCCATGCATATCCTTTTAGACATTTAAGAATGTACAACAAGCCATACAAATATCGCACAATTCATAAATAATCTGCAATATTTGCTTTCCGATTTAATTCGCGTTAGGCATAGATCTGTGTCAATTATAAAAATGGTAAAAATAGCACCACACTGGAATTCGGAACGTCCCATTTTGTACACGGGTATTATCCACATATTTATTTGTTGTGTAATGGAATGTTTTCATTCTTTGTGCATTTATATATTAAATTATGTTCTTGTACAATAAGCGCATTTACCATAGACAAATAAAAAATTGTGCAAGTTTAAACATAATTATGTTTGTATGTAGAAATCTGCAAATGCAACCGAGTTTACCAACGGCTATTATTTGATAAACTGCTCCGGTTCATTTTAACAGCAGTAATGTAGAGTACATGACGTAGCGTGTAACGAAGAAGAAAGTTTATTGAGTTCGTAAACTCATTTGAATATAGTGATAGGATGGCATAAGGGTCTTTATTCAACTATGCTAAAATAATAATTTAAGACCCTAGATGCAAAATCGTGAATTATTGAGTTAAATGGATTATTAGATGGATTTTAAAGGATAATTAAAGGTAAGATACTAGTTCGAACCTGTTTTGCTTTTTTTGTACTTTTGTCGTTCCCTGTTTTCGGGAAAATTATTTTAACATGGACGCCATTGATGCATCGGATCACACACGGCATACCCATAACATTATATAAAAAACACGTTCTGCGCGTACTTAGATTCGTCGTCCGAAGTCGGAAAACGTATTGCCCTGTATATTAGGTTAAATTAAGTGTCAGTCGCTGCAATTGTTTGTTTACTCGTCGAAATTGTCAAGGTCGTCGACGGTGTACATGTTTGTTGACATCGACATAATTTTGTCAGGAGGCAGTCGCCGCCATATTGGATTTTGATCATTTTCTTTCGAAAATAAAATGAATTATAGTAAAGTAAAATCTTCTTTACGCGGTCGTAATGTGTTACAATTCGGATACTGCGTAAAATTGAATCGAGGCATATGGTGATATTTTTACTTGTTTTACAGTTTATGTGTGAATTTTTTAAGACTATTTTGCGTACCAAAACAAATAAATGTATATTACTACGCATGGTTACATTCGTTAGATTTTAAGCGCTTTTAAGACTGAATTAAAATTATTGTTAAGGTTATTAGATCTATTTATGTTAAATGTAACGTTGAAAAAAATCAAATGGGATAAATAGAATACTAGGATTAGCGTTGAATACAGAGAAGTTTATGTTGCTCGGCTCAAACACCGAAAGCGCTCGCCAAGGCTTGCGCTCCCGGCGTTCTAAGCCTCGCAACATAAACTTCTCTGTATTCAACGCTAACCTAGTTTTCTCTATAAGACAAATAAGACATCAAACAATTTAATCGAAATACAAAATGATTATTATCCGGTCACGTTCATATTGTTTTTCCAAGCTTTATTTAATATTTATATGATTACTTGTCCAAAATACTGACGTATCGTAGACATTAAAAACATCGCAGCAGTCAGAATACTTGAAGAGAGCAGCTGAAGAAGTCACAAGCAGGTAACTTTAACTATGCATCCATGTGGTTTTACCCACCTGCTTTTCTCCAACATCCCATTCGCTGAAACATGTTGTATTAAATTGTCCACAGCGACTTCTCCATGACAAAGTGTGGCAAGACCATGTTGAATTACACTGTCCACCGCGACTGCTCCATGACAAAATGTCGTCAGACCATGTTCTATTACATCGTCCACAGCGACTGTTGCATGAAAAAGTGTGGTCAGACATGTTGTATTACATTGTCCGCACTGACTTCTCCATGACAAAGTGTGGTCAGACCATGTTCTATTACATTGTCCACAGCGACTGCTTCATGAAAAAGTGTGATCAGACCATGTTGCATTACATTGTCTACCGCGACCGCTCAATGACCAAGTGTGGTCAGTCCATGTTATATTACATTGTCCTCCGCGACTGCTCCATGACAAAGTGTGGACAGACCATGTTGTATTACATTGTCCACAGCGACTGCTGCATGTCAAAGTGTGGTCAGACCATGTTGTATTAAATTGTCCACAGCGACTGCTCCATGACAAAATGTGGTCAGACAATGTTATATTAAATTGTCCACAGTGTCTTCCCCATGACAAAGTGTGGTCAGACCATGTTGTATTACATTGTCCACAGCGACTGCTCCATGACAAAGTGTAGTCAGACCATGTTGTATTAAATTGTTCACAGTGACTGCTGCATGAAAAGTGTGGTCAGACCATGTTGTATAACATTGTCCACAGCGACTGCTCCATGAAAAGTGTGGTCAGACCATGTTGTATTACATTGTCCACACCAACTGCTCCATGACAACGTGTGGTAAGACCATGTTGTATAACATTGTCCACAGCGACTGCTCCATGACAAATTGTGGTCAGACCATGTCGTATTACATTTTCCACCGCGACCGCTCAAAGTGTGGTCAGACCATGTTGTATTACGTTGTCCACCGCGACCGCTTCATGACAAAGTGTGGTCAGACCACATTGTATTATTTTGTCCACCGCGACCGCTCAATGACAAAGTGTGGTCAGACCATGTTCTATTACATTGTCCACAGCGACTGCTCCATGACATACAGAATCGACGTTTTAGCAAACAATCTGCACACTTTAATATTCCGTTTTCTTTTGAATACCTGGATGGGCCATTGATGGTTTCAATTTTGAAATGATGTACACTCGGGCGATATCTTTTTTCCGAAATAGTAGAAATATCATGTGATACAAAGTCTGAATAAAATTACACTTTACCAGAATAAAATAATCAATGTTTATAAGAAATGGATAGTCAACATAATAATGTAAAATGGCCGGAAACATGTCTGTCAAAATAAAATGATACTTTGATCTAAAATATATTAGTGACACCATGTACAAAAAAACGTTAAACCAAAATGTATTAAAATGCCTTTGGTAATGATTGTTATGTTTTATGCAATGAATACGGGGCTTATACTCAAAATTTGATATCCAAATAGCAAAACCTGTCAATAATTTCGATAAGATGCTCATTTTACAGCCATTGATAATTACAGAAATTCATGTTTATGTGTTTTCTAATACATATTTTTGTTTTGCTAACATTTATATATAAACAACACGATATCGATATTATATGAAAATTCCCCTAAAACTTATCTGACATATTGTATAAGAAATATACTTTCATCCAGTAAATAAAAATATTTGCATGTAGATGTATAGCGATATAAACGTCTGATAAAAGCGTAACACCAAATTACAAATTTAAAATCTTTAATATAAAAGTCGAGAGAGAATAACAATTTTTAAAAACACTTGATGTCTCAAATACTTCTGAAAAAAAAACACGTCCACCCACATGCGTTTAAAGTAAATCAGATACAATGGTTTATACTTGCACATATTCGCAATAGCTATAATTTTAACTATATGTTGTCACATTTACCCGTATAATATTACTGTTCACACTTTACTGTATCGAAAGCGTAACAAAAACTTGAATTTTATATATCGTTCTTAATTCTTGTAAAATACAAGTACATTCACTTGTAATGTGTCTATTGCTAAACCTTAATTGGTCTCTTAATATTTACATATGTTTACCTCATATGTTTATGCTGATTCTAAGCCAAAGTTGAAATAAGTTCAATTATGTCTGAAATAAAAAATGGGGAAAAAATGCTTTGAATGTTGGCAGTGTGTGATGGGACCCGACGTGAAGTTGGATTAGTGTTTATTATTGTTATTTAAACTTTTGTGGAGAATAGTTCATGGTAACCCACCACAAATCACACACTCAAACACTTCTGATTCAAGTGGATAAGTTGTCAATTACTGGCATGAGTATTTGCTTTTGATACTGGTAATTCGCTTTGAATCGCCATCAGCTTAGTTCGAACAGCAGAACACACGATAAGACAATACAAACATTATTTGATTAACACTCTTAGTCGATGTGTTATTTTGACGTTATTGAATTACGTCAATTTTATGGCATGTGTGTTCGTGTTTCTGAATTCAAACTTGGGCAACTGTTTCCATGACTGAAATGAAAATAGGTATTTGAAAAATGACGTCAACGTGACACTGTGATGTGGGAGGTATCGGGCGATTGTTATGTGCAGAGGTCACACTAAGTACACTAGTATAAACCTGTACAAAAATGAGAATGGAATAAAGTTGTTGTAGAACTGTAAAGTATTCCAGTAGCAACAGTGCTTCAATTTAGAGGATACATTGGATACACATAAAATGGCACGTAATTTGGTTTAAGTAATATTGATCCTTTATTTGACATCATAATAATTATTATTAATTTCATGTAAACAATATATAAGCAAAAAAACTTGTTTTGCATTATTATTTATTAATTGCGTTATTACAGCACCAAATGAACAAATGGGTAAAATCCCGATTTTTATAAAAAATTACACGCATACCATAACGCAAAAAAGTGTTCACTTTAAAAACTATAAGCTTGTGTATAAAGGTTTGTTTTTGTATAAAATGTAAATGGTAATGCGAACTGATTAATAACGTTTAAATATTTTCTTATTTATTCTGAGCCAAGTGTGACGTTTTGAGTTCCTTACAATCAGTTTAAACCATATGCCTTTTCATTTGCCTTTCCGTTGCGGCTACTGATTTTTATTTATTTTTGTTTGCGTTTCTTAAGGACTAATTTGCCTTTTATCGGGTGCATATTGGTTTAGTCTTATGGTTGTGCATGCGTTACTGTCCATACGATTACCTTTTTTAATTCATTTTCTCTCCTGTAAGTTCAGCAGGGGTTCCACGTGGTGCATATTTTCTTTATGTGCGAGTTATTTTATTCCAAATTAGCCCTTAATATAATAGTTCAAATGATTTGTTGGTTGAGTCCGCTAGCGGCCAACTAGATAAAGCAGTCACAATGTTCAAGTGTATGCGTGTGCGTGTGCGAACGTGTGCGTATGTGCATGTTTTCATCCGTCCGAGCTTTTCCATGATATGTAAACATGATTGACGAGGGGCTCGACATGTTGTAGAAAGGCATCTAGTTTAATAAGATAAGTCCCAAATCACACCCACTGAAAACGTTAATCATTTAAAAAGACAATAAATTGTTATTTTGTTTGCACACATGTGTATTTAAAAAAATATTTTGTTTTATTTTATGTTGTGTTATTGCTTAAATGTAATGTCTTGTCCAGACGGAATGTCATTTGCCTTTAATTTACAACTGGGTTGACACGAGATGTTTGATCCCTGTGATGTCATTAACATATCTTATATCTTAATCACACTTTTAGTGTATTCATAGTTTTATTTGTTATTAGTTTGTAGTTTGTATATATTTAGTTTGCCTTCTTTAAGTATATATGTTTTATGTTTCAAACAACAAAATTTGACGTTAATTATTCAATAATATTTAAAGATATTATTACGCCCATCAATCAAAATATTTAAACATTAACAACAGTTTTGACCTAGTTCCGACTTTGGGTGTCAAACGCATCCAGTTCCTAGCCATTAAGCATATATAGATAAGTGTACGTGTAATGAACAATTAAACTAGTTAAGACCAGTTACAAGGTCAATTATCAAATCTCTAAATATGTCCAGATTGTTTGTTTTGTTTTTCAGAAATGGGCACCATTTATGGAAACTTGTCATATCTCTAAGTTTTTATATTTGTGTTTTTTTTCCAGATTAAATTCGTGCATATATTAATCCAAGTGCAGCTGTTCTTGTTTGTGATGATCAACTGTTTTTCCTATCCATCCACTGAGATTGACGAGGAAAGCAACGTCAAGAGATCAAACGCAATCCGAATGGGGACATGCCTGTTTGATGAGGTATTGCGCAGAAATTGTTACTCGTGTGCGCGACTCTACGACAGCGTTGTTCTTTACCGAGATTGCTGCTATGGTGTCGACAGTGTATGTTCAAAAGAAGTTTGAAAATCAATATATGAAATCAAAGACATAAGTTGCATCACGGCTGTCAACTTCGGCGACAAAAACATCACAGCTTTATTATAATTAAGACAACAAAAAAAGCACAACAACGGTTGTTGGTGAATCTCAAACTTTGAATTATACATGATCAAACAAAATATATCTTTGTGATAAAAACCATGACTGGGATTCAGTGTGTGTGTTTTCTTCTTATGCGCAAGATGACAAAATATGAAACCACGGCGTGACAACTGTGTTAAATAAAAATATAAACTAGCATTAATAACACACTGTTTCTGTTTTTGAATTTGTATTACACTAGAATTAGTATGTGCAATAAATCCTCCCCCCCCCCCGCTTCATATCTTGACCAAAGTGTATCAATAATATGATAATGCTATATATTTTTCGCCGAGTGTACACGGACGATTTGCAACTCCGTATGCATGTGGAAGTCGGTTGAAATAATCGGTATCATACTATAAACCCATACCTTCATCTGTTCAGCTTCTAGTGTGACTACACGGATTACTTCAATGTCGAATGAATCACCTGGTTAAAGTTATCGATCTTTTCAATAACGAATTGCGAGTGGTTTCATATCTAGCTTAATATTATCATAACAAATGTATGTGCCAATGTGAAGTTCATAATAGAAAGACATTCTTATCATAATTGTATTTATACTAGAATGTTTTAATTTCTTTCGAAGACACATTTTGTATCTTTCCAGGCGCATTTCGAATTCGAAAGAAAAACACAATTAACACAATTTTATATGGTTGTTTAGTGAATCTGAAAAGCAAAGATAAAAAATAAACAAATGGCATACTTGTTTTCACAATTATTTCTATATTTTAGCTAAAATTATATTTTATTTACATAATATTAATTGACCGCAGCATTAAATATTCGCTTGAAAAATAGTGTAAATGCACACCTTGATGTAAAACATAGTATTGTACTCTTCATCTGATTATATAGATAATCTTAAAATCATACCCCGCACATTAGTTTACACTGCTGCACAATGCGTTCGACATTTGCAGATATCAAAAATGCTGAGGACTCGTGAAATCCTGTTTGTTCTCACACAGAGCCCGCATATTCTAAAAAAAGACCTATCATAACAGAACCCTATCATAACAGAACCCTTTCATAACAGAACCCTATCATAACAGAACCTTATCATAACAAAACCCTTTCATTACAGAACCCTATCATAACAGAACCCTATCATGACAAAACCCTTTCATAACATAACCCTTTCATAACAAAACCAAATAATCGAGAACCCTTTCATTACAGAACCCCATCATAATAGAACGAAGTATATATATGTTGCACAATTGTTGGCGCATAAAAGCCTTTCTATACATCTTTCACATACTGTTTTAAAAAATAATGTGTTTTGAAGCAAGAGATGCACGCAATTATTCCCACTATTTTCAGAGAACACAGCACATTTACAAGGGGAGGGCTTATTATGGTTTAGAAAAAAGATATAATCTGAGTTTACCTCATTCTTAAGCGTAAACCACGTTTCTATTCATGCAAATCGAATTCCCCATATGGTCGTATAACAGTATCTATCATGTGCTAAAACAGATTAACCTGGTTTATGGATAGGGCATTTCTCTGAAAATTGAAATTAATTGAAAGCTATTCTATGCAAGAAGAAAGAAAATATTGCATCAGTCACGAACATTTTAACACTGTGTGAAATGTTTATTGAATTTTATTGTATTTTTAACAATTTAATGTGTGACAGACCGTAAGTATGCCACCATCAGACATTCTTTTTCTAATATCATCTGAAGACGTAATGGTGATGATCAATTTTTTTTTTAATTATTTAACTTTCGTTCTTATTATTCTCACTTTGTTATAGATGTTTTCTTTCCGTATAGATGTTCTTATATAAATACACACGCCGAAGTGTAGTTAAGTATTTTCTTGTTATATAGATGCAATAAGTTTGTAACAAATCCATAGAAATGATGTTTTTGGCAATGAATTGAAGGATACTGCTGTATTCAATTTGTCTTAATTATGAAGAAAAGACATGAAAACAAGCGAAAATTGGTATTCAAGTAGAATGTACGAGCCTACAATAATGAAACAAATTAATAACGTGAATGCTATTTCAAAGTCCCATACATAAAGGATCTAGTGGTGCTGGATACTGCTCGACTGCTATTTGCTGGTTTTGCTCTTTACATATGTGGCAAATAGTCAGTGAAAACAACCCATTTCACGACCCATGATATCATAATTTTTCTAAGGTTGTATTTATATGCAATAACAAGAACCATAAAATGCAATTTGGTCTGATACCAGATGCTATGTTATGTTCTTTTCAAGACGCTCGCAATATAATTTGATTTTGTAAAGACATTCAAATACACAATTGTTGAACAGCAATATTAATTGATTTTTTTCATTTCCATTCTGGTCATAAGTATGTCGTCAAAGCTTTTTTATCTTCTCATTTCGTACGTTTTTCGTATGCTATAAACATTAGAAAGTAACAGTCTCGTACGCCTCCATCAAGTCTCTTTCTAGAAGGAACTAGGCGTAAAAAGCGTAATCGTTTGAGATTTCATCCGGACTTTTGAAATTCTTTTTATAAATTGAACAATATTGGCTATTGAATAATTGTATGGTGCTCCTGTTAGTTTTGCATTTTGACCATGATGAGGAAATAAATACAAATAACACGCGACTTTATCATATTGATCATTCTTTTCTTAAATAACACCCTTATGCATTTCACAATTTCGTCTATAAAATATTTATGGTTATGTTAGGCTATGTTTAAATTAAAAATAAATGTCAATTCAACTATTTCAAAACAAACGTAATTCCGCTCAATTCATACACTTTTGATGGTGGTTTTGCACTGGATCTTTGTGTTTAAATACCTTACATGCAGACCTTGGTGCCAGTCGGGTCGAGATCAAGGTCAATCATTCTAAAGATGTAACATATGTTAAAAAGCCTGAGCTCTATAGAGACTTTGTTCTGGCGGATTATAAGGTTAGTTGATATGCATACCTGGCTTCACTGTTACTCAAATTAGAAACCTTTTTTATCTTAAATGCAGACCAAGCTAGGGACAGCACAATTATAATCTAAGCGCTGAAGGCACTGAATTTGTTCGCTGTTGTATAATCTTAGACGCAACTCAATTTTCAAAATTATGTTAGAGCTTTTTATATCGCAAATTTGAAATGACCACAACCCATTCAAATTTATAAAGAGTGTGTCTTAAAGAACAGGTCGAGATGGGTTTGTTTCAAATCATTAAAAACAAAGATAATTTAAGTATGATTTAAGGAAAACAGGGCTTAATGCATATGCATAAATTGTCATCCCAGTACTAGGAACTCTCTTTAAACGAAAAACACCACTATATCAGAAAGTGTCGTTCTTGATCAGCCTGTGCGCATTGCACAGGCTAATCAGTGTACACAGGCAAATCTTATTTGACATGCATTAAGCCCCGTTTCCCTCAAAGCAGCCAATATGGACAGATTTCAATGATAAACACTAGACTGGCTAACGTTGTCTTACAAGCTGTTAAATACTTTTGAATACATACACATTATGTAGTGTACCAGTGGGAAGGCAGATGCGGTGGTTAGAGCAGACGCTCCTAGCATTCGTCGTCTTCTTAATTTTACTGCAGTTATCCATTCAGTCAGTGGTTATCGTTCCTATTATACTTAACTCAGACTGACTCGCAAAATTGCCTCTACATTATTTGTGAGCCAACGCTCACAAATAAAAATGAAGCGGGGTGGTAAATTAAGTGGTATAGCATAGAAACCATGCGTCGTTTTCCTAGTTTTAATTAATTTTGTTTTGAAACATTTTAACACAAGTCGTGTTTTATTTAGATATTGGTATTTTGCATGAAAATATTTAATGAAAAGAGGAGGCAACGCATAATGTATAGACGTTAACACTATTTTATCTTTTGATAATGTGTGATTCAGTTTTCAAGAGTTTCATTATTTTAATTTTTATTAGAAGAAAACTGACATTTCGATATCAAGGTATAAGTCTCATTTCGATATCATAAATTTACTGATAAAGGTTCGAAATTCAATATGGCAATAAAACATACCAATGTCAGTATGATATAACTAATTTCATATATTAATAAATATACATTATATTGATAACAAAACACATTATTTACCATAGCATTTCATTGTTATTCAATACGTGTTTTTGTTATTACACCTGAGCATTTTATAATTCCGATATTTTGTATTTAGCTGTATTAGTTCCATAATTGTTATATTTCATCTCAATAAAATCTCTAACATACCGACCTATTAAAAGCACGTCGAACTCATAAAAGCAGCGCTTATTACATGGTTTGCATCCACTAACAGGGAAGTTTGAATGCATGAAGACACAGTTACCATTAACTCATCACAAACAATCTATATACAACGTCACTTGGGGTGATAGTGAACAACAAATGGTTGATTGAATAGACCTCATTTATGCTTCATAAAAGTTTGATAAGAAGGTAAAGCCACTCTGGATATACTGTACAATTCATAGCCACTCAGTTACTAACACAACTTATGGAAAGATACTTATGTATTGGACGATTTCATACGCATTCATGTGTACATGTTTATGTAAATGACGGAAATAAAAACAACTTAAAACAAAACATTAACATTAAATTAGTATATACTCGCGACACAAATAATTTAGTTTTTTTTTATGAAACGAATACACAGCACATTGACATGTTGCAAATAAACAAATACAATTAAATTCTTGTATCAAGCCATGCATGCTGTCGATACTTCGTGTCAAGTATGAATCACACTTTTATTGCAACTAACTGAGCGTTTTATGATATGAGTGTGGCATGCGAATTAAATAGAGTTGTGTTCAACGTATTTACGTAAGTCATTTAAATCAGATATTACTTATTATATCAATGAACTCGTATTATTACGTTACTTAATGCAGCCATCAGCCGTCAGAACAATTGTAACTCGACTCTTTTGTACGTTAGTACTGTACTTAGTACTCTGTCAGGTAGCATATGGACAATCTTATTGTTAGCTGAAGAAGTTACCGTTTACTAAGTGATAAGCGAGAATGTAAAACAAGCCATATACAATCGTAACATTCGAACGTTTTCTGATTTGTTCTTTTACTAATATTTGAATTAATAAGTTTAAACATCTCGTTGTATCGATTGTATTAACAATATTCATCATTCGTGCTCAGAACAGAAATAACAATAAGATGAAGACTGAAAAAAAGTTACATGACTTAACCCAAAGAATCAATCCGCCTAAGTAGAGGGGAAACTAGGCTTCTGGGACAGAACCGTTTCCCTTCCGTTTTCCTTCCGTGTCCCAGGAAATTCTATATATAAATGTATAGGTAAATAATATCTTTTTCAAGATATTATATATCCTTCCGTGTCCCGGGAAATTCTATATATAAATGTATAGGTGAATAATATCTTTTTCGAGATATTATATATTTCAGAAAGGTCAAGCTCGGGTAGCATCCCATTCGCGAACGCGGCCGCTCGAGGACTTTTGACCACTACCATTATTCGTGAAGGCCTTTGAAAATATTGTGTTTATATGTTTAATTTCAAAGTCTTGGTAAACAATGTCGTTTGTTTTGATCATTCCGAGTAAGAAGGCCATGGTAATAGCACCTTTGCGATATTTTTTCTCCTTCATATCACACTCTAATTTTAACACGTATTTGTCAATCAACCTAAGTTGATCCCGTTTTTTAACGTTCACCCACTGTTTCATTGACTCTTTAATGGTTGCTTCCAGCTTTTCAAACTTATTGTTTTTAGTCCAGAGCATTTGATTAAGTTCATCATGCATTTGGACGCTGTATGTTATTGGGATTTTGAATTTTCCCTTTTCTTTAACGAGTGTTGACGTTCCATCGTCATTGTCAATAATCATACCACATTTTCCAAACCCTAGAAGCTCCAAATACCTCTTATTTTCCTTATCAGTTTCACGCTTACTACATTCTAGAAAAAACGGATAAAATCTCATTTTTTATATTAAGGGTGATTTAATTAAATTAGTTTGATAAAGCATACATTTGCATATATTGAATACCAATTTCCTCAGTAGATATACTTGAGCTTATAGTAAGTCTATAAAATGTATAATCATCAATAGTTGTAGAAGGTGGAATAGAAAAATACGTAACAGCAGAACTAGTACCATACAGCTTATCCTTAGAGTAAAGAAGAGTACGCCATTCTCTAGCATTTTTGCTACCTTCAAATTCCCATTTTGTAATAGTTTTACCCTTTAAAGCCATTAACGCCACTTTCCAAATTTTTACGGACTCAGGACATTCAATTTCAAGACTTCCCGAACCCGGAGTAGCCCACCCATTATCAGTAAGATTGTTAAAAGCGTGGTATGGTTGAAATGTATCCCCCAGTATAGCACTTGAAGAAACACGAAACCCAGTTACACTAACATTTCCTTCCAAAATAGGAATATATCCACTTAAACATGGAACACTAATGTTTAATTCAGCTTCACTAATATGCGTATCAACATAATGTTTAGTTGCAGCATCTTGATCAGTAGATCACCAACACCGCTTATTTTGTTAGAACTCATTTCTAGTATACCAGTTAAAGTACCACCTGCTAATGGAAGATGCTTATCAACATAACTTTTAGTTGCAGCATCCTGAGCATTAATAGGATTCAATACATTGATTAGATTGTGAGAATCCATATTAATATTTTCAGCAGCTGCATTTTTTCCATCTCGTCTTAAGAACGTATTAATGGCTTGTGATAATGTAACCCCTCCTGAAATCATTCTTTGCGACGATCCGACGTTTGTTTTACCATATATGTTTACAGACATTTTTATATACACATTTTTTTAATACAATGAGTTTATTACATGTTGTAAGCTTACGCTCTCACATTGTTTAAGAATGTAAAGACATAGGTGACCACAAAATACCTCACCATCCGTTTGTACTCTTTCGCTATTATAATACACAGGATTCCTTATATAGCTGACGAGTTCAACAGGCGGTGCTAACCCATAACTGTCAAAGTACAGTTTTTCATGACCGTTTTTGATCCATGCAGTCCAGTGTGTACCATTTCCTCGCGAGTCGCATAGATTTAGAATTCCACACTCTACCTTTTTAGGGCTTTTCGGAAGTTCATCGCGAACATAGACACCCCTAAAGTGTTTAATTTTTAACTTTTTAGCGGCATCTATCAACTGGAAATTGGATAGAGGTTCGTTTGGTAAGACAACTCCTTCAACATTAATATACTTTTCGGTATTAAAACTCATTTTATATAGTGCTATCAATGTTTTGTTTTCATTTGATTGTTTAGATACGTTACAAGTTCAAGTGGTGGCTCTAAACTAAAAGTGTCAAAGTATATTTTTTCATTACCGTTTTTGATCCATGCCGTCCAGTGTGTTCCTGGCATATTGGAATGACGTGGATAATTGTCGCGCACATACCTTACTCTAACGTTTGAGCTTTTTAGTTGCTTTGCGACGTCAATAAGTTGTGATGTGCTTGAGAACGTGCTGTATATGGGGATGTTGGGGACAACACGCCCACCCACGCTCTTAAACTTTTTTATTATCTTTTGATTGTCTGTGAGATTATTGCTTATCTTGTTTTTTTTCTTAGGAGGTGTCCATAAGCCATTGTACGAATACCGTCTTTTAGTATAATACGTTTATCATCATTTGCGCTAAGAGCTACCTTGTTGACCGTTTCAGTATATATTTCATGCGCGTATGATCTTATAACGTTTATTGACCTTAGCACTTCTTGGCGAGAAAACAGCGTGTTTTTATAAGCGTTGTGTGTAATGGTGTTTTCGATAACGCTCTTTTTTACCCCCTTACACTTTTTGTTTTCCTTTCCTTCATACATTTTACACGAATACAGTTTAGCTCTGAGTCCTACAAATTCCTCTATTTGTTTTCCAGCTGCCTCATCTTTGAACATTCCGAGAACCTTTTTGTTCACACCCGTTTTAATTCCGGAGGGGTGATCTTTTGGATACTCACTCGTATCAAACAGTCTTTCAACATCGTTTGAAATGTCTGCATAAAAATCTTTAGTTTTAATTTCGTAGACAAGACTGTCTGTGTCCGTAAACAATAGCTTTGCCCTTTGTCCATATTTAGCCTTGATGTAGTTATAGTGAAACTCATACATTATTGTCTTGCTTAAGTCTAGAATAGACATTCCAAGATAAATGGGTTTGTTATAACATAACTTGGTTTTTCTCATATGTACAGCTATTAAATTTTCATCAAATATAGTCAAGCGGTCAAAATTAACCTTTGCAAGGAGCTTTTCCGCCTGTGTAATATTATTAACCAATCGGATATCAACACGATTCTCGATGTTCTCCATTGTTTTTCCAAACACACTGTTGTTCATCAACTTGAAGAAGTCTTTTTCAAAGTTGTTAGTTGCAGCTGTTCGCAATTCAGTGTTCAAGTCGATATATGTTTTTAACCAAGGGCTTTCATCAAACTTAATTCCTCTATGAATGTTGGTAACTCTGAGCCCTAGCTTTTCGTACTGTTGTTTAAGTTTGGAATAAGCTTTTTAACTTTTGATCCCTCAGGTATAATGTTTTCAGGGGCTAATGGATAGTCATTATGAAGATCATGTAATTCATCAGGATATTCCAAGTCAACTTCTAAAATACACCCCTGTCCTTCTGTGCATGAAATGTTTTTCCAATCGTTAAGCTCATTTTCATTCATCCACTTAAACCCCCCTGTTGGAAGTGGCTTACTCATCGCGCACCCGTAGAGATTGTTAGCATCCAGATAAATGATAAATGATGAGTCTTTGCTTTCATCATAATCATTACCCATATACTTATTGTTTCCAATACCAAGACGGGTTGAAATTGTACTAACCCCACCTCGAATACCTTGCTTTAACATTAGCAACACGTCATAATCGTTTATAAGCTCAAGTTTTACCTTTGTCAACTTAAGACACGCATCCATAGATAGTCCTGGCGCTGTATAATACCATGCTGGATCTAGTTTATAATACTTATTGCTAGCATCTCTGAAGTTTTCGAAAACGTCGGCTAGCAGCAAGACATCACTCTTTATGTAGAGTTCAAGGTAGTCTCTAATTGTTTTACAGCCAAAAGCCTTCCATACTTTGTTTGCAAGTTCATAATCATCATTACAAATAGCCTTACCCGTGAGCTTTGAGTAGAATGCTTCCTTTGGGGGCAATGACGTTTCTGCGAGTTTTTCAACAGAGCTCACATAATCATATGGAAAGATGCCCTTTTGTTTCAAGAGTGTAAACTCATTACCGGTATAGACCTTAGCCAATTCACGAAACTGATCTTCGGCAAGATTTCCCGATAAAGCATCCAAACTCGATTGCATAAACCTATAGGTATCGATAAACCTAATATCACGATAAATAGGCTTTTCCTGTCCTTTTTTGTTTGTATACGTGTCAACAACAACCTTCTTACAGAACGAAATATACTTTTCCTCGTTATTTGGAATGCAGCTAATTTGTCCTCCAATACTTAACTTTTTAATAAATAGATGACAGTCATATCCAGAAAGATTGTGTAGTAATACAGGAATAAATTTAGGGATTTTATACCCTAAATTACACTTTGAATGTGCCGCTCCTCTAAACTTTCCAGTCAAGTGACAATGATCGCGAACCTTTGTATAGCTCTCAGTGTTGCCTTCTAATCTAAACTCGCCTTCATCACCTTCGCATATATGACATGTGGTCGCAGCATCGTATTCAGCTTGATCATCTTTTGTGAATATCAATTCCTTGGAAAATTTAAATGTGTTGTAAATATCCTTAGTGGTTTGTTCAATAGAGTTAACAAATAATTGCGCGACATCATCTGTTTGATTCTTAGCTGAATACACAACAGGCTCTCGACTATACAATGAGCCGTCAGAGCATACCACGTGATAGCAAAACGCGCTAGGCGTATGCTTCTGGAACTTGTGTGTAAACGACGTCGCAGGATTCGGATTACAAGAACTAATAGGCTCGATAAACGATTCGAAGTCTGCATATATTACAAACGGAATCCTCATTGATCTACAGTAATGCTTGAAATACTCTGTGGTTCCCTCTGCTGGCATCACTATTTTCTGTGTGCTGTGTAATGAACAATATTCATTGTGTCTTTGAAGACCCTCAACTGTTCGATGACCTGTTAAGCACCTTTTACAATAATACATTTTATTGTGACCGGTTTCAGTTCGTTCCGAAGCTAATTTGTTAAAATTTTTAATCAAGCAATAATGTTTTGTTTTTCCATTTGAAATCAGCAATAAATCAATAGCCTTTTCACTTTCGTTTTTACTTATTATTAGTGGGTAAATATCCTTTTCTTTAGAATCATAACCGAATATATTGATGCTCAAGTTGTTGTTTCTTTCAAATTTACTTATTACATTTTTATCCACTGCAACTGGAAATTTAATTCCATCCCAATTTAACAACTGTGCGTGTTCCTTTAATTGTTCGGTTATTCTTTCGGAATGTTTTACAATAGGATTTAATGCTCTCGTGACGCACCACTTGAAACATTCGTCGTCTTCATTCTTTATGTTAATAATTTCCTTTTTAGCAGCCAACTCTTTCGGCAATGGAATGTATGATTTACCTTTTAATGGCTTATACGTACCGGTGTTAATTTCCAGTCTAATGACGGACTTTAGTCTCCAATTGCTTCCCTTCATTTGAAAATTTGCAAACGATTCCAAAATCCTATCTACCATTTGGGTAAATAATTAAGCAACATCAGTTCCCTCCAATACTAGTTCAGTTCTCGAAACAAAGGGTATTTTTTCGATTACACCAGTTTCATGTTCCATGGAATGCCGCTCCATTTCACACACTAGCACTAGATTCATTTTTATTTGACGATTTTTGCTCATAAACTTTACAACTTCAGGTTTAACAATATCTAAAAATGTTGGAGCATCAGTTTTTTCAACCCCATCAATAACATATTGCCTTGCAAAACGTCTAAGTGCAGTTTTACTTTCTTTAATTACTATGGCACTTTCACTAATTTTAATATCACGTTCACTACTTCGCTGCTTCTTATAGTAATAATTATAAATAGATTTGACTTCTGCTTTAAACGCATCAGCCTTTTCGCTTATCGCTTTCTTTAAAGGCTCTGGTGTATGTTTAATAATCCAATCATAGCTATTCTTCGCAGCGGTCTTTACGGGTTTAACAGCCCAATTAAATAACCTATTTATCATAGTAGGTTTTTAAGCTGGTTCAGCCCTTGCATCATCCCTCGCATTTTCCCATACATCATTATCCCTTGCATCCTCCCTTGCATTTTCCCAAACATCATCATCCGAATCCTCATCGTTGCGTCTGCTCAGCCTCGCTATTAACTCAGCTTTTGTGAGCTTCGAATATCCGCACATACCCTGATCTTTTGCGGCCTTCTTCAACTCTTTAACAGTTTTGTTATTCATTTTATGTATATAAAAAAATATTTAGGTCAATTCAATTTTTTTATAAGCATGTGTTTTGCTTATAAAAACATGACCTCATACCTCATTCCATTTACCACTTGTCCGTTGTTTCTCTTTTTTATATTAGAACCAAGCGCTTTTATTGCTTGGTATTTTGAGTAATAGGTTGTTTCCTCTCCAGTTTCAATATTCGTTAATTTAACAATTACTTTAGGTGAAAACTGTATAGGTCTGCCTCGCGGTCTTTTTTCATTAGGTTCTGGTATAACAACATCTTCTCGTTTCCAATCTAGTCCGTTTTCCTTTGCAATCAACATTAACTCCATTATACTTTGATCAGTCGTAGCAGGAACGTCAATACTTTCTAGCATTTTAATTAATACTTTCTTTGTGTACTTCATTTTTTATATAGTAAAAAAATACTTAAGCCATTTTCATTTTATTTTCCTTAATACACTACAGTCATTTTAGTTCCGTCAGAGTGAAAGTTTAACATTTTATCTGAAATCACAACTGCGAACGCTTCCGTCCCTGCTGGCGCTGCATTATTGAATATTGCTTTTATTTGAATGTCTACAACTCCCGACTTGAGTTTTTCGCTTTTTTTACTAACATCAAACACCATAATTGGATACAGATCTTTGAAATCCATAGGTGTAATGTTACACTGCGTTATCAACGGATCCATCCCATAAAACTTTTCACCAAATCTAGATGCTTCATAATACGCTCTCGCAAACTGTTGATTTGGGAATGACAAGTTGTAATCTACAGCTGGATAACGTTCTTGATTCATCATAATGTACATGTTTTTGAGATCGCAATGATCAAAAAGTGATGGATTTGCTTCTTGATTACCATCACGATCAGTTTGAAATCCTACTAAAATGTACCTCGGTTTTTCGGGTGATGTCTTAACACTTAGTCTCCAGCTGAACGTAGTAGACTGTGGAACTGTAATAGTGTCGCATTGTCTCGCTCTGAAACTAACGGGTAATGTTGCCTTCGCCTCAATTGTTTTGCACAGCTGCATTCGCTCCATATCTGCAGGTATGATATGAGGCATAAACCATGAAATTCTGTCAATGTTTACTTTACCAGCAGCAGGAACTCCATCCACTGCACGTGCTCTAAAGATTGCGTCATCGTCTGATTTTCTAACGAGGGTTAGCGTATGTTTAAAGCCATACACAATCTTGTCATAGTCATCACAAAATCCAAAAATGTGTTTTAGCGGGACAATGAATGAGAATGTTCCCTTAACGGTTGGCTTTCGAATTAGGTGTAAATGTCGAGCAGCAAATCCTAGGTTGTCTGCAATAACAGCTGTTGCAGTGCTATCTTTAGCCCAAAGCTGATTGAGTCCTTGTGCTTTACAAAACTCATCAGGATACTTTAGCAATCCAATCATGGTTGTGGCCTGTCCCGGATGATACAAGGATTCTACTTCTTGGTTTGAAAGCGAATACGTTATTTGTGAAAACAAATGCATAAGTCCGTTGTGTGTTATCACTACTGCGTCTGCGTTTGTGTATAGATCCCCGTCGGCTTTAGTAAGTCGACCTTCAAATTGTAAGTATGATTCCGCAGGATGAGTAAAGAGGTCTTGCAACTCAATGTTGATACGTATTTCACCAGCTGAGTTTAAATTCGTACGAGCTACAGGCTCATACTCGTGACACTCATATTTTTCTATCGATTCGTCAACTGTTGCAGGTTCTGTAAAATTTAATATTTCGCTTGACATTGTTACTTTTTTATTAACGAAGAAACAAGTTTTAAGCAAGACGAAGACCGGAGCCTGTGTTCAAACTTTTTACAAGATCTTGAATTGAGATTGCGGCGGCTCTCTTCACCCCGACGCCGGAACCCGCAAACCTATTGTAAATGTCCACTTCATTGGAACCCATATTAATTAGAGAAGCTAACGCGTCCCTCGATTCTTGCGTTAATTCTTGATTGGTAGGTGTTTTATATCCATCAATCAAAGCCTTAGCTTTAGCTATGGCTACATCTTTTCCAACATCGATAGCTTTTAAACCAACTTCTTTTACAACCGATTTTCCGGCTTTGATAGCCTTTTTACCTAGTTCTGTTTTTGATGCGCTACTCACTTTCGATGCCACCGTTTTTGCGACATTTGCAGCAGTTTTTGCAGCCGTTGATCCTACTATTCGCTTAACGAAATTTGCAGCAGTGTCAAATATTCCAGCACCACCAATAACGTGTTTTTTTATGTATCTTCGTTTAGTTGTAACAATCATTTTTTTAAATAAGCAACATTAAAGTTTTATAATATTCTTTATCTATTACCCCTTGTCTCAACAAATCATCTGCTAGGTCTATGATTTCATTTTTTACTCCAGTATTGCCCGCTTTATAACTTGCAACTCGTAAGGAAAGCATGTTAACCAGTGTATTCGGATCAGAAGGCATTAACGCTATTCCTTCTCCTTTCTTCTCCGGAGTCCTTAAAGGAAATTTTGTTGTCTTTTTAGGCTTGACATACTTTTCGTATACAGGTTTTATGATGTTTTTATACTTCTCTTCTGAACTAGATTTAACCTTTCCCGTATCAGGATTTATGATTGCATTGGTGGATAGTAAAATTGTTTCGTAGGAGTCAATATCCTGAGAGGAATATATATTGGAATCAGGAGTTTTGGAGGTGATTAGTTCCCACAGTCCAGGAGTTCCCTCATATTTGGTGTTTCCTAAAATAATATCATCCCCTGATAGTGTTACCTTAAAATCACCTATATAAAAGGACCCGTTTTAATCATACAAACCAAATGTTTTATCGGTTTGTGTTTTGCTTGCCATTGATTTCAAGAATTCCGTTGCTATTGGACCAAGTTTTATTAAGCTTTCTTTCGGTCCTTTATCCTCTTCTGCTTGTATGCTCGGATAATGAGGGAACCTAACTGCATAAGGTGCTGTAGATTTTAATGCTGCAGGTAGCGCTTGGATAGCACTTGACGTTGCTTCTTTTAACTCTTTTTGAGAGTCGGTGATAGGTTTGTAGAGTTTTGTTAGTTCTCTTTGTAAACTTATATCTCCTATCTTTTCAGATAAAGAGTTTTGACGAATGTTATGCTTTGACTTTAGAAACTCCTTCACAAGAAAGTCTCTTTTTTGCGGATCTGTTATCTTTAAAAACGACATTTTTAAATAGAAATAATAATGTTTTTAGACGTGATTTTCAACGTGATTTTCAACGTGATTTAAAACGTGATTTTAAACGTGATTTCAACGTGATTTTAGACGTGATTTCAACGCGATTTTAAACGTGATTTTAAACGTGATTTCAACGTGATTTAAAACGTGATTCGTAACGTCTTACGTCGTACGTCTCACGTCTTACGTCGTACGTCTTACGTCGTACGTCTTACGTCGTACGTCATACGTTGTTTGAGCGGTGTTCGTCTTTTTTATAAACGTCTCTTTCGATTTACTAAACATGTTTTGAAACGATAAAATTGCATCGTCACGTCCTTTCGCAATAAGAGACTGTTTTGTTTCCTCGTCTAAACCTACTTTTATTTTAGATCTTATTTCTTCTTTCATTTGATTAAATTTGTCTAGTTCACTTAGAATCAATGAGTATTCTTCATCAGAAATTCGATCGTCTGCTAACGCCTTTGGTATAAGATCACTTATTGTGTTCAACTTTGCATCCGCAAGAGTTTTAATTTTTTCGTGTTTTTCAGCTTTCATTGATAGCTTTTTATTGGTTTGACTTCCAACGATAGACAATAGTCCTATACCTAAGGCAGCACCTTCCATTGCTATTGCAATTGGCGCTGCAATGATTGTACTCAATACCCCTATCCCTGTAGCACCTAACACCATTGAAAAAACAACAAAAACGTTGTCCACTCCTGCTATAACTCTCACTGCTCTGTGATACTTTTTAGACAAGTTAGCACGCTTGTCTCTTTCTGTGGCAATTTCTTTTTGAATTTCGTTAATCTTTTGAAGTCTGTATGACTGAGCAGTTCCTTCAACTCTTATCAGTTCAGGAGCCGATGGAACAGCAGGTAGAGCTGGATATAGTTTAGCGTCACTAGCATACGTACCGTATGCGTTACATTTAGAATCTTTATACTCCATTTTTATATTGACAAAAATATATTTTTAAAACGACTGATGTGTGACAAAGCATAAAGATTCGCCTTCAACAATATTAACTGCAACGTCTGAGTTGTTTTGAATTGTAACAATTATGTCGTCAACAGATTCAGCAATAATTCCATCTTGTAAACTACATTTCTTTTCCTTTAAACTTTGTTTGAGCGATACCGAACAAACACCTTGAAATAACCGTAAACCTATTTTTAATTCAATAGTAAGTGCTGCTTTCGGTTTAATAGTAAGCGATTGCTGCGTTTAAATACTCCATTTACCATACAGTTGTTCTGCAGGATGCGCAAGATTCTCGTGTGGCAACCATTTAACTGACGCTGGTGGTGGTTGTTTATACTTGTGGATAAACTTGTGAATTGGCATACTAGATCTTTGCATTTTTATATATGTAAATATTTTTATTTATATTTACAACAGCATTCCTAGTATTGGAATACTGCTAAATGGTGAATTAGGTCCTAGTAGCAATCCTGATCCGGTTTTCATGTACAACCCTTTTCCGGTTTTCATGTATAATCCCTCTCCTAACGAACTACCTTTCCTCCACGGACCTAAATACAATCCTTTACCTGCTTGTGTTACTTTACAACCGCTTCCGTTTTTCTTAAAATACAAAACACCCGATCCACTAATTTTGTCGACAACTTTAGTTTAAACCTATTTATTTTAGCTCGATTGCATCGAAAGCCTAAGGCTTATATAAACGCTCTCGAGTCCGTTTCCTGGGCCTAGAACCAGTACTTGGTGTCTTTGGGGGAGATCTAAAGAACGCTCCCACGGTGGGGATCGAACCCGTGACCTCCCGGTCGCTAGGCGGACACCATATCCATTACACCACGGCGACAACTTTACTACCGGCTGCGGCTCCTACGCCGGTTAGCAAACCGGTTGCAAGTCCTGGTAAAACGCTTGACATAAGAAACTTACCCGCGGTAGCCAACATCGGCAAAATAGCTCCAATAAATCCACCTTCAACTTTTGCGTTGTGTTCTATTTGTGTTTTTGACATTTTAATCGTCACTCCTTTACCACTTTGGTACGCTTTTGTCATTTTGTTAATCTGTGCTTGAGTGAGGGCTAGCACGTGTTCTCCAGATAAATCCTCGTGTGATAGGCGAATAGACACAGGAGCTCCTGATTGAATAGCTTTTTGGATTTTTTCTTTTTGACCTTCGCTTATATTTACTTTTACATTTACGAAACGACTCATTTTATTTATGATTAAAACAAACTTTTTAGTTTAAACTTCTCGTATGTGGAACCTCATAGAAAGTTCTTCACCGCGCAAATTTATAAGTTGACCGGTTTGATCAGTAAGTTTTGTTTCCATTGACGAAATTGTGCTTATAGTGATAGGTAAATAAATTAAATTAACTGGAACTTCAATAATTTTATAGCCGGGTCCAACTGATGGAAAAAACTGTATATAATGTTTTCAGTTACACCATTCGAATATGATGAACCAATTATATCACTAGTTACTTTCAAGCTATTGACACTTATTATATTAACAATGTTTTCTGATTCATTGTACCCTGATGAGTATACTTTTGCATTAAACCCCAATACCGTTCTGACAGAGTTTGGCGTTGTAAAGTCTATTTGATACTTTGCTTTAATCTCTAGTACAGACCTGAGCGTGCTGTTGCTTGGCTCTAGTGTTATGCCGTACTTATCAAATTTAGAGTTGTAGTGGCCATTATCTCTCATTATTCGTTGTATGTATTCGTTTATGTCCTCAAGTTCGTATGAGCCTTCGGGAATATTTATATCATACCAATCATCTCCGTTGTTAGGGCTATAGCGAAAGTTATTGTTTGAAGAGTCTATATTTAGAAATGAATAGTATGTTTCTAAATTAACTAGCGCCATTTCATACTTTTTGTTTTTATCTAGTTGAATGAGTGGTCTAAATTTAGTCTTAATGCAAGTGCTTTTCTTACTCAACAAGATGTAAAACGAAGATTTTGGCTCCGTATTTTTAGCAGTTGTTTCCGTATTATTTGCAATTCTTTCTAATAGCGTTGTTTCCATTTTTATATAAGTATTTTTTTTTACACTGATTCGGACATATAAAAGCAGTCAAATCCCGATCTATACTTACCATTATTTTTTTTCTAGTAAGATCTATTACAGCAAATCCATGAGGACGGTCCCAGGCTACTTTACAAAAATTTCTAAATTCTTCTTTTGACATATCAGTTGAAACGTGATCGTTGTAGATGTTATTAATATTTTTCATGTCTTGTGGAAATAAACAAATAAAGTTTGCATGTTCACGTATTGTTTGTCTCGGAAGTTTAAAGTAGTTTTGTGCAAGATAAAAGCAGTCTACATTGCTGTGCCGTCCTCTTATGTAATAAGTTTCACATTTGTTTTGTTTTTCCAACTGAAGGTCGTCAAAAATCATTTTTTTTTAAAGCTGCACACGTCTCTAGGATCAGGTACATCATCAGACATTTCAAAAAAATTACATTCAATATCAGCTGGTTTATCTAAAATTTTAGCCATTTCTTCAACTAAAAGAGCTGGTGAAACGTCATTCTCCATTATATAGTCTTGCTCGTTAAACAATTTTATAATCTCTTCTTTAGTTAGCTTTTCTTCAAATGCTTTCTTAATTATTCTGTACTCCGGCTGAAAAAGCGACTTGCCAAAAACTTGCAAGTTGTTGTAGTCTAACCAGCCTGGTTGAAGTAAAAGGTTTAACAATAGTATAGTTTTTCCACATCCGCTTTTACCTATAATAAGACCTCGTATTGATCTCGGTTAAAGTCTACTGTTGTATCTTTTTGTATTTACGTCATTCCACGAAAGATCTTTAACTTCCATTTTAAATATAAATTATTTTTTCATTAAAAAATGTATTGTGTAAAGTGCAAAGGCAAAACTGAAACAGTTGATGTAAAAAATGTTGTCAGTAAGAACAATAAACCAATGCTTCGCGGAAAGTGCTCCGTTTGCGGTTGTGTTAAAACACAGTTTGTAAAAATGCATACTAAAACTGGCGGAGACTTGGTTTTGACGTTAAATAAGGTGACGAGTAAAGTCAAGCTTCCGTGGGCTAAATTTCCCGGTGAAATGCATATTCCAGGAATGAACTTTGCAGGACCTGGAACTAATTTAAACGAGAGATTAACTTCAACTGGCGCATATAAAGACTGGAGTAAACCAGTTGATCGAGTTGATAATGCCGCATATCTTCATGATTTAGCTTCCCAACACTTTCCAGATACAGCAGGAAGAAACGTAGCTGATCAAATTATGCTTGAACAAATGGATGCTATTAAAGACCCAACACTCCGTGAAAGAATTGATCGTAGTATAATAAAGCCGATAATATCTACCAAGGCAAAGTTTGGGTTGGGTTATAATGGGAAAAAAAAGTCGTGGCTAAAGAAATAAAATGATCTGATCAGCTCGCAGTCGAACTGCATAGACCCGTTGTAAAAAGTTTTAGAAAAAGAATAGTCGTTGCCCATGGCATTGATAACATATGGGCTGCGGATTTAGTTGACATGCAAGCATTTGCTAAGTTTAATAATGGTGTAAAATACTTGCTAACAGTTATTGATGTATTTTCAAAATATGGATGGATTGTTCCATTAAAGAGTAAAACCGGAGTTGAGGTTGCTGAAGCATTTAACAAAATATTTAAAAACAGACAACCTCAAAAGTTGTGGGTCGATAAAGGAAAGGAGTTCTACAATAAAAACGTTATGGCGTTGGGAGTCGAGTTGTATTCCACAGAAAACGAAGAGAAAAGTTCCGTGGTAGAGCGATGGAACAGAACAATGAAGGAAAAAATGTTCAAATACTTTTCAGCCAACTCTACCAAAAAATATGTTGATGTCTTAGATGAAATGGTCAATGACTATAACAACACAAAGCATTCATCAATCAAAATGACACCTGATGATGCTAGTGATAAAAAAAATGAAAGTGTTGTTTGGGTAAATTTGTACTCCAAACACCCACAAAAGTACGGTAAGCCAATATTTGAAGTCGGCGATAAGGTAAGAATAACTAAGAAAAGGGAATATTTGAAAAATGATATACACCGAGATGGACTGAGGAGGTGTTTACAGTGTCACAAGTTCAATATACAGATTCTCCAACGTATAAAATCACTGATTATAATGATGAGGAAATACAGGGTACGTTTTATGAACAAGAACTTCAAAAAACAAGTCAAGAAGTATATAGAATAGAAAAAGTTATTAGAAAACGCGGGGACAAGTCGTTAGTCAAGTGGCTTGGATATCCCGAATCGTTTAATTCATGGGTTGACAATAAAAACCTAATAGACTTGTAATAGTCATTTTCATACCCAAGTGAGGGTTTGGAAATGGACCTTAATCCTTTTTAAAATCTACTAAATCCATAACACGTTCATCATAAATCCAACTGTTTTTAACAAAATTATGGCTTTTGCATTTTTTGCAATTAAATATTTTTTGTGTAAATTTTAAGTCTTGTAAAAATTTAATTAGATGCTCCTTTGGTGGTGGATTTTCAATTTGCTGAATACGCCGTTGAATCAATTCTTGTACCGTTTTGTCATCCATTTTATATAGTTAAAAAAATACTTAAGTCATTTTCATTTTTTTTTTTTTTTGTAAAATGCACGAATAATGGTAGTGGTCAAAAGTCATCGAGCGGCCGCGTTCGCGAATGGGATGCTACCCGAGCTTGACCTTTCTGAAATATATAATATCTCGAAAAAGATATTATTTACCTATACATTTATATATAGAATTTCCCGGGACAGGGAAGGATATATAATATCTTGAAAAATATATTATTTACCTATACATTTATATATAGAATTTCCTGGGACACGGAAGGAAAACGGAAGGGAAACGGTTCTGTCCCAGAAGCCTAGTTTCCCCTCTACTCGCCTACCGGCATTTCTACCCGCGCGACTCTAGTCTAGAGAAGTGGGAAAAGGTTAAACATCGTCAGCTCAGTTCATTCATCAATTATTATGGTTTGATGAATTATTGATTTCATTATGAAAATCAATACAACACATTGATACGCAAAGAATGATAGTATCGTAAAGACTTAATTAGAAAAGGTCAAGAAAGTAAAACTTATATTGACATGCGACTGTGTTATATATGATGTCAGACAATTATATTATATTAATATTTGAAAATCATAAACAGATTTCGAACTAATCAATGCCAGATACTAGTTCAAAGTTACCCCGCCTTCTTAATGCGTTCTTACCTAAACACTCACCCAAAACAGTTGTTAGGTAAGGTGAGTCATTTCTGAAAGCCAAAATTCCTAACAAATACTTTTTTCCGCGTGTATGAACCATCTTAATAGTCACATATGACTTATATTCAGAAATAGGGCAAATAACAAGCACGTACACATACACTGCACCGATGATGCAAATGCAATTAAAGGCCACGAAAGACACAGTTGATAATCTCAATAAATGCATTTTAATCATGTATGCATATTTCATTTAAGAATTCATGTTCAAAGTACCGTGCAATGATTTATGTTACAAATAAGTAATACATAGCTACATATTTCATTAAATACGTGAAGATACATTATCAAAATTATAAAACGATTTCTCTTCAGTTAATGTTTAAACCAACTGTCAGGGACTCTCGAATATACACTGAAACAACTGCTGTTATCATGAATTAATTGTAGGCCTGATTAATAATATTAAATTAGTTTCTGTATTTATGTCAATTTTCTGGATAAATTATTGATGCATAACCTGTTTTTTTCACTCTGGATCAGCAGACGATTTATTTCATTAATCAATCTCTGGGTTAATAGTCGCCATCTTTCGAACTACTTTCAAAAGTACAACAACAACAATAACAGTAGAAGACAATTTTAATTGCGAAAAGTTGAAAAATTGAGTACATGTGTCACGGTTGTTGAGTGGAATAGTGTTATTTTCAACTGTGTACGAAGCTTGTGAACTGGTAGTGGAATAACCGAATTGTTGGTGGAAATGGAATTTAGAAATATATCTAATAATTCATCAATCATCATTTTTCATGTCATGATCGTGTAGAATTATCATCAGCATCATTTCTGTGGAACATTGCAATATTCAAAATACAAGTGTTTCATAGCTATGGTGCTTTTGACATAGTTCACTAACCATCAAGACTGAAATGATTCATGCACACAGGTAAAGTAAATAATTGAATTTGTGCAGAATGTTTATTTTTTACAAATTATTATTTAATTTAACCAATTTATTTAGGATAGATTGCACTGAAAATCAAAGTCTAAAGCTTAGTAAGACACTTAAGCCAGTTTTCTGAGAAGAAACAATACTTGTTCAGAGTATAGCAGGCTCATGCCGCCTCTGGTTTATTTATTTGGCCTCGGCCTTTAACCTGGGTCGCTTTGATTTCAGGTGTTTAGCCCCCATATCAACAAGGCTTTCTCTTATATGTACTTATTCATATTGTTTAAAGATTTTGAGAACCCTCGCTCAGTGCCAGTGGGGATAAAACAGGGACCTTCTTATAGCTAGATGAATGCATCAAATATTCCAGCAACACTTTATAATCAATAACTTTATAATTGATGATTCTGTTCTTTTAACTACATTACTAATTTACCAAAACAATGTGAAACACATTTTTATGCTCCAAAGGTGGGCATATAGTGATCGCACTGTCCGTCTGTCTATCCGTCACACTTTGCATTTAGGTTTCGAAAAAATGCTCATAACTTCTATGTCGCTTCAGATGTAACATTCATATTTGGTATGCATGTATATATGGACAAGGCCTTCCCATACACACACAAATTTTGACCCCTTTGACCTTGAACTTAGGGTCGGCGTTTAGGTTTTGAAAAATGCTCATAACTTCTATCAAAGCGTTTATCGGGGGCGTATGTCATCCTACGGAGACAGCTCTTGTTTTTGCTACTGTCCTCTGCACAAACCATGATATATCTGCATATATGCATCTAACCAAATCAGTAAAACTATTTGTCACTTAATTAAAGTAAACTTATTGCATGTTAACTTTTCAACATATATTCAATGTGAACAAAATTCAGTCGAATACTGTGACCAACGAAGATTTGCCAAAGAGCAATTCAGATCATGATCTAAATAAAATACAAGTAATATGAAAGTCTGCCTATTGGATCCCAGTTATGACTTATTTGTCAAATCTGCACATTAATTTGCCCTTGGCCATGTAGAATTGGGGACTAAATACCATCAAGTCATGTAAAAAGGAGCAGAGTATAGTACGCTGCTATTGATCTCTTGAGCTTTCACATGAATTTTACGGGTAATTTTCATACAACAAATGATATTATATAGTGTAATGATAAAGCATTATGAGCACAAATTATATCTCTTACTAGTGGTGCAAAAATCAATTAAGTGTCACATTTCAAAAGAAAATTTATATAAAAAGGTATTATTAATTGTTAAAACGTTATTAAAGGTTATTTCAATTCACTAAAGCATTTAATTACAAGAACAAGTGCATTTTATGTCCATTACAATACATGTAACAGTATTGGCATTGTATTTATCTGCATTTGATGTGCATTTAATACACTTAAAAATGCAGACCAGACACACTTCTAACAGAAACAAATGTATTTTTTTCTGCATTTTTCCAGCATTTATACTCTTCAAGTGTATTTTTTATCATCCCAAATACACTTTACCAGGAAAAAGGTATGTTAAAATGCATTTTAAGTTTGTTTTAAGTATATTTTCAAATGCATTAAGACACTCTTTTGCAAAAAATGTTGAACACAAACTTGAAAATATTTAATATACTAAAGTGAAGTAGTAATTAAAGTTTTGTATGAGCATCAAAAACAGTGTCAAATTCATACCAGTGCCTATTTAGTAGCAGTAGGCCTTATATGGTCTACTTGTGGTAGAAATAATGCATTTTGTATAATACAACATACATAAATTAAAAAATATAGCTGCCCATACAGTTCAATACAGTGTTCAATTAACTACACTATGCAAAGTTGAAATATGACATCAAGCTTGGAATAATCTTTTCAATAATGTATAATATGCTGTTTTAATTTATAAGTGAAATAGACACTTGCAAATAAAAACTGATTTTACATCAAAACTAAATGTTTAATTTGATTTTAAGCTCCACTGGCCAAAGGTCCTGTGTCCATTGTGTGTCCGTGCATTAACTTTTCCTTTAAACATCTTCTCCTAAACTACTGGTCCAATTCTGATGAAATTTCTTAGGAATGTTCCTGGGGTAAACCTCTTTCAAATTTGTTCAAATTATGCCCCTGGGGTCAAATTTGACTCTGCCCCGGGGGTCACAAAATTGAAAATTTGTTTATATAAGGCCTATTTTGTGAAAACTTTCAAAATCTCCTGTCCATAACCATTGGGCCTAGGGCTATCAAATTTGGTATGTAGAGACGTCTAATAGTCCTCTACCAAATTTGTTCAAATTATGCCCCTAAGGTCAAATTTGACCCTGCCCCGGGGGTCACAAAATTGAACATATGCTTATATAGGGTATATTTTGTGAAAACTTTACAAATCTTTTCGTCCATAACCATCCGGCCTAGGGCTACCAAATTTGGTATGTAGTGGCATCTTATAGTCCTCTACCAAGTTTTTTCAAATTATGCCCCTGGGATCAAGTTTGACCCTGCCCCGAGGGTCACAAAATTGAACATATGCTTATATAAGGCCTATTTTGTGAAAACTTCAAAAATCTTCTTGTCCATAACCATCTGGCCTAGGGCTATCAAATTTGGTATATAGTGACATCTAATATTCCTCTACCAAATTTGTTCAAATTTAATCCCTAGGGTCAAATTTGACCCTGCCCCGGGGGTCACAAAATTGAACATATGCTTATATAAGGCCTATTTTGTGAAAACTTTAAAAAAATTCTTGTCCATAACCATTAGGGCTACACAATTCGGTATGTAGTGACATTGTATAGTCCTCTACTTAGTTTGTTCAAATTATGCCCCAGGGGGGCCACAAAATAAATTATATGCTTATATAGTGCCTATTTTGTGAAAATTTTAAAAGTCTTCTTGTCCTTAACCATAAGGCATAAAGCTACCAAATTTGGTATGTAGTGACATGTAATAGTTCTCTACCAAGATTGTTCAAATTATGCCCCTTGGGTCAAATTTGACCCTGCCCGGGGTCACAAAACTGAACATACGCTTATATGGGGCCTATTTTGTGAAAACTTTAAAAATCTTGTTGTCCATAACCATTGGGCCTAGGGCTACCAAATTTGGTATGTAGTGACATCTAATAAACCTCTACCAAATTTGTTCAAATAATGCCTCTGGGATCAACTTTGACCCTGCCCCAGGAGGTCACAAAACTGAATAAACGCTTATAAAGCGCCTATTTTGTGAAATCTTTAAAAATCTTCTTGTCGAAAACCATTCGGACTATGGCTACCAAATTTGGTATGCAATAACATCGTATAGTCCTCTACCAAGTTTGTTCAAATTATGCCCTTTGGGTCAAATTTGATCCTGACCCGCCGGTCACAAAATTGAACATTATATACGCTTATATCTTGCTTATTTTGTGAAAACTTTAAAAATATTCTTGTCCTTAACTCTAGGACCTAGGGCTACCACATTTTGTATGAAGTGAGATATAGTAGTCCTCTACAAAGTTTGCTCAAATTATGCCCCTGGGGTTAAATTTGACCCAGCCCAGATGGTCATAAAAGTGTACATGTGCTAAAATAGGGCCTATATTTAAATATTTGCACATGCAGAGAAATTTGTTACAGCCTTTTTTCAGCAGTGGAGCGATTCAGGGCAATCATGGCCCTCTTGTTTAAATACTCAAAAAATGAAACCGTGTTCATGCTTGCATGAACACAGTTTATAAATGCTGTCAGAATAATAAAATATGCAATTACTATAAATACAAATGCCAGGGAAAAGTGCTTTTTGTACTAAAAAATTCGAATGAATATTACAATAATACATTCTGAATACTTTGGTATGTAATTAACAGTTTTGTCTGAGAAAATCACTAAATTTTATATATTTATTCAAATTCACATAAATAATATTTCAAAAACACATAATTACTTCAAATCCTTTCACACAATACTGAAAAAAATGCACAGTTTCTGATTGTTATCGATTCTTTATTAATTTATACATGTACCATTTTTTAATCTTGATGCATCCTCAATTGTATTATGCACATCTTAATCTGTTTTAACAATTATAATATAAATATTAAGGCTGACTCAGTACAATAATAATCCATGATTTCTGCAGTACTTGCAGACAAACTAGGAATATATACTTGTAAAACTAAAAATTAAATATGTATGTTTCTATTACATCATTTAGGACTTTTATTTTCAGACAAAGTAGAGTAAAGCTTAAAACAGTATCCAATTGTAACAGTCAATTTTGGGAAAATCAACCTTATAATTATTTTCTGTGTTGGTCAATGTCATAATTGGTATAAAATGTATATTGAACTGGAAGTTTTCTTTATTTTAAATGATAACATTTGCTTGGTCAGCCATAATTGTCACAATCAAGTGGTCTTTTTACACTGTAGTTTTCTCACTGACTATGGGTTTGTTATGAGAATGAGCCACACAAAGTATCGTTGGTGAGATGAGTTGTCAATTTTATGTTTATCAGTCTTTCATAATCCAGTATACCTGTAAAAAGTGAATTTGTAACTAATAATCACACAATATACACAATTAAAATTGTATGCATTTAGATTTATTTAGTACTGCACAATAATCATTTTCCAAAAATATGTAGCAACATTATATTATATAATGCTGCAATACTAAAGTAATTTACTAATTAAAGGTCGCTGATGTGTAATGGATGTGGTGTCCACCTAATGATCTGGAGGTCACTGGTTTGATCCCCAGTGTGGGAGCATTCTTAAGAAATCTCCAAGAGACACCCAAGTACTGGTTCTAGGCCCAGGAAACGAACTCAAGAGCATTTCACATACATGTATGTAGTTAGTACTTTAAATTTAATTGAACTAAAAATTAGATAAAATTTAAAAACTGAAACCCTTATTAATACATTTTATTTTGAATCAAGCAAATATGGAAATTCATTAAAAATAATGAGAAAAATTTAAAAATTCTACTTTAAAGTAATCATGATAATTTAGATTATTTTCAGAATATTTAATGATGATAATGATACAATTATATATTACCTAAATGATAAAAATAAAACATGTAATGTTAATTTATGAAAAAAACGTTTTAATTTTATCAATATCATGGTAATTACAACTAGATACAGGCAATTAGATCAGAAACGTGCATTAATTATATTTATGATCAACCCAGTCATTTGTAGTGATTTATGGTCACTATTTTGATTAACGTTCTATACATGACCTGTCATAAAAGGTATTTTTTAGCCAGTACTACAATCGGCAATGATAGTCTGTATTGCATACATATTCCACCGTCTATTATCGATTCGCTTCCTCAAACTGAACAAATATTTAATTTTTACATCGCGAAACGTAATGCATCTAGTTTCACTTTCGGTTTGGTTGGTTTTGTAAACACCGTAATTTCATCTTAAAAATTGGATGATAGGGTGATTAAATAATAATGGAAAAGTAAATCACTTGGATAATAGGTCAAAATGCAACACAAATGAACGTTAATAGTGCTCTTTATATCAAAGTTTCGGTAAAAAGTTTGGCGCTAGTTCAACGCGCATCGTATACAGCCTCATAACAATAGACTGACAACCTTTTGGGTAGTAAAGTAGTAATACAAGGCAATATGGCGACCGTTAGCCACGAGGCCTATCTTACGGAGGAATCCGAGATAGCCGATGTATCACGATTGCTGTTTTTTTATACCAGACCAATCGTGATACATCGGCTATCTCGGATTCCTCCGTAAGATAGGCCTCGTGGCTAACGGTCGCCATATTGCCTTGTATTACTACTTTACTTCCCAAAAGGTTGTCAGTCTATTGTTATGAGGCTGTATACGATGCGCGTTGAACTAGCGCCAAACTTTTTACAGAAACTTTGATATTAAGAGCACTATTAACGTTCATTTGTGTTGCATTTTGACCTATTATCCAAGTGATTTACTTTTCCATTACTATTTAATCACCATATCATCCAATTTTTAAGATGAAATTACGGTGTTTACAAAACCAACCAAACCGAAAGTGAAACTAGATGCATTACGTTTCGCGATGTAAACATTAAATATTTGTTCAGTTTGAGGAAGCGAATCGATAATAGACGGTGGAATATGTATGCAATACAGACTATCATTGCCGATTGTAGTACTGGCTAAAAAATACCTTTTATGACAGGTCATGTATAGAACGTTAATCAAAATAGTGACCATTAATCACTACAAATGTCTGTGTTGATCATTAATATAATAAATGCACGTTTCTGATCTAATTGCCTGTATCTAGTTGTAATTACCATGATATTGATAAAATTAAAACGTTTTTTTTATAAATTAACATTACATGTTTTATTTTTATCATTTAGGTAATATATAATTATATCATTATCATCATTAAATATTCTGAAAATAATCTAAATTATCATGATTACTTTAAAGTAAAATTTTTAAATTTTTCTCATTATTTTTAATGAATTTCCACATTTGCTTGATTCAAAATAAAATGTATTAATAAGGGTTTCAGTTTTTAATTTTTATACAATTTTTAGTTCGATTAAATTTAAAGTACTAACTACATACATGTATGTGAAATGCTCTTGAGTTCGTTTCCTGGGCCTAGAACCAGTACTTAGGTGTCTCTTGGAGATTTCTTAAGAATGCTCCCACACTGGGGATCAAACCAGTGACCTCCAGATCATTAGGTGGACACCACATCCATTATACATCAGCGACCTTTAATGAGTAAATTACTTTAGTATTGCAGCATTATATAATATAATGTTGCTACATATTTTTGGAAAATGATTAATGTGCAGTACTAAATAAATCTAAATGCATACAATTTGAATTGTATATATTGTGTGATTATTAGTTACAAATTCACTTTTTACAGGTATACTGGATTATGAAAGTCTGATAAACATAAAATTGAAAACTCATCTCCCCAACGATACTTTGTGTGGCTCATTCTCAGAACAAACCCATTGTCAGTGAGAAAACTACAGTGTAAAAAGACCACTTGATTGTGACAATTATGGCTGACCAAGCAAATGTTATCATTTAAAATAAAGAAAACTTCCAGTTCAATATACATTTTATACCAAATATAACATTGACCAACACAGAAAATAATTATAAGGTTGATTTTCCCAAATTTGACTATTACAATTGGATACTGTTTTAAGCTTCACTCTACTTTGTCTGAAAATAAAAGTCCTAAATGATGTTATAGAAACATACATATTTAATTTTTAATTTTACAAATATATATATACATATATTATTATATCTTTTTATCGATGGTCAATCAATTTAAGTTTAACTAATATATATATATATATATATATATATATATATATATATATATATATATATATATATATATATATATAGGCTAATGGTTATGGACAAGAATTTTTTTAAAGTTTTCACAAAATAGGCCTTATATAAGCAAATTTTCAATTTTGTGACCCCAGGGCAGAGTCAAATTTGACCCCAGGGGCATAATTTGAACAAATTTGAAAGAGGTTCACCCCAGGAACATTCCTCAGAAATTTCATCAGAATTGGACCAGTTGTTTAGGAGAAGATGCTTAAAGGAAAAGTTAATGCACGGACGCACGATGGACACAGGACCTTTGGCCAGTGGAGCTAAAAATCAAATTAAACATTTAGTTTTGATGTAAAATCAGTTTTTATATGCAAGTGTCCATTTCACTTATAAATTAAAACAGCATATTATACATTATTGAAAAGATTATTCCAAGCTTGATGTCATATTTCAACTTTGCATAGTGTAGTTAATTGAACATTGTATTGAACTGTATGGGCAGCTATATTTTTTAATTTATGTATGTTGTATTACACAAAATGCATTATTTCTACCACAAGTAGACCATATAAGGCTTACTGCTACTAAATAGGCACTGGTATGAATTTGACACTGTTTTTGATGCTCATACAAAACTTTAATTATTACTTCACTTTAGTATATTAAATATTTTCAAGTTTTTGTTCAACATTTTTTGCAAAAGAGTGTCTTAATGCATTTGAAAATATACTTAAAACAAACTAAACATGCATTTTAACATACCTTTTTCCTGGTAAAGTGTATTTGGGATGATAAAAAATACACTTGAAGAGTATTAATGCTGGAAAAATGCAGAAAAAAATACATTTGTTTCTGTTAGAAGTGTGTCTGGTCTGCATTTTTAAGTGTATTAAATGCACATCAAATGCAGATAAATACAATGCCAATACTGTTACATGTATTGTAATGGACATAAAATGCACTTGTTCTTGTAATTAAATGCTTTAGTGAATTGAAATAACCTTTTATAACGTTTTAACAATTAATAATACCATTTTATATAAATTTTCTTTTGAAATGTGACACTTAATTGATTTTTGCACCACTAGTAAGAGATATAATTTGTGCTCATAATGCTTTATCATTACACTATATAATATCATTTGTTGTATGAAAATTACCCGTAAAATTCATGTGAAAGCTCAAGAGATCAATAGCAGCGTGCTATACCCTGCTCCTTTTTACATGACTTGATGGTATTTAGTCCCCAATTCTAGATGGCCAAGGGCAAATTAATGTGCAGATTTGACAAATAAGTCATAACTGGGATCCAATAGGCAGAATTTCATATTACTTGTTTTTAATTTAAATCATGATCTGAATTGCTCTTCGGCAAATCTTCGTCGGTCACAGTATTCAACTGAATTTTGTTCACGTTGTAGTGATTCTATTTTCAATATTTATCAGACAACATCTTTCTTCAAAAGTTTAACATGATTGCTTTGTTAATTTAGAAACAAGATCAATGCATCATAACATAAAATGAAAAAATGTGTAATAGTAAAAATGGCAGCAAAAAAGCACAAGATTATCTGCCTTAAATCTGAGACGTTATGTTGATGTATCGGAATTTCTCATAAATAATGTGTTCCATAGTTGTTTAATTGCAAAGCGCATGCATGAGTGTTGTCAATGTCACAATACCAATTAAAGCCTATAATTTACTAAAACAATTTGAAGTTTGATGTGTTTATTTCAAGATCTGTTATATATAATTATATATATAAATATATATATATATATATAAATATATATATATATATATATATATATATATATATATATATATATATATATATATATATATATATATATATATATATATATATATATTGTTGAAAAGTTAACATGCAATAAGTTTACTGTAATTAAGTGACAAATAGTTTTACTGATTTGGTTGGATGCATATATGCAGATATATCATGGTTTGTGCAGAGGACAGTAACAAAAACAATAGCTGTCTCCGTAGGATGACATACGCCCCCGATAAACGCTTTGATAGAAGTTATGAGCATTTTTCAAAACCTAAACGCCGACCCTAAGTTCAAGGTCAAAGGGGTCAAAATTTGTGTGTGTATGGGAAGGACTTGTCCATATACACATGCATACCAAATATGAATGTTACATCTGAAGCGACATAGAAGTTATGAGCATTTTTTCGAAACCTTAATGCAAAGTGTGACGGATAGACAGACGGACAGTGCGATCACTATATGTCTTCCTTTGGGAGCATAAAATGTGTTTCCCATTGTTTTGGTAAATTAGTAATGTAGTTAAAAGAACAGAATCATCAATTATAAAGTTATTGATTATAAAGTGTTGCTGGCATATTGAATGCATTCATCTAGCTATAAGAAGGTCCCTGTTTTATCCCCACTGGCACTGAGCGAGGGTTCTCAAAATCTTTAAACAATATGAATAAGTACATATAGGTTCGAGAAAGCCTTGTTGATATGGGGGCTAAACACCTGAAATCAAAGCGACCCAGGTTAAAGGCCGAGGCCAAATAAATAAACCAGAGGCCGCATGAGCCTGCTATACTCTGAACAAGTATTTTTTCTTCTCAGAAAACTGGCTTAAGTGTCTTACTAAGCTTTAGACTTTGAGTTTCAGTGCAATCTATCTAAAATAAATTGGTTAAATTAAATAATAATTTGTAAAAAATAAACATTCTGCACAAATTCAATTATTTCCTTTACCTGTGTGCATGAATCATTTCAGTCTTGATGGTTAGTGAACTATGTCAAAAGCACCATAGCTATGAAACACTTGTATTTTAAATATTGCAATGTTCCACAGAAATGATGCTGATGATAATTCTACACAATCATGACATGACAAATAATGAATTATTAGATATATTTCTAAATTCCATTTCCACCAAAAAATTCGGTTATTCCACTACCAGTTCACATGCTTCGTACACAGTTGAAAATAACACTATTCCACTCAACAACCGTGACACATGTACTCAATTTTTCAACTTTTCGCAATTAAAATTGTCTTCTTCTGTTATTGTTGTTGTTGTACTTTTGAAAGTAGTTCGAAAGATGGCGACTATTAACCCAGAGATTGATTTATGAAATAAATCGTCTGCTGATCCAGAGTGATACCAGACGCTATAGTTTGAAAATATTGGCATACATGTTTCGAGGGAAACTTTCATTCGCGTTCTTTGTAATTTTTAAAATATAAATTTAATCGAAGAAATATGAAAAAACAATAGATTGCCAAGCAATATATGTTCCCTAACGGCTCCACCATTGTCATAATTTTTTTCTAATTTCTTTTTGTTGCCATAGCAACCATAATTTTTGACGTAGGAACAAAATGAAATGACGTGCATAATGTCCATATTGCCATCTATCCATGTTTCAAATTTCACGAAAAAATATAAAGAACTTTTAAAGTAATTGCAAGATCCACAAAAGTGTAAAAAAAACATACAGACAGACGCACAGAGCGCAAACCATAAGTCCCCTCCGGTGAAACCGGTAGGTGACAAAAACACTATCCAAGATGCATACCTTTGAGATGTTGACGGAATGAATGATAAAACCGCAGTGTATTACCCACCAATCAGTTTCAGTGCCTGAATGTTATTGTTTACAGAGAAAAGAATGTGATCATTTTTTTGCACGCGCTTATATGTTTTCACTTGCATTCGAAACGTTTTTGCAAATTATTCCTACCAGATTCTAGATAAAAGAGAGATCAATCAACGCAAAACAATCAAATCATCAACACAATATGACGTTTTAAAAATACTTGACAATCGAATGATATACAGGATTTAAAGTCACAAAGAGTAAGTATATTCTGTGTACTTTGAATGCTTAAACAAAAGAGAACAAATTCCTTTAGCGGTACATAATTACTTTCCTTAAAGAAAAAGTATACCTTCTTTAGATTATTGTTGAGTTAATAAACTAATTCGCATACGTGTTCTGAACAAAGAGATGCGCAAAACAATTTACTTCATTTTCCGAGGGAAAATATTTATTTTACTATTGTAATGGTTTAGAATTGTGTGTAATCCGACATAATCACACTGTTGTTTGAAAAGCATCTTTATCTTAACACTACACAACTTGATTACTAATTTGGTTGTTATTTCAGTGTCAATGCTGTGCTTAAACTGTTTATTGTTAAAACGAGTTGTGCATCATACCAGTATCTCGAAATCGAATCATTCTTCACAAAAGAAAAGACAAATTGCAACAGTCACGACCAATACTTTTGATACCAAAACAACATTCTTCTTATGATTAATCTTTATGTGAAATTGAACTTAGTATGTCATGCAGTTTCAATAATTAGATATGCTCGGCAACAGGGGAATAGTGTTACGTTTTCTATAAGGGGGTGTAAAAGAAATATCACTTATATTTCATATTACATGATGTTATAATAATAATAATTCCATGTTAAATAAAAAAAATATTGCTTTTATTTAATATCTGATAAAGAAGTACATAATTTATTTACTGATTAAGGTATTTATCTTTGTTACAAATGTCTGAGTAAAGATTTTACTAGAATGTAATATAACTTTAACTCATACAGAACACATAAGTTTTAACGATGTAATTTGCCAAAAAAGTAAGGATGCTATAAGTAAATAGATTGACAATACGTAGTCGATCGTAAACGGACAAAAAATGAATGTAAAACAAATCTAACTTGTATATCATTTTGAAAATAAAGAAAGGCGTTTACTGATACAGCTTGAGATCTTTCGATTTCAGTGAAATAAGGTTTTGGCAATCGTCCGATTAACGGCTGATCAGATATGTGCAAATTGTAATAAAACTTTTTTTAGATTGTCTTTTTTGAATATGACAGAACAAATACATCCACACCCAATAGTCCGATTCTAAAGTTCTTAGTTACATTTGTATAATGTTTACTTTTAATTTTACAACATGTTATTTAGCAAACGGCAATCACACAATATAGTATTGACATAGCATGATCAGTGTTCACAACTTGGTGTTTTCCGAAGACTAATAAAATACTACGGTATGTAGTAAATGTATTTGAACTCGAAAAACAAACACGTGTATTTGTAGCCATTATGCTCATGCGTACTACGAAATAAGCTCGACAGTTGTGTGATGTCTCAATATGTTCGAAAGGTAAGGCTTCGGCGCCCTTTTAGACCATACTGGTCACTACTACGTATCCTTACCAAGTCAGTTACAGTCCTATCATTATGAACTTACCAGATAACAATGTTTAGCATAAATAAATAAATAAATATATATATATATATATACATGTATTTCACACATTCAACATTAAAATGTAAATGTATTTTAATTGATAATTTTGTTTTGTTGTTGGTACCTAAAGTCTAATGAGAAAAAAATCCCATGAGAAGGATACAATTGCGATAATGTTCAATGTTGGTTCATACACCATTGTAGTCAGTAATCAACTGTTGAAATAACGTATATTATAATATATACATATAAATAGGATATGAACATGATATTAATATCAACAGTTATCACTGACAACAATCACTTTATAATAATGCAATTTCTATAATTGCTGAAACACAATACTAGATCTCCTTTTAAGGGAGTTAGAAAAAATCAAACACAAATGCCACGTCAACAGAATGAGCAACAAGGCCGGCTGCCACCCACTGCGACATTTCATACGCGCACTGAAATTTATGATTTATTGAGACAAAAATTTAACGAAAAATACATTGAGCATACATCGGATCGAAATCACTTGGTAATACTATGCTTATTAAGCATACACATAAGTAGTGTCGACATTGACAAGCAACCAAAAGCATTCAACAAATTTAATTGCCATACATACCGATGATAATGCAGAATATAAGAGTAGCAGCAAATGTGTGTATGGTCTTCAAACAATCAAACACCCCCCTTGTTGACTTCACGTGATTCCAGAGTCGCCTATGTGACCATGGCAGCTGGCCACTTTTCAATTCTTCCTCTCCCATAAGTTAAATGATTTTGAAGTAATTTACCATGTAGCTGGACGTATTCTTCGAATGCACAGCATTTTTCCGTTAACATCTGCCTTTTTAGCAGCAGCCTTTAAACTACAATTATTTTAATTTTTTAATAATGTCAAGTTTATTCTATAAATTTATTTGATTTTCATACATCATACAATTTACCATAATACATAAAAAAGAGTTTTAGCAATCAAAAGGTTTACAGTTTTAAGTAAGCAGACATTCAGATCCAAAACCCTGAAGAGCGATATAATTAGCCGAAAATTTAACTGAGTTTGAAATATATTTTTATCCCACTTTTACAGCGAATTCGGTTGATTTAAGCCCCGTTGATTACATTTCTGTTATAAACCACGGAACGAAATGAAGTCATTGTTTTCGACAAAATGACGTCATAAATCCAGCGAAATTATCCAATTAAACTAATTTTGTTCAAATAAAATGGTTTACTGAATTAAAAGTGGGATAAATAGAATAATAGATTAGTGTTGATTATAGATCAGGTTTATCATGCTCGGCACGAAAACGAAAAAGCAATCGCCAAGGCTCGTGCTTTTTGTTTTCTAAGCCTCGCATGATAAACCTGAGCTAAAATCAACACTAACCTGGTTTACACAATCCTATATTTCATGTTCTATTTTTAATTTACTACCAATTATGCTTACTTAGGAATTTCCCTTTATATCAAAATTGTATTTGACAACACATTTTTGTTTTTACTGTTTTTACTGTGTATAAGTTTTTAGTTTTATTATACTATGTAGGTTATAGAATAAAACTTTGAAATAAAAAAAATGTACGAGGTGATAGGCATTAAGAAGCAAACCACTGTTTTTTTGGTCTGGGGCGTAGCCCCAAGGTCATACTAATGATACCAATTTCTGAGCCTATCCGAATTGGCTGGCTGCCAAAAACCAAATTCCTAAAACTCCGATTTACTGCTTAATTCATGCGCAATAAAAGTAGTTCTTCGCAGATCTCAATAACCCGCCTTATAAATACAAAACATCACTATATAACATGACAGTGTCATAAAAAGTGTAAACAAATATTATTGAAGCAAAATTGCTAAGCATTGGCTAGTTTTTATTGTTTACATATTCATGCGAGTATAGGTTCCTCACTTGACGGCTTAGGCCGAAAAGATACTAGTGTTTACGGAGACAGTAAGGAGAATTTTTTCTGAGACCTTATATTTGGTTTTTACGAACACAGTTTAAAATATTTTTATTTTATTTTGCTTTAACAAGAAAAAAAAACAACAAAAAAACAAACATATTTATTATGATCATTATCGGAAATAGACGAAGTAACCGGATTTGGTATTTCACTGCGCAGATCGAGCGCGCAAATCGAGCGCGAAAAGTTCTACGTGAGACAAAGTACACAATCTGTACACCGTTCTTTATCAGGGTAAGTGGATTTGTTTTTCCGTATCCGCTTGTTATGTAATAAAAAGCAATTTTAGGCTATTGAAAGTGATTTATTTGACGCAAACAATAACAGTTTTTTTGCGGCCATGTTGTTGTTGTATATCTTCACCGCCTATGTAGACGAACCTCTACCAAATCTGTAGAGTTGAACAAAAAGGTTATCGTTCCCACCATCAGTATCGTGTAGTCCTCCATCGTAACACTGTAGTATATACACAAATATTGTCTTTTCTCACAGTCTCTGAGCTTCTGCACTCAACCACTAGGGTCAATTTGTATAAATTCGGACAGAGGGAGAAATTCGGACAATTCTTCTTCCCTAGCACACTAAATCTAGCCCCAGGCCTTCAATGCCTACAGCGCTTTGATTTTATATACTTTTTATGAATATTTATTAAAAAACCTTTAATATTTATCGAAATCGATATACCATCTTAATACATGTGGATTTTTATTTATTTTTGCGGGATCAAAAAGTGAATTCTACTTTTCTAAAATGCTAATGTCAAAGTTATTTATGGGGTCAGCAAAAAATAAAGTATAATATATATTGAGCAACATATTTTTTAAGTAAAGTCATTGTTATAATTATGTAAATATATATATATATATATATATATATATATATATATATATATATATATATATATATATATATATATATATATATATATATATATATATATATATATATATGTATTATATATGCATGTTCGAATGGACAATTGTTAGAAAAACACAAAACATTTTGGCAATTATACTTACCGTTAAACAAATGCTATCAATAGCATAGTTTTATAGATTTTTTAAAGTATTTCTTGATATGTATGTAAGTAATAAATGCTCTTAAGGGTGTTATTTTAGCTAACACAACGGCTGTGTTATTTACAATAATGCGTCATGTTACAGTGTTGTTTAACCGGTGGATATTTTATCAGGTTACGTAAGCAAAAAAGGTCGATCATTATGTGTAAAGAGAGGTCAAAATCAAGTTTGGCAGTTGTCAGCAGCTGCGATATGTATTAGCATTCACACTGGAAAATATCTTTAAATCTACTGAGTTCAATTAGCACAAAAACAAAATAAACAAACTTTAGAGGACGCTCTCAATGTATCTGATATTTGGCCGTTACTGAATTACTTGGTTGCGTCAAAGACATTGGCAACGGCGTCAAACATCTTAATCCTTCCACCACCACAATTGATATATCATATGTCATCGTCTCTCTGAATTTAAACAGTATCAAGTGTTTCCATAACGGTGAATGCAACTACGGATGTGAAAAATGACGTCCATGCCACGTGGTATTGGTATGAGGGAGGTTTGGGATAATTTGTTATCTGCTAGGTGCAAACACGGTTCACTAGTATAAAAGGTACCCAGATTCTGAAAATGAGTTAAACCTATTGTTTAACAATAACATATTCCAGTAAAAGAGCGATGTCATTCAGTGGATAACTTGATATTAAAAATGGTACGCGGAGTTATTTATTCATATCATATAAATATTGTCATAAATAATTCAAGTTTAAGTTTTGTTAGTGTAATTTATGTTATACTTGTATACGACAAAGCAATATGTTCATATTTGGGTACCTGTATATAATATTTATGTTGCAATTGGTATAATGTAATTGCATCGTTGCAAAGAATATTAAAATGAGCGTAGTTTTTATTTCAAATTTATTGATACGAAAAACAGTATAAACCAACATGTAACAAAAGCTCCATGGCATGTGATAAACATAAACTTGACATGATAATTTGTACTTGATTTGATGCACAATTTGCTGGTCTTTATATAATAATCTTTGTTGTCAATTTTTTAAATACTTTTTACGCCTTAAAATAAAATATTAAACAATCTACATTAAATATTATTTATAAATATTCAACATGTATTTTAATTGAATTGAATCGTTGTTTGATAAACACATAATTATTTACAACATATTATTGGTCAAACATATTGATATATAAATAATAAGGAAAAAATACACATCGAGGAACGTACAAGTTAAGACCGTACATCTACTTTTTGATTTTTAGCATATCTGTTTCCGATAAAACGGAATAGGTCTGCGTACCGTGTTTTTAATTAATATATTCTTTAAGCTATTTTATATAAACTTGCTTGTCAAATATTACATCATTTTGAACAATAGCTCCTCTAAACGAGAGCAAAACTTCGTATTATAATTACATCTAAGCTTCCTAGTCTAGGGCTTAATTCAAATAAGCATAAAGTGACATGATTTTCGCAAAGCTTAAACGCAAAAAAACAATAACAATTAGGGCTTGTACAGAAACTTATTTAACCATACGTGCTTATCAAATATCAGATACTTTAAACAATAAATCTTCTAAAGTAGTTGTTAGGTATCACGTAAACAATTTATTTGATTTATTTTGATGACATAAAGAATTTTAAACGTTTTACGATTATATTGTGTTACGTTTCAGAATAAAACCATACACGTATTCATCATGGTGCAGCTTCTCTTAACCGTAATTAGAAGCTACCGCTGCAACCCATCCACGAAACTTAGAGAAAGCTACACCAAAAGGTCCAGGGCGACTCTTATCGGCAGATGCCTGTTTAATGACGTACTGCGAAGACATTGCTATTCCTGCGCGCGCCTCTATGACAGCATTGTTCTGTACAGTAATTGTTGTTATGGATTCGAAAACGTATGTTCAACCGTGGTGTGATTATTGATATCAAATATTAAATGTTTACCATGTGCGGCATCAAAGCTGTAAGTGTTCGAACGGTTACCCGAAAACACCGTGAACAATCGCGCACCTGGGTCAAAGTTTCTGCAAACGAAACAGGTTCGGGTCGTTAGTAACGAAGAAGAAAATGTTGTGCAAAATTATTGATTCACCCAACCCTCTTATACGATCTATGTTACATGAAGAATATTACAGACAATACGTTTGCGATAACTAATGTAAAACCTTTCTTTGCGTTGAATAAGACCAACTTCAAAATCGCTGGAAATCGCTGCGCAATTGATGAAGTTATGGCTGTTCAAAGCGATGCACCCTGTTTTAGGATGATTTTGAAATGAATACATTGTTCCATATATGTATATACATATTCATATTAAATATAAACATGTTTTTGGAGTTATTATATTTTTATATGCGGTAATTGTGTTGATTTTCAAATAATTAGCAAATATAAAGTAAGTGTTATATGCGTTCAACAAGATCATACAGGAGATAATAAAGTACGAACACAAAACAATTGAAAAATAAATACGTAAACTAGGGAAAATACGATAAGAATTGAATTTTCTGACTTGGCCCGTACTCATTTTAGAATAGTTTAAGGTTAACAATGCAGTTATCTGTATTATATATTATCAGTGAAACATCGTTTCTGTTTTAATCTCACGACCATAAAGTGCGCGCATTTGATATCATATGTTTTGCGACACATGCCTCCATAACCTGCTTAGGTCAATAGACTTGGTACAGGCGTTAACAATCAAATTGTTCTATAATGAAGGTCAAACTGATAACAAATTTTTCTTATCGAAATTCGTGATTGTGCGATTTCGAAATATATATTGTCAACAGACGTTTGTTAGTATGCATCTTAATATATTTGACGTTCTTAACATGCATTTACTTTTGTCATATTTATATATATTGCTCGAGGATGACAAAGTACCATTTATAAATTCGACAGCTCCTTACATGTAACACATTCTTACATGTTTGTGTTTGTTTATAATAAAATTGATAATGTTTGTAGACATATTCATTATACTGTTTTGATGCGTATTATTGCATTTCAACCTTTATGCCCATTGGTGGTTATTAATGTGTCCCCCTAGGCATTTTACCGTAAATGTGAACACCATGACACACCTATTTTGACATTCACTTTGTGAAATAAACATGTGCAGGTTATACAAACAAATGTAAGTTCAAATAAAATTTTGTCAGTAATTACATTATACCGGTGTAAGCGTCGGCTTGTTGATTTTAATCCCCAAACAATTGAAGCTATTGTATTCATAACACAAAAGAATATTCCTTTTCCCAAGTTAATGTTTGGTAATGTACCCGTAACATTTATTGATGAACACAAACATCTCGGTGTTACGCTTAGCAGTGATGGAAAATGGAGCAACCACATAAATAATATTCTGACATCCGCATCGAAAATTCTCGGCGGTATGCGTAGAGTTAAGTACAAACTATCAAGAAAATGTCTAAATGAAATATCTTTTACACATTTGCGGCCATTATTAGAATACGCGTGTGTTGTATGGGACGGTTGTACATTGTACGACAAGGAATTACTTGAAAAAAAATCCAAAATGAAGCCGCGCGTATTGTCTCAGGCCTAACCAGATCCGTCTCACTTAGAAACCTTTACACTGAAGTTAAATGGCCAAGTCTAGAAAAAAGTTATCTAAAACTAATAAATATCTACAAAATGCATAACGGCCAGTGTCCCAATTACCTTACTAACATTTTCCCACCAACAGTTCATAAACAATCCTATCGTAATCTTAGAAACGCGGAAGACTATACTATTTTATCAAGAAGAACTTTACTTTATTCGCACTCGTTTTTACCATCTGCCATTAGTCTATGGAATTCGTTACCTATTGATATACGAAACATTGACACCATTTCGAATTGTAAAACTTAATTGAAACAATTATTTAATGTATGCGAAGATAATCCCCAATACTTTTACACTGGGGATAGACACTCATCAATTCTACATGCCCGTTTAAGAAATAACTGCAGCAACCTTAACTCGGACTTTTTCATTAATCATTTAAAAAAAACACTCCCCTATGTGCGTGTGGAAATGTTGTTGAACATGTTGAGCATTACTTCTTTCGTTGCCATACATACCATTTGCTTACTATCTTTATTACTATCATTATTAATATCCTTTATTGTATAAGATATATGTATATTTTCTATAAAATCATTATTGTTTTGTTTTATAATTATTATTACTATAAGTATTACTATTCTTGGTGACTACTGTTATTATAAGTAGTACTATTGTCATCATATAATAAATATAATTATTGAAATTTATGTTCTCAATTGTATACTGTGTTAATGACATGATTAATATTTTATGTAAGTCTGTCATCATTACAACATGTTTAAACTATTGCAAGAGAAAGACCCCCGATTATGTTGAAGAACTTCAGGTCTAACTCTTTTTCCATTATGTATGTATGGACCAATGTATATATTTGTACAATGTCATTACTTGGAAATAAAATATGTTTAAAGCCAATACCGGTATATAGAAAGATAGAAAAATAAAACTATTCTGCACGATTTAGAGAAGACAAATAATAAATATAATGTATAAGAATTGTCACGGTTTCAATAGATCCGATGTAATTAAATTGTGTGGTGGATGTTGGTATTATTGTGACTTTAATGTGTAGCTTGATGTCATTGATATGTATAAGACAAATCGTACAATGTAAACAAGTTTCTGGTGTTAAGTTGTAATCTTTTTTTGATAGCAAGGAGATTGCGAATAAGGAGTCCGAAGAATATCCTCATTTTAATTTGAGTGGTTAACAGAAGTTAAATATTGTGCTTGTTTGTTTGTTTTAATTGGCAAATGAATTAAGTATACGCGTTAAACATGGATTTCTTTTCCAATATGATATTCGACATAATTATTTGGTGCTTATTACCTTGCCCAAAGAGGCAACCAACCATATCCCAGTTGAAGCAAAACAAAATGCAAAGGCGAACTACCAAATCCATTAATTGAAAAGAAAATGAATTAAAAACCCTTACGGACACGTTATCAAATATTCTAAATCTACAAAACTATATGATGCTTCAACCATTAGATACATTTTATTAGAGTAGGATAATGTTCATTAATATGTGCCAGCTTTGGGATCTCGAAGAATATATACTGATTACCACATCTTAGTCCGGAAAATCGGTATACCAAACTTTTCATAGAAGTTAATCAGTACACCAAGTCTCGCACAATCCTCGTCATAATTTCACAACACGTGCCGTGTTTGTGCTTAACGTAACAATGAACAAGTTTCGCGCTAAATTGCAAAGCATCTTCATAAAACCGCGATTATAAGTGATTAAGGAGAGACTTCGTATCAAAGGTAATTGTCGTTTTGTTTGCTATTCAATCGAGACGGCAATTAAAACTCTCAACAGTCCGTGCGGTACACAGCGTTTCTAGGGTATCGGTGTTTCATAATATTAACTTACGACGTTCGATTGTTTCAGAAACGGACTGATATTTGTTCAGAGCTGTGTGCCATTGTGAAGCGCATTTGGGAAGGTGTTAAATGTTGCTAATGCACTAACAAAATGTGTCCAAATGGATGCTGATATTTGTTTTGCATTTAACCTCGCGTCGCATGTTTTTTTAAATAAAAGACTAGACTATTTTAGCATATAAATCGCTTTGTTTATGGTGTTCTTTGAAATTGAGATCGGAAGTTTCACGTCGCATTGAGGATCATCTCTTATAAGCGATGCTGGAGCGAACGCCATATATCGAATACAAATATCAATGTCTAATTATCTATGAACACATAAACCCAGTATAAATACGCACGTGTTTGATTTTTCTGCAACCATAACGTAAATAGTACCCACGCACACTCACATTTGTTATATTTAAGAGGATTGTTACACGGATTGTCGAAATGACACTTTTTATATGAATAATATAAAAATAGTTTAAAACTGTTTTTCTTGCATCAAATTAAAACAAATACGACATTAACATACTGAAACTTTCGGCTATAACCTTTTTTAATCTGAAATAACTAACATTAAAAATCGCTACAAACGCAACGCGATTGAATTATTGTGACTGTTTTTCGTTTGATTGTATGCCAAACATGGATGGCTTACATAAAGTACTAAATACATGACAGTTCGGATTGGCAAGCGACAAATGCTAAAGTATTATAAACCAAAGGCCACATTAGAATCCCAACATTGGCTTACAGTTCCACTTCTTTTTCTATTTTGTTATTTTCTTGTTATTACTTTGTAGCAGTAACGATCTTTTAAGCTGTTTCGTCATTTAACACAATCTGTAAACAAGTCAATTGTTAAACAGTTTGAAAATTGGTCCTTTGAATTGAATTATAAATATGATGCTGTACAATATATACTGCCGGTTTTAATAGCTTTTTTTAATCAAAAGGTTGATATCTATAATTTATTTTGTGTGAATTTTACTTATATATTGCAACTAGGATTTTGCAAACTTTTATTACAGTGAAGGTGCATATATTTTGAGCTATAGAAATAAGATTATAGTCTTATCATGTATGGCTTCTTTTACTATGTTAATATACCCTGTTATCTATACGTGCTATTTCAATTTAAAACGGGTCACATGAGCAATCAATTTATCTGAAAGAAGATGATATTTACTAACAACTTGTCCTTCGTTAGCGAGAGATGTATGTTTAATAATGCTAAAATAATTCGCCCTGTTCGCCTCTATACTTACATATGTGGCGCATATCAAATGAGTAAATCGTTCAATTTTTAACTTATGCTTAATGTTTTCAGTTTGAAAACAGGATTACGAATATAAAAATAGCAAAACGAACGATTCATGTCATCAATCAACAACTCAATTTAAATATGCAGGTATAATACAAAAATGCAAGGTCGTCACAAATATGTAATCGTATATTTTAAATATATACTTTGCTCATGACACTTTATGTGCAGGATAAAGACCTTAAATGGAACTCAAATTACTAGTTAGAAACATCTTTTACTGTTAATATTTACAAATCTACAAAAACACCATCAAGTCACCTTAATAAATATGTCAAGGCAGATGTGGGGTGGGCTACATCAATGTTTGAAATTAAACCCTTTGCACACAATAGGTTGATTTATTTATTGCAAGTCGCATATTTCCAAACATTGAGACCAGAAACAAATCACTTGATAAGACACACGCGTACAAAAAAACACGCACGAAGACGATCACAACATGGTCACCGTTTTACAGAAGCTTCAAAGCCCAGAATTAATCATAGACATAGCATAATTATTTCTTTGTGTCTCAATGACAAACATTACTTTAAACGATGAAACAATAACAATCTTTTTAGAATACACATGAGTAATGCTTTTATGGCATCTGATACTGTTCCCTAATAAAATTATTCAACGTTAGATTTCTGTTTACAGTTTGATTGTGGTTATACAAAACGTATATTTTCACTCGTAAATACGCCACTTATGAACATATGTTTTTTTTCTATAACCAATCTTGAAAAAAATGTTGATCATATACCGAAATCAACAAATATTCTCTATATAAGATATACAAAATAAACTTAAAATAACCATAATATCCTTCTAGAATTAGTATCCGTCTTTAATATTGTTTAGCGGAACGCGCGGAATTCCAAACATTTGACACCCGCGTTACGGCCAAGTAATCATATATGTAAATATCTGGTCAATATTTCATCCACTTAAACTGATATCAATAAACAATTCGCAGATTACACAATAAACATATTATCTGAATCATTATATATTATTTTATTCCAAACTATTGCGTCGTCGAGTACAAATTCGTGACTGGACGCGGGATTTGAATGTTTGCACAGTTTTTATTATCGGACAGCTATCAGACAGATACCAACAAATTTCAGAATAATGAAACTTTAATAGAGCGTTTAGTGCTGATGTCACAATCTCTTTTCAAGTGCAAGGGTGTGAAAATGAAAGTGGGCAGCAATTATCATATTGGCATTTGAAGACTTACACGCAAAAACGCAGGAACATTATCACAAACATCAAAGTTAACATTACCAACACCACCAAAAACAAAAATAGTTATACGAAGACTAAGTGCAATAAACTATACAAGTGTATAGTTTTTGCTGCAATTATTGTACGTCTACGTCTAATTCGACTCAAATGTACGAAGGATGGAGAAAAAAACCGCTTGTTAAAACTATTACCCCTTTATTGAAAAAACTGTTGTTATTGGGACTGATATTGCTAATGCTACCACATATAATATTGCTGCTGATACTGTAAGTACTAGGGCCTCTTCTACACGTACAAGCACAACCTTATTATACTACTACTCATGCGATGCTTTAACTGACAATAGTCCATATGAGATAATTGATTTATAAGTTCTTTAAAGAATTCTCACTTTGAAAAGAAAATACATATCAAACAGATACAATGTATAGGTTATGCATTGTAAGATAACATTCGTTTAATAATATGGACCTGTTGGTTTGGTACTTTTTATGTAAATATGTGTGCGTTCTCTTAATTATCCATACATTGGCCATGGCTAGTAAGAAACGCATAAAAGCGCTGTTGGTTAAAACGACGTTTTCTGCTATTACTTGTAAGGCTCGTTTAAAATGAGCTCGATACCGACCTGTTTATTTTTGTAGAGATAAGGCTAATTTCTCCATCATATTTCTTAATTAATACTTTGTTTTTAAATGCATTGATTTAAAAAATACATTATTTGTATTGCAGTATGAATTCATTTTGCCTTGTGATTGTCCCTTTCATACAGCAATATTATAACATATTCAGACCGAGAAGATTAGACCCCCAACCATGAGTCGTAAATTTTTCTTGATAACAACCAAGTGAAATACACCGATTTACATGATGAACTAAAAGGTCATGTCATTAAGTCCGAATATTTCGTTTTTCTATAAAATGTGAACGAATTGATTTTCGATCTGTATTTTTAAAATATTCTATTTTAGGAATGGTTTGAGGAGTTGTAATAATTCTTAATCTGTACCACAACACACATGTTATCACATTTCAGCGCTCGACGGAGTTCTACAGGGCAAGCCGCCTTAATGACTGACCACGCAACTATGGATTTGTAGCGATGACATCACAATCACGTGACCGCAACGTAAGAGATATAGGATTGAATTGTAATCTGTAGCTCATCGAATCGGTACTTATGACACTCACAAAGAGGTGGCTAATGTGTGTATAAAAAGATAGAACAAGAGGAGGTTGAACGGATATTTTTTAAAAGAAAGATTATATGTCAAGCTGCGGTGGATCATACATTTACCGACCACAAAATGGTACGTTTAAAATACAAGTTGTATATTTAATTATTTAACTTTATTGTAAATAATAAATAATACACACATATTTAACGAGTGATATAATGGTTCGTCCAAATCAAAATTGATTGTTCATGTCTTTCACGTTACTAACTAAGCTTAGGCACAATTAAAAGACAAATAGTATTATAAACAGTATTTTTTTTCTTTTTTTGTTAAATGAAATATTACCATGATATTCGATAAAGTTCTGTGGAAAAATATTAAGCAATATATTTCGTTTCGATGAACACCGCTCCGTATGTCACAGAGGGGGTAATCGCGTGATAGTCAAGATGGCGACGTCCATACCGAGACAGATATATTTCGCTGTTTTATATCCGTTAGTGCGTCTTTTTATTGTTAAAATGACGCTCACTTTCCAGCCATATCAGTAAAAAGGTGATTAGCGTTCATTTCGTATTTAAATTCGCTTAATATCTCGACTTTACTCGGTGCATATTTTCTTAGTGGAGCCTTAATTAGGTCATCCCGCTAAGAAATTTTGCATCGAGTAAAGTCGAGATATATACCGAATAATACTTAGAAATAAAAGTCAGTAAGTTTTTTTCTTATATGGCTAGATTGTGAGCGGAATAAAAAAAGAAATACAAGTAATAAAGGGTATAAAACTTCAAAACATACCTGCCTCGGCATGGACGTCGCCATCTTGTTTGTCACGTGATTACCCCCTCTGTGTAAATATGCATTGCATTATATGCTATCATGTTAATAATATTGCATAACATAATACATAATAATTGAAAGGTTAAAAAACGTTTCTACATTTGTTTTATTTGAGTAACAGTTGACTACCTATTTTGACACCAAATGTTAACCTATATATAACTTTCAATATGCTAGATGCAGTATCATGTTTGAAAACAAAATATATGTTAATTGTAATTTCAGTTTTGATTATTCCTATGCGATAAAATTATTGTGGAACCAGAGTATATTTTCATGTTATTAATTAAAAAAGAGAATATTTCACATGTAACATCAATAAGACTTTGTTGAGATGTTAACGGAATTTAATGAAAATACAGATCCTCGTTTTATATGACTAGCACTCGATACAAAAGACTTGCTTTTGAAATCGAAGCCGCTTGTGGTATTCAAATTGCTTTTATTTTACAACAGATACAAACAATTTAAGTGTCTGCTTAGCGTTTTGAGGCAATCTGGTGTGTTTTTATGTGGATAAAACAATATGGTTTGTATGTTTAGTCTTTTTTTTATAATTCAATGGTCGCATATTCGCCTCTGTATTAAAATCAATATTTTAAATAATGAATGCAAAGCCTTTAGTTTTCATTACATATCCCGTATATATAAAGCGTCCTGAGTACAAATTTAACTGCAGCCAGTCGTTCCAATTTTTGAAAGTGTTTCTTTAACATGCATTGTCATGTTACATTCGTTCTACGATTAACTCATGAATGCTCGTGGATTTTTTCCCTAATCTCTTAATATCAATTGGTCAGACGATTTATGGGGAACATCTTATTCCTATTGCTCACTTTTTCTCACCTTAAACAAAGATTTAAATATGAATTGTTTCCCAGCGGACAGTATCAGAAGAAGAATAGATTTCATCTTATGGATGTAATATGTCAACACATTCTCAGACTAAATATTATAATCCAAACGGGATACGCCACATGGGACGTTTGTGCATAGAATTACACATTAGACAACAAAAACGTTAAATGTTATATCGCCGAGCATTACTTCTTTTCATAAATAATTATAAAATTCTCTTTTTTTGCCCCGCGCTATATCTGTAAGTGTAATACTCATGTAATTTTCAAAATATTTTCTTCAAACAAATATTATACATAAATTGTATTTCGTACGAAATAATGTAATCTTTGGCGTTCTATATCACAGGTGGTTAGCGTGTGGCTATGATATTAATTAGTGAAAACATCATTTTGAATGATAAATAATCATATTATAACGAAAAATTAACTTTTCTGAAAAAAAAAATTTCACTATCAAATATATATATAACAAGGTATGCAACTCAAAATCACCCCAAAACGGGGTGTATCGCTTTGAACAGCCATATCTTCATCAATTGTGCAGCGATTTTCACGATCTCGGTCTTATTCAACGCAGAAATGAATTTCCTTTCTGGAAATGTATATGTCTTGCAATATTTTTACAAATGCTGGGTCAACTTTTAAGAAATAACACGATACACAACACGCATGACCCAGTTGACAGTGATCATGTATTCTTTATGAATGAAATCTCCAGTTGTAAAGACACACCTCCGCATTGGACCAATGAAATCACTCGTATGTTTAAAATGTCAGTTAGTTGAAATGTATGTAAACAAAGGTTTCAAACGGCGCTGGACAGTTAGTCTTGATGCAGAATGTAACGACAAGAACGGTAATAATGTTTTTTCATACGTTTTATTGAATTATGGTATCGAACTACATGAACTTTGTAGGGAAGTTGCCCTTTACTCCGTGAAGATTTCAGTCTTAAAGACAGCATGATCACTGTCAACTGGGTCATGCGTGTTGTGTATCGTGTTATTTCTTAAAAGTTGACCCAGCATTTGTAAAAATATTGCAAGACATATACATTTCCAGAAAGGAAATTCATTTCTGCGTTGAATAAGACCGAGATCGTGAAAATCGCTGCAAAATTTATGAAGATATGGCTGTTCAAAGCGATGCACCCCGTTTTGGGCTGATTTTGAGTTGCATACCTTGTTATATATATATTTGATAGTGAAATATTTTTTTTTTCAGAAAAGTTAATTTTTCGTTATAATATGATTATTTATCATTCAAAATGATGTTTTCACTAATTAATATCATAGCCACACGCTAACCACCTGTGTTCTATATTTGTCTTAATTTAAATAAGTCATATTTTAATATAACCGATCATTCAAACCCATTGTTGTTGGAATAAATAAGTTAAAACGGTATTAATGCACTGTATAAGGGTTTATTTCGAAGCATTTTGATATAAACTTTGCTCAATTTTAGAACAAAGGGTATTCTTTGTACATCCTCTGTTGTCTGTTTTTTCTGATCTAAACGTAAATTCAGATGTTTGAGTCACAAATTCATTGAGGTATTTCTCATCTGTAATAAATAAACAAATGAAACCCTTGACGCTGAGTAATACGAACTACTTGTCCCATAATAACAATCTTGTACATCGGTTACGCCTAGTCAATAGACTTCATTTAACATACCACTTATGGAAACACTATAATAAATAAAGAATATAATTTTGTATTTATTTTGTCTATTTTTCAGAACAAATTAGTGCACATTTTAAACCTGGTCCAGCTCTTGATGTTTGGGATTATCGGCTGCCTGTCATACCCTTCCATTGAGATCCGGGATAGTTACAGCAGACAGACCAAGGCTATCCGATTAGCGAACTGCCAATTTGATGACGTACTACACACAAACTGCTATTCATGTGCGAGACTTTACGACAGCCACGCCCTGTTTAAAGACTGCTGCCAGGGTGTAGATACCATTCTGGCGGAACTTTGCGCGTCTGGAGTATGAAAACTCTGAAGAACCATAACGCTACGAGGCATCCTAATGTTCAGCAACCTCTGAACATTTAATCAATTGTAAAATTTCAATTTATTTCAAGACGGGTCATTGTTTTTACTACATTATTGGCCAATAGCGTTATTCAGGTGTTTTTTTATTTATCTACAAATAATTCTTGTAAATCTACTTTTTTTGCTGAGCAAAACCGTGCATGTTTAACAAATATACCTTGATCCATAAAGTACGGAACTGTTTGGTTCCAAAACATATTACAATGTACTAACGAAAAATCTACATGGTGGAGACAATTTAAGCTACCTAATATAGTTGTATCTATAGAAAAACAAAAGATTAATGTTTCACAGTATTTTTCACGACTAACAAAGATGTATTGTATTTATTTTGTCAGTTATGAAATGTGTTTGATGTTTTTTTGTCTAGAATGTTATTTTTGTAAAATGCTATAAAAATGCTAACACATGTTGCGATAATTTGGTCATTTTATCACCATTATATTTTCAGTAACAGTTGAACTAACAAATACGTAAATATTATATTGATAAGTTTATACTCTTTAGTTGACATAATAATGACAATATATACTCGTCTATTATGTTAGCATTTATGTTAGCTTTGCTGTGGAAAAACCGGGCTTAATCTTGCACGCGCGTTAAGTGTCGTCCCAGATTAAATTGTGAAACGATTAATCAGGGACAACTCTTTGCGCATAATCTGGATGTTTGCAAAGTAGAGACTTTGCAAAAATACAATAAAAGCGGATTGTATCATATTTGAATAGTTTGATCGGACTTCACAGGCTGACCTGAAACGATACTACGCACATGAATAAACTCCGTTTTCCCAGAGCGTGGCCCAATTATAATCGTTTACCAAATATGTAGCCGAATTCACCCGCTATTTACTTAAACTATTTGGAACTGATTTAACGTATATTTTTTCATCATTGAAGAGAATTACTACATAATGCTGATGAGTGGCTTTCATCATCTATGTTATTATAAAGCATTCGCGCTTTCGGATTTTAGTGCACACTATCTCAATAATTAAAAAGAAAGAATATTTAATCCGACTGAGGGAACTAAGGCTTTATAGCGACAGGGAAGCCACAGCTTATATATTTTACTGAGCATGTTCACCCCGTGTATGTGTATGTGTATCGAGCCTTATAAACAATCGAAAGCACACACACTGCTTTAAATAATGATTTAAATTATTAGCTATGAAATAAACCAGAACATCTTCACAATTTGTTACTCAGTTGTTTTCCCATAAGTGACCAGATTATAATACGAATGGCAATAGCGCACACATTGTGATTTACCTTATTTGTATATTAAGACTTTTATTGACATTTGATTTTACTTTTAAACGATTTTTATTTCAAAACAATAAATAAATAAATAAAATTCGATTAAAATGATGTCATGATATGACAATAGAAGGCCCAAAACGTGTTCGGTTATCTGAATTGATTCATACTCATGTTTATATTGCTTTCTTACTGATCAGTGTCCGCCGTAAATCTGATACCCCGGCTCAGTAAAAGCCTGAAAAGAGTCTATAAATCATTATAAACCGCATTGGGTAGTAAAATGGTTAATTTTAAACAAAACAAGATGTGTTTGTGAAACACGATGCTCCTCCCCCATATATTTGACACTAAATGGACGAAATATGAAGTTTTTATCTTAAATATTGCAAAAGGTATGGCAAGTGTTAAAGTTTGACGATTTTTACCCATATATTTGAAATTTGACCTTGGAGGATGACCTTAACATTGACCTTTTACCACTCAAAATGTGCAGCTCCATGAGATGCAAATGCATTCCAAATATAAAATTGCTATCTTCAATATTGCAAAAGTTATGGCTATTGTTAAAGTTTGACGCAAACCAACAAACAAACCAACAGACAGGGCCAAAACAATATGTCCACAGTATATACTCGGGGACATGAAAGTCTATTTGGGACAACAAAACATCAAAACTACAATCAAGCCATACCAAGTTTTGCCGTTTGATGAATAGTTTGTAGAAATGTGCTAGAAAAACAACACACAACTTTGTTTAGTATGAAGAAATATTTATAGAAAAAAACACCAGGTAGAAAAAAATATTCAAAAGTTAATACGTTTTGGCATTAAACATGCATTTAAAATCGTATATATTATATTGGCGTCGTTTTTTCATATAAAATGTGAACGATTGTTGACCGTTACGCACCGACAAGAATTTATCAGCACAGACAGTGGTCAAGATATATAACCATCACTCAGTAATAAGAACGTACACATTTTGTCAAATGCCTGAACGGTCACTTAAATGACATTCGACTATAAGTGAAAAGTGCATATAATTTAACAGCATACATATATCCCACGTGTTTGTGAAACAATTTTAACGATAATAGTATTGCCTCGATATTATTTTTTATTTTAGATGGCCATTTCAATTCATTCAATAACGTGCGTGTTTCGATAAAACTTTGTTAATCTGTTATTTATCAACACAAAACGATGAGCTATATGAAGCTGTTAAGTCATGAACATGCACACATATTTTCTATTTAGTTAATAGTATAATTCGTTTAATCGCATTTATAGGTTTCCATTAAGTATAAGGATTCCTCATCATTCTTCAAGTCCAATAACATTTAAGAAACGATTTCAATCATATGTATTGCCACAAACATATTTGCTACAAACTGATTTATTTCTATTTGTCGATCTTTACAAGTGTTAAAATATATAACTATCTGAAGTGCACATGTTTAGCAGGTTATCAATTCAGCGTATATTAGTACCATGGAATAATTTGTCACATTGAAATTAAATGTGAATCAAGCGTGAAACATTTTAAGTTAAATCCGTTCTGGCTTGATCAGATGGAGTAAGACAACCAGATTGATGAAGAAAGAGAACTAGTTTGCTATATCCGATCAGATGAAGTAGGGACAACCAGATCGCTGTTTCAAATCAGATTAAGGACAACCAAATTGCTGTTTCCGATCAGATGAAGTAGGACAACCAGTTTAATATTTCCGATCAGGTGAAGTAGGTCAACCAGTTTGCTATTTCCGAACGGGATTGAATGTATACGTTCTGTATTCGTGTAAAACCTTTGTTCAGGAAATGTGGGATGAATGTGAAAACTTTGAGCCTTACCATTATAATAAACCTGGCACAATTTCCCATAAGGGCGACATTAATTGGAAATCTAGCACATTTGTCCATACATATCTTCGTCGTTCGCGCTCTAAACATTATTATCTAAAATGTCTAAAATGATATCCAAGTTGGAAATTATAAACAAATGATATCGAACAACAAATAACCGTGCCTTCCTAAAGCACTAAGTTAGATATAAAAGGTCAATAACTAGCTACAAACCCTTGCCGTTGACGTTCCTTTGGGGAATCGTCTGATGTCTAAATGCAGTGCTATCCTTTTTTTACTTTACTATACATATTTTTTTCTTTTATCATGCCGTATTTGCGTCCTTATGCGCGAAAATAACACTTCTGATTAACTACGTTGTTAAAAGTATTCTTCAATGACGTCATGTGTACTAATCCTTCCACCACCACAACGGTTATATCATATGTCAACGATTCTTTGAATACAATTATTTGGAAATGGTCCCATGACTTTGAAGGAAACGAGGGATATAAAAAATGACGTCAACGTGATACTTTGATGTGGGAGGTATCGGGCATGATTATGTGCAGAGGACAGACAAAGTACATTAGGATAAAACTGTACAAAACAATAAAAATGGAATAGGGTTGTTGTTGAACTGTAAAATATTCCACAAGGGACGGTGCGTCTATTTAGATGATACATTTATATTATCATAAAATGGTACGTGATTTGGTTTAAGTAATATCTTTGAAGTAGGTATTAGTTATTTGAAATTATAATATTGCATAACATTATTATTTCTTTATTTCTTTATTGCAACACTAAAATGAACATGGAAAATAATCCTGTTTTTTTAAGAAGATTGCACATGTAATTAAAATAAAACAAAAGATACCTTCCTGTGTAAATTTGTTTATACTATGAACTTTTAATTGTGATGCGAAAAGGTAACTATCATGAACATATGGTGTGAGCTAATCTGCGCAATATGTTAGGTTTGGAGTTCCTCAAATCCGGTTTAAACCCCCGTTTTGTATTTACCATTCCAGTTGGTTTACTCGATTTGTATGTTTGTGAGCATGTATGTTGTGGACTTATGTGCCTTGTATCTGGTGCATATGGGTTTGTGTCACACTGTTTTGCATGGGTTTCTAACCATACTTACACATGTCAAAATGAGGTGTTTCTCCATTAAATGCAACTGAAGTTCCAATTTGTTTATATGTGTTTTGTGTTTGATTAACTATTTTTTACAATTACCTTACTATTATATCGCATGCGTTTTAAGTCGAGTCCGCTTGCGAATAGCAGTCACAAAGGTCGAGTGTAAGTGCTTGCGTGTGTTAATGTGTATGTGCGTCTGTGCATGTGTTCACGCGTTCGAACTTTTCCGGATTGTAACTGTGTCAATAAGTGTGCAAGTTTTAAATAACTTACCCCAAATGTTCATTATCATCGACGGTGTGTCGCGTGTAACACCTATCTGCCTCCCTGCCTCAAGGGGCAAAATATAACACAGACATCAAAGGTATATTTTGCCACAAAACACCATGTATAACTTTAATTTTGTCATTGATAATCCAATTTGATATGAATTACAACAAAGTACAAACATGAAGTGACGGTGTGTCACAAGTACCATTTGTCTCCAGAGCTCAAAGATAATGGTGACATTAAGACTTGCAAAGTCAAATTTATTGAGTAAACAGCTTCTCCGGTCTGAAACTTTGCCATTCACAATTCAATTTAAGTCACAAATTACCACAACGATGAGACGTCTTCTCGCGTGTGACACCCGTCTCCCTGTCTTAAAGATATATAGAAATTGTTGGATTCGGTGGATCATCGATTTTAATTCACGAGTATTCATAGACAATACTAGTTTCACGAGTGGCGCAGCCACGAGTGAAAATATATATTTTCTATGATCACGAGTTTTCAACAAATTTAATTTGTTTTTAATGCTTTTTTCACAGTTTAATTACATTGTTAAAGAGTTTATCTAAAGAATTTCGCTGGGATAATGACGTAATTTCGTAAAAAATGACGTCATTTCGCAGTAAACAGTGACAATTATCGATAATTTTCACTGTTTGAAACAGTGAAATTATCAGTTTTATCCCACTTTTACAGTGAATTCGGTTGATTAAAGCCTCATTTATTAAATTTTATCTATAATAAACGGCGGGCTATGATCAACGGCACGAAATGACGTCATCAACTGCCAAACCAGGATTACTTTTTCCCACGCACCGCGTCACCTGTATTTGCCAAGTGCATCAATAATAAAAACAATTTCAAATGTTTGTCAATCTTAATGACCTTGAAACAAAGAAAAGTAGTAAAAGAAACGTGTATGTTGTCATTTATTGTCATTAAAACCTCCCGTATTAGGTAAATTTAACACTTTGTTGCAAATAGGTTCTGTTGTTGCTGTTCCCCTTTGAAGAAGTCAGTTCGAGTTGCTCCCCTTTGACCGTAGAAAACAATCGTTTGGACCAAGAAATCCTGTGTTAATTTACAAGCTGTACTCGGATATGCGTCCATCGGATTTTTCTTCAAGTTAGCACCCTTTCTACATGGCAATACACTAAAATGACACTGCATCCCAGTGGTTCTTGCGTCAACAATTGCGTGTCAACAAGCTAGGTCAGATGCTGAAGGCCATGGCAAAAGACGCCGGCTTTCCCAAGCACAAGAGAATAACGAACCACTCAGTTCGCAAATTCCTGGTCCAAAAACTTCGAAATACAAACATTCCACCCACTGACATCATGACCATAACACTAACAGGGCACAACAATGTCCTGTCCATAACCAATTATTCCAACATATCTGATGAACAGCAGCAAAAGTGTTCAAACATTCTTGCTCAGTCCAGTAAATGTAACAATCCAACTGCTTCATCTTGTTCACCTTCATGCACCGAAACTATGGCTACACAACTGTCCCTCACAATTCTTTGGTGCCACTTTCCACATTCAAAATGTTAATGTATATAATAAGCTTAAATCCAAGTAAGATTTGTTATTTCGTCACGAAATAACCACGTATTATAACAAAGAAGCAAATATTGTGCACCTCGTGATCGACTTGATAGTTTGATATCGAAAGTGAATTGTGTGTGGTGTTAGGCTACGTTGTAAACAAATGCAGTTTCTTGTATATAACAACTTAATGTCATATTCATATTATACAACTTTAAGATTTGCAATTCAATATGATTAAAATTGTAATTAATAACGCTCGACTCTTTGTTACAGAACGATAATCTGATTTAAAAATATGATTATTTGATAAGCGGTTATTTTTTGAACACGGAGTAATACACTGACCTTGGTTACACAACAGTCATTATCAAAGAACGACAAACCCTCATGAAAACTAATTTTGTTTAAATAAAAAAAGTTAACTGAATAAAAAGTGGGATAAATAGAATAATAGGTTAGTGTTGATTATAGATCAGGTTTATCATGCTCGGCACGAAAACGAAAAAAACTCGCCAAGGCTCGTGCTTTTTGTTTTCTAAGCCTCGCATGATAAACCTGATCTATAATCAACACTTATCTATTATTCTCTATATAATTCACTTATATTTAAGAAATAATCGACGGATAACCGTCGGTTATTGCGGTAATAACCAACGGTATGGAGTTCCGATGCGTAAGAATTAAACCACGAGGGCGTAGCCCGAGTTGTCTGATAACAAGCATTGGAACGACATACTGTTGGTTATTACCGCAATAACCAACGCTTACACGTAGATTATATCGATTCTAACACGAATTCATTAATAAGTTATCCGCGATTAAACGTTTATAAATGA